>NC_048218.1:76133369-76488369 GCF_002007445.2 Ailuropoda melanoleuca
AGTCAAACACACTATATTAGAGTACTGTGCTTTCTGGACTCTCACTATGCACCAATCACTGCTAAGATTTTCAAAGGCTACCTCTTCATCTTCCACACTCTGTGCTGATGGTTCTCCAACTTTAGAGGTCATCAGGATTTCAGAAAGGTCTGGTTAAACACAGATGGCTGTGTCCCACCCCCAGAGCTCCTGATTCAGTAGGTCTAGAGTGGGATCCGAGAATACGCATTTCTAATAAATGCCCAGGGGAGGTGGATGCTATTGGTCCTGGGACCACACTTTGAGAACCACCACATTTAAGGAAAGTATTATATTATTCCTATTTTAGGCTGCATGGGATTAGAAAGGTTAAATGACTTACGTCATGCAGAAACATTTCTGTATGTGCACATTTCTGGGTGTGCACATCTGGAGATGTGCTTTGCCCATATCCTTCTAGGGATTATTAGTCTCATAAACCCCCGGTAACTACCCAGAAGTTCTAAATACTGGCTACATACTAGAATCACCAAGAAAGCTTATCTAAAAATGCCCAAATTCCGTCTCACGTCAATCCAGTCAGTATCTTGGGGATGGGGAAAGGGAGTGGGGAGGTGGGGTCAGGTGCTACTACTCCTTTAAAACCCAAATGAGTCTAATGTGCAGTCAGAATCAAGAAATTAACTTGGCCCTCCTTCGGTCAAACACTGCACTAAAAAATATTTAATACCTGCTAAATAAAAAAAAAAAATTGTCTCCAAGTTCTTTTCTGCCTTGAAAAGATAGAACATATGAGAAGAATGCTTGCAATGAGATCTTAAGTGATCAGCAAAAGGAGGTCTAGGCTGATGGAGACTGGTCCTACCAAATTCTAGTGCACAGCCTAATTTTCTGGTTCAAATGTTCTATCCAGACCTATGTCTTCTTCATACCTAATTTAAAAGAGGACTTCTGAACACCTTCTTATGCTTTACAACATTTTACTATGCACAGAGAACAGCTGGAACATTAAAGAGGATCAGAACTGAACAGCATCTTGGAGATCATATTATAAAGGTAGAAACAGAGGCCCATGAAAGCCACATGAACAGTCCAAATTCTCAGCAAATTACGCTTAGAATAAAAAGTACAACTAGGGGCGCCTGGGTGGCGCAGTTGTTACGCGTCTGCCTTCGGCTCAGGGCGTGATCCCAGCGTTCTGGGATTGAGCCCCACATCAGGCTCCTCCACTCAGAGCCTGCTTCTTCCTCTCCCACTCCCCCTGCTTGTGTTCCCTCTCTAGCTGGCTATCTCTCTCTGTCAAATAAATAAATTAACTCTTAAAAAAAAAAAAAAAAAGTACAACTGCTTGTCTCTGCAGTTCCTTCCAACTATAGTCAGTCCTTGAAAAACCTGGGTTTGAACTCCACAGGTTGACCGAAACACAGCTTTTGTAAAGCACAGTAGTGTAAATGTATTTTCTCTTCCTTATGATTTTCTTCACATTTTCTCTTCCCTAGCTTACTTTATCAGAAGAATAAAGTCTATGATATACACATAACACACAAAATATGCACAACCGAGCATTTCTGTTACCGGCGAGGCTTCCAGAGAGTCAACAGTAGCTACTAGAAATTAACATTTTGTAGAGTCAGAAGACATGCAGGCTGTCAACCACGTGAGGTCCGTGCCCCTCACCCCTGCATCAGTCAAGGGTCAACTGTATATCCTTCCTGACTCTATTTCTAACATAAAAATTGAATATATAGTGAGACACAGATTGGTGACAATCCTGGCAGGGTGCAAAGGAACAGAAAAGGAAGACAGATGTATTTTTCAAAGAAATAACTTGAAAACAACAAAAATCTAGACTGCTTATTCTAGGCGAAGATTAGATTAAGATTTTTTAAAAGCCTTAGCAATACGCTTATAATAATTATCACATAATTTTCAGTTTTTCAAGCTCAACCATCACAGGCTTCTTCCATCATTCTTTGGAGTGGAACTCATGTTTTCAAACGGTTTGGAGAAACAGGCAAATGCCTAAGCGACAGACACGCACATGATAAAGGATAGAAAATGGGTCCTTCGGAGGGAAACATAACTAGTTGAGATAGTTGGAATGAAAAGCTCTTAATAATTATCTTAAATCAGACTAAGAACTATTTCGAGAACTCTGATTTACGGTTCACCACTTTAATAGGCCATTAAACAAAGGAAAATGCTTCTAAGTTGTAGGAAAAATAAGTCTGCTTATAAGAGAAGGCAAATTTCCATGTTTAAGGAAGATGGCAAAATGAAAAGAACAAAACAACAAAGCGTGTGTGTGTGTGTGTGTGTGTCTTTGTGTCTTTGTGTGTCTATGTCTCTGTGTCTGTGTTGAGGGGGGGAGGGAATTCTTTCCATTCTAGAAGATTTTTTCAAACAATGAGAGAGCATCTGGCTTAGAAGCTCACGTGGTGACCCTCCTGGAGAAAAACATCCGCACAGAATCTGGTGCAGACCTCGCAACTAGCAATGCTAAGCTGTAGACATTAGTGCATGGCTGGTCCTCCTCCCTGCTTGCCAGGGAAATACAAATGGAATTGTCAGAACCTGTGAATTACAGGGGCATGTAATAAATCAAGCAAGCAAGCCAAAAAAGAACACACCATCAGGCAACTGAAACAATGCAGGGATACATAAAATCTAAGATGGAAACGTTTAGTTTTAGANAATACAAATGGAATTGTCAGAACCTGTGAATTACAGGGGCATGTAATAAATCAAGCAAGCAAGCCAAAAAAGCACACACCATCAGGCAACTGAAACAATGCAGGGATACATAAAATCTAAGATGGAAACGTTTAGTTTTAGAAGGGTAGGGCCCCGGGGTGGCTCAGTCAATTAAACGGCTCCTTTGGCTCAGGTCATGATCCCAGGGTCCCGAGATGGAGCCCCACATTGGGCTCCCTTCTGAGTGGGGAGCCTGCTGCTCCCCCTGCTTGCTCTCTCTGTCAAATGGATAAATAAAGTCTAAAAAAGAAAAAAAAAAGGAGGGTAGTCACAGCCACATGCCTACAAGCCTGGTTTCCTCCTTACCCTTTTCCTTACCATCCAAAGCCTACCCACTTACCAAATACATTTATCCCTCACTTGCCAGGTTCAGAGTTGACTCAAGTTACACAGCTAGTGAAATATGGAGCTAGAAATGGATGGAACTGGAGGAGATTATGCTAAGTGAAATAAGTCAAGCAGGGAAAGACAAATATCGTATGGTTTCACTTATATGTGGAACATAAACAATAGCATGGAAGACATTAGGAGAAGGAAGGAAAAAATGAAGGGGGGATTTCAGAGGGGGAGATGAACCATGAGAGGCTATGGACTCCAGGAAACAAACTGAGAGTTGGGGGTGGGGGATGGGTAGGTTATTAAGGAGGGCATGTATTGCATGGAGCAGTGGGTGTTATACGCAAACAATGAATCATGGAACACTACATCAAAAGCTAATGATATACCATATGGTGACTAACATATAATAATAAAAACTAATTAATTAATTAATTAATTAAAAAAAAGAAATGGATCCTCACTCTGCACTGGGAAGAAGCTAGGAAGTATCTCACTTAATTTGTTCCAAATCATCCCAAAGAATTCACCTAACATTCAAAAGATTTTTGCTTTGTGCCAGAGATAGCACCATGAGGCAGCTAAAGGGTGAGTAGTGCAAAAGTATATATCCCTGACTCGCAAAGACTACCTTATGCCAACTTACTGCCACAAAATAGCCTGTAATGCACAGCATTAACCTGAGAAGGAAGTGAGGCAAATCTGCCAAGACCCCAGGTACGCATCCTTTCTCCAGCTACCCTTCCTAGTCAGGGGTTAAAGGGCAGTAGCACAGAGAAGCAGATACGGCCACCTGGTGGGACCCGAGTTACCAGCTACTGTAGGTACCCTAGTAACATAGTCTGGGGATCTACGAAAGGCATCTATCTACCTGAATGCAGAGCTCACTTCTCCCCATCAAACCAAGGCCCCCATCAGATGGAAAAAATAACAAGAATTTACTAGCAAAGAAGGTGATAAATTACTAGATATATGTGATGGCAGTGAAAAAACACAAGGGAATAATTAAACTCAGATCATCAGTGAAGTCTGAATTAATTTGCTATAGTTAAAAAAAACACACACACACAAAAAGCATCATTCTTTCTCTTCCTCTAGCATCCATGTACACCTGCACGCATACACGGGGATTCACACAGCAGCCCCTCGTGCGCCTCATATATGGGTCTATCACAGCATCTCTAATACCTGGTTGCACTGGGACGTTTATGGTCCTTTTGTCCTACCTAGAACTGAAGCTTCTCACAAGGAGAGCCCACGTAGAATTTATCTTTCTAGCTCCACATCCTGGCATAAGATTTGGGCCATGGTACGCTCTCAGGAAATAGATTAGCTGAATAACTGACATACACAGAAAGCCATTTTTCACTCAATTCATGCTTTAAAAAAAAAAAAATGGCCTGATGCCTTACATGTTGTTCAAACGTCAATGTTTACATGACCAAGGGTATGTAGATAAAATGCAGACTCGGATCCAGCAGGTGTGGGATAAGGCCTGAGACTCTGATGTCAAACATGCTTGCCAGGTGATGAGGCTGTAGGGCCACGCACAGGACGGGAAGGAGCATGGCTTTGGCCCCTATTGGTGGGCCAGCTTTCTTACGTGGATACTCTTCGGTTGTTTAAGGAAATAAACATTAAGGTATACATAGAGAAAATCACTTAGGGGCTCCTCAAATTAAGTATTTAAATTATGAGTGTACAAGAGATCGGATTGGAACACACATGCGTGCACACACACACACACACACACAAAATGTAATTACAGAGACCAAATCATAGGCAATTACAGTGACCAAATCATAAGCTTCCAGTAAAAACAGTTACCCATTTCTGTTTATAGTAACTAATAGAAAACAGAAATATGTTCAAAAGAAAATAATACAAAATCCCAAGCCTGGAGCTTGAAACACAAACCCCTTTTGTGCTCTACCCTTTACTTCAGAAAAGGCAATACCACCATCTCAGGTTCAGGCTCCCTCACCTATGAAATGAGGATGATCATATCCAGTTCCCTGTGTCACTCTGCAGATCAAAGCAGTTAAAACAGTGACTCTGGGGGCGCCTGGGTGGCTCAGTCCTTAAGCATCTGCCTTCAGCCCAGGGCGTGATCCCAGAGTCCTGGGATTGAGCCCCACATCAGGCTCCTCCACTGGGAGCCTGCTTCTTCCTCTCCCACTCCCCTTGCTTGTGTTCCTTCTCTCGCTGGCTGCCCCTCTCTCTGTCAAATAAATAAATAAGATCTTTAAAAAAAAAAAAAAAACAAAACAGTGACTGAACCTTTTTTGACCACAACCCAGAGTAAAGAAATAATCTTTTATATCATGATGCAATACTACTACTTGGAAGTGTCTAAATACACGTACATCTGAAACAAGGGATTCATGAAACCATACTTACTATGTGTAACACACACTGCAATTTCTATTAGATTTATTTATTTAAAAAGTGTTGGTTATTCTATGGAATGACCACCACTAAAGTGATGGTGACCCACACATGAGGCTCCACTCCCAGCCAAAACAGCACTAAGCAAATGTGCATGGACTTGTAAAATGTGACGGTTCTTGTTGCTTTCCACATATGCGCAAGAGGACAACTCGGGTATTAAGGAGGGCGAACACGGCATGGTGCACTGGGTGTTATATGCAAATAATGAATCATGGAACATTGCATCAAAAACTGGGGATGTACTGTATGGTGACTAATATAACAAAATAAAAATTATAATAAATAAATAAATAAATAAATAAATAAATAAATAAAGCAAGCAAGCAAGCTGTCTCCTCAAGAGACAGAGTCTGGGAAGGCAAAGCTCTCTGAACAGGTTGAATAGACTGAGAGGAAGACAAAGCAAAGGTGATGGGAGTGGCAGTCTCCATAGCTGAGGGAGATAAGAGGCAATTTATCCACAATACAGCAACTAAAGACCTTCACAATTTCACCTTCAACTCCATCTTCACTTTATATTAAACACACTTGCCACCAAGGAAACTACGCTAGAAAGCACACTGAGTGAAATATTTTAAAAACAAAGCGTTCACAGGGCGCCTGGCTGGCTCAGTCCGCAAAGCAGCAACTTCTGATCTCCGGGTTAAGAGTTTGAGCTCCATCTGGGGTAGGGTTTACTTGAAAAAATGAGGCCTTCATGGTTTAGGACAGGAGGTATAATGGTATCAGTTGCATGAAAACATATATGCCTGTATTGTCATGCGTTATCTTTTAAATGGATTCTTAAGAAATTGCTAACAGCAAGTTGCCCAATGAAGAAGTTCCATTTTGTCAGGAGGGAACAAGAGTGGAAAAGAAACTTACTCTTCATTATACAAAATTTTAACCTGCCATTATTTTACCCATTTATATATATATATTTTTAATTCTAGTAGAGTTAATATACAGTGGTATATTAGTTTCAGGTGTACAATAGGGTGATTCAGCAATTCTGTACATTAATCAGTACTCTTAATCCCCACCACCTCCCCTCTGGTAACCATCAGTTTGCTATCATTAAGAGTCCGCTTCTTGGTCTGTCTCTTGTTTCCTTTTGTTCATTTATTTTATTTCTTAAATTTCTCATATGAGTGAAATTATATGCTATTTTTACTGTTCTGTAAACCCAATTTAATTAACATATAGTGCATTACGATTTTCAGAGGTAGAATTTTGAGATTCATCAGTTGCACAGAACCCCTAGAGCTCATTCCATCAAGTGCCCTCGTTAATGTCCATCACCCAGTTACCCCATCTCCCCAGCCACCTCCCCTCCAGCGAGCCTCAGTTCCTTTCCCATTGTTAAGAGTCTCTTATGGTTTGTCTCCATCTCTGATTTTGCCTTATTTTATCATATGGGGAATTTAAGAAACAAAACAGATGAACATAGGGGAAGGGAAAGAAAAATATATGCTATTTTTAAAATAGCATGTATACACAAAACCAAAGAGAAATTTTCAGTACCTAGAAATGTGTCATCTGCAAAAATTGAGCTGAATAAGGTTTTAAAAACCACCAGGAAACACTGGGATATGGCAGAGGTCAAGAAACCATTGAGGATAAGTCCCACTGAATGCATCACCTCTCAGGCTTCTCAACCTATTTACTACCCATCGGTCATAACTAAAATTATGAAAGGAATTACCCTGACTTGGTCAACCAGTTATCTGTAGTAGAGAGGATAAAAAGCCTGCTTATTCCTAGAGCCAAAGCTTATACACCATCTCAGTGTGACCTCAGACCTCTGTCCTAGAGAGAGATTAAGTCCTCACCCTTAGGGAGCTATTAATAAAAGCAGCTCCTGTACTCCCATTTTGCTCCTATTCCTTGAGTGTGCAGCCCCTTTGAGAACTTTCTGGGAGAAGTGATAATTATTAGGGCAAGGCTGGGCACTGCCGGTTCCCTGTCCTCGTCATCCAAATAGCAACACCACCAGCACCCCTCAAATGATGCATCTTTATCTGTAAGTGAGGAGATATGTGACCTTAACCAACTGATTCCAATTCCTTAGCTCTCACACTAGCCATTTTTGGAGTTCAGGCTTTTATTATACATAATTATGTATTTTAGAAAATTAACCTATTTTCCTTCCTTTTTTTTCTTTCTGCTTAACTAAAAAACAGACTGGATTGTGATAGTACTTAATTTTAAAAGTAATGTCATTTACATGGTAGGACTGAGAATAAAAATAATGACGAAACACAATATTGATGACAAAATAGGAAAATCTGCATTTTTCTATGCTATTCATATATAAATGGAGGAGTGTTAAGGATAAAACTTTTCTCAAGAAAATCTGACAATAGGTATCAAGAACCGTAAAACAGTTATACACTTTGATGCGGCAATACCACTTTTAATAAATTATTTTACTAAATAAAATAATTTGTTATTTTAATAAATAACAAAAGAAGGAACTGAAGAGTGTATAGAGAAGCATGTTAAAGAATCTTCATCACAATGAAATATAATGGAAATAATCAGAATGTTCATCAATAAAGTTTTGGTAAAGAAAATTAACTGTAGTCACTCACACACTAGAAAATTGTGTAGCCATCAAAATAATCATTTTGATTTAGATCTGACATCCACTTACTCACTGACTGAGTGCTTTTTATGCGTCAGACGTTATTCTAGACATGAGGGGGGAAATCAAGAACAAGAACAAAAAAATAAAAATAAAAAGTGCTGCATTCATGGAATTTATAGTCTATCATAAGGAGAAGAGTATTTAAAAATAAATTAAATAAAACATAGTATCAAACAGTGATTAGCACTATGGAAATACAGAGCCAAGAAATCAAGGTAGTACTAGGGTGGGGGCGGAATGCCACAATTTTTAAGAGAAAGGTTGGGAAATGCCTCACCGATGTGGTATTTGAACAAAGACTTAAATCTAGTGAGGGAGTGAGTCATGGAGTATCTGGGAGAAGAACATGAAGAACTTTCTGACATATCATGTGAGGAAAATAGTGGGCTACTGAATAGTGTTTATCACATGGTCCTATTTTTGTAGAAACCTGTATGTTAACAATGGTTGTC
Organism: Ailuropoda melanoleuca; assembly: GCF_002007445.2. NCBI lineage: Eukaryota > Metazoa > Chordata > Mammalia > Carnivora > Ursidae > Ailuropoda > Ailuropoda melanoleuca. The sequence continues at coordinate 76,141,971 of NC_048218.1, forward strand.
TAGAGCTTATGGGATGAGTTGTGGGTTGTTTTTTTTTTTTCCTTTTTAATCCTTCTCCTTTTGGTTCAACTGTTATACAATAAATGTGAATTACAGACATGCATTTTTTTAAAAATCAAAGGAAGACTGAAATGAATCGCAGAATCTACTCAAACCCAGTGTTTAATTTTAATGTGCCACTATATTTACCCAAGCCCAAATGTAACGTCTCCGTCATCTTTCTAAATAACTTTAGCTTGAAATGTTCATTGTGATTCTCAAATTAAAAGCAAGAAGAATTATTTATCCTAAAGTGGATGAAGTCTCCCTGCTTTTCAAATGGACAGTTTCATGCTACAATTCGCTAATACAGAATCCCCGTGTCTTCACTGAATTCAACAGTCCTCATGCTTCACCACAAATAAATTGTTTGTATAAAGGTGAAACACCTGAGTGCATCACATCTAAACATACTGCATTCCTCTGTTATTCTGTGGTTTCCATTTGTTGAAAACAAATTCAATTTCTTAGTCAAAAGCACTGAAAGATTTTCAAGTACTATGAAATTAGGAGGACGGTCTGGTTCTGCAAATGGACTAGAACCAGAACTAACATTTTTAATCCACCAATTGTCATCTATCTTATAAAACATGCTAACTGTTACCCAAACAACAAACCACCCCATATATTTTGACTCCCAAAGACGAGCACTCAAAATGAATAGGGCAATGACTTAAGTAAGCCTAAGCATCAATCTTCCACCAGCTATTGAGATATCTTCAGCCCTAATACCAAAAAGTGAAATTCTCTCAGTTCAAAATTAAAATAAAAAAATTCATGTTGTGGACAGAGAATGAGGCAACAGTCCAGGGAAATGACAACAACAACAACAACAACAAAATCTCCATTTACCACTGAAAAAGGAAGGTGGAAAACAAATAGTGTGCTAAAAGACAATTCCAAAAAATACCCCATTGCTTTGGAGATAGGACATCACTCTGTGGTAGCCATTGAGGCCAGGAGCCTACCTTCCCCCCAAAGATGGTGTGAAGCTTAAGAGGATGAGTTTTCAGAATAAAAACACTTGAACTATCTCAGCTAACTTATTCAATCACTGCTGTACATGGACAGAGTAAACCATTCCCACGTGGAAGACAACATACCTCTCTTTCCTGATTCAGTTCTATTAGAGCACGGATTCTGTTCTTTGTTAGTTTAATTACATATCTGTTGGTTCCTCCTACTAGACTATAAGTTCCTTGAAGAAAGACTCTCTGTTTTACTAATCTCTATATAGAGCATATATAACACCCAGGAGATACTTAATAAATGGTAGTAATACTGTTTTTATAAATAATCATTATTATAAATCGATATTATATTAAACTGAATTGAACTCGGAAAAAATGAATACATGTATTTTTACCCCGGATGACTTTGCCCCTTTCCAATTATTGACATAAGGTCAATACAGTACAGTACTGGTAGGTCATAGGTCCTGCAAGGCGCTAACAGTTGGACTTAAAATAGCCACTGAGTTTTGCTGTTGTTGGTAATGGTGGTATTTCTACACATTACTTTACTCAGAGCATGTCCTCAAGATACAGGCAATGAGTCCACATTCCTAAGTCATCTCCTGATTATGGGGGCATCCCAGCCTCTAGAAACATGCATCATATGTATTGTACTTGAACTTTCTTCTACAATAAAAGATCTGTAGGTAGGTCTTAACAGTACCTATATTCCACAAAGTATCTAGAACCTTCTTGAAAAATCCTCCAGGAATTTTGAAGAGTCAGAACTCTTCCCACAAACAAGAAATGGGAATAGAGGAAGAACAGGGAAATGAAGGAAGATGAAGGAGAGATGTCACATGGACAAAATCTCAGAAGGTTAGTTCTTGAGGTGTTGAAACAGATCTGACTTCTTTTTTTTTTAGGTATTTTTAGGCTTTGTTTTATTTTTTCATTTTTATTTTTTTAAATAATTTTTTATTATGTTACGTTAGTCACCATACAGTATATCCTTAGTTTTTGATGTAGTGTCCCATGATTCATTATTTGCATATAATACCCAGTGCTCCATGCAATACGTGCCCTCCTTAATACTCATCACTGGCCTATCCAATTCCCCCACCCCCCTCCCCTCTGAAGATCTGACTTTTAACTGAGGGTGTACGTCAGAATCTCATGGGGCACTTCTTTCTTCTAATATGTGCAGCCAGGCCCTACTCTAGAATTCTTCAATCAGAATCTTTGGGGTTGGGATTGAGATACAAGCATCTTGATAAGCTCTCTGGCTGATTCTGATGTGTAGCCCTGTTCGACAGTCATTGACCTCCATGAAAAACAGACTGAGGAACTGGTCTAAGTTAAAGAAGACTAAGGAGACAAGACAACCAAATGTAGCCTGTCATTATGGATAGGATCCTAGACAAGAAAAAGGAGATTAGTAGGACAATTAATAAAATCTGAATAAAGTCTATATATCAGTTAGTATTGTGTCAGTGTATTAATTACCTGGTTTGGGTACCTATACCGTGATTGTGTAAGACGCCAACAATTGGGGAAACTGGAAAGACTAAGCGAAAAGCCTTCATACTATTTTTCAGTGTTTGTGTACAGTCTGAAATTATTTCAGAACGAAAAGTCAAAATTTATTTTTAAATTTTAGGGGGAAAAAAAGTAACTTCCCTAGTCCAGTAACCTTATCTTATAGATGGAGGAATTTTGAACCAGTGCAGTGAAAAGAAACAGCCAGCGGTGTAGAACCATACCAAAAACTCCACTGGGACCCCAAATCTCCTAACTTCCAGCTAAGGACACATTTCCCACAGCACCTGACAGATTTAGTGTGAGACTCTGAGACCTGTTGGAAATAAGAAGGAAACTTGTTCTGTCCCTACAACTTCAGAAGACTACAGTGAAGAGAAGGGACTCTTACTATTTAGGAGACCTGGAACAGATAGATCAGGGACATGTAAAATACCTTCAACTAAATCCAGGCTGACTGCAGCCTGGGCAGGCCAGTGCTCCCAGTGAAATCCCAGAAAGCTCCCTTGCTTCCACCGTAGGGCCCATTCCCCTGCTTCCGGAGACTCCTTGAGGTTGAGAATGGCTCCATGGCTCCATGGCACCAGGGGCTTTCTATGATTTCTCCAGTCTTCATCTTTTCTGCACAAACGACTTCAAATTCTTCTCACTGAGAAATTCTTGTTACTATTTATATAAAATGATGCCAACCATTACTCACTCTCCTTCAACCCTGCCATTTCATCTAGACTGAGACTTAGCAAATGCATAAATGCTTTAAAAATAATCAAATAGAGGCACTCATTTCATTTCAAGGTGGTTGTTTTTTGGCATGATTTTTTTTTTTTTTCCGAAGGAGTACTAGAGCTGACAGGTACTTGCTCTAAAAATTTACTTCACCATCTGCTAACTGAAATATTGCTTTCACGGATTTATATTGTATTAAAAGGTCACTGGCTGTTTAAGACTTAAACAGTTTTAATCATTCTAAAAGTCTCTTAACAGTAAGAAAAGGAAGCCCAGAACAAACAGCAGCAGGGACTCTAATTAAAAGGGCCAATTCATCTAATTTTATTTGGGGTTAATTATTCAGGATTCACTCTTTGATGTGTAAGGAATAGCAATTAGTAATTTTAGTGATTTGAGAATCATTGGAGGTGTAATCAGTTAAAATGAGTGAGTGTTTACAACACAAGATGGTGAATTACTCTCTCAGCTGGAGAACAGGAACATTAGGCTCCAAGAGATCAAGGCTAAGGATTTCAGACCCTAGTAATAACAGTCACTTCAAAAAAATAAAACACATGTCAACAGCATCTAGCATTCTGTTTGTTCTTAGCTAAAGCAAGGCACAGAAGCTTCGCAAATTACCTTTAACCACATCTCCATCTTCGCCGCTGTCCCCAACCACTTCCTTCTATTTGGCTCTTGCCACCATGGTAACCATAAATGCATTGCATTGAAAAAGCCATTCTAAATGAATATACCAGTTATAAGCAACGTAAGACCCAGAATAATCATGGCACCCACTTATTCCGTGTCTGCATCTCTGACCTCCACCAGAATCTCTAGTCCAGAGCTCAAAACTGAAAGCAGATACCCTAACTCACAGACCCGCTTACCTTCCCTTGCGTCCTCTACTTTTCTATTTACTTCATTACATCCTATGATTCTCCCAATCGTACAGGTTGGGAGAAAGCCCCTTTTCTCTATTTTTTGTCCCACCATCCTCACTGAATATAGCGAGCTAGGTTGAATTATACCAAACTGTTCAAGTCCATTTACTACTCTCCACCTCTCCTGCTACCAAAATAATCAACGCCTCCTTACCTCCTATGGAGGCTTAATAAACAGCCTAAATGGTTTCCATCATCCCTTATTCAGTTCTTTCCAACTAATCTTAGATAGTGTCACCAGATTGAAAACATCCATTGGTCTCCCCAAAAACAAAACAATTTGAAAAAGGACAAAGTTGGAGGATTCTCCCTCACTGATTTCAAAACTCACCACAAAGCATCAACAGTTGGTGCTGGTCCAAAAGCAGACACAACAGACCAACAGAAATAGCACGGAGAGCCTAGAAATAAGCCCTCACGTATATGGCCAATTGATTCTATGGCAGTTGCACTTTTGTCTTAGAGAATGATGGTTTGGGAGGATTATGGGTTTCCCAGGACTTGACAGGACCTCATCCTAGACAGGAAGAATCCTAAAACAGGATGGGCCCCCTGGGAGGAAACAGAGAGAACCTTGACAAGCTTGGTTCCTTTTACGCTCTCCTGGAACGCTCTGGCAAGTATGCATGTGTTGAGATTACTGCCGCACGCAGCAGCTCTGGAAGTTTTGTACTTTAGAACGCTAACGCTCCTATACCACATACCTAGTAATCTGCCTGACTGCTTCTCCTTGCTTCCTTGACTCTAAGAATTTTCTCATGCCTTGTCTCCATCAGGACATCCCTCTCTAACACATCTGCATAGCAGAGCCCAAGTTATTCTTGGAGGCCCAGGTCACCTGCCAACGCCACGTGGCCTTCTTTGGCTGCCCCCTGACAAGGGCACCTTCCCACCTCTCACCCTCTGCAGCACCTGGAGAGCACTGCCACAGTGTGTCTGGTTGAGAATACAGGAGGTATTCACCCGACCTTTCCGTGTGCTCCTCGAGAGGCCACGTCATGCAGGCTTTGGCACTCTAGCCCAAGAGTACCTCTTTCCATGCCTCAGAGTTGAGACTGAAAAGAGTTAAGAAAATATTTGCCACGTGGGTATATGCATGAATTCTTGACAACAACAAGTTGAATCCTAGCCAAATAAATTATTCTTTAAAGGAAGAACCTGAAAAGGGGAGTGGCTATCATTCTCAAAATATGTGTGTGGTTTGATGTGGTGTGTTATGTGGGGGGGGGGGAGATTGAAAGACAGGCACGAGAGAGAGGGAGATTGAAAGATTGAGAGAGAAACTCAACTGGACATCCCCACGGGGATGTTTTCTATAAATAGAACATGCTCTTGACTTGAACAGTGCCTCAGTTAGCTGACTTAGAAATATAAAAGAAATAGTATCGTGGTATTAAAATATATCACTTACAGTCCCACCTGAACTATTTACTAGTTGTGTGAACATGGTCAAATCATGAAACTTCTGAGCCTCAGATATATTTTTGTCAGAATAACAGCATTTGTCTTTTATACTTGCCCAGAGTTGTATAGACCAAATAGATAAAAATAAAAATAATTTGAAAATCATAGTGTCCTACACGAATATAAACTACTTTTATTTTGAGATGATTCTCTATGCACCTTGCCCCTAAACCCTTTCTTCACATTTAGAAACTCAAAAACAAAACAAAAACAAAAGCCATAATTATTAACTGAGTAGACGCAATAATCTCAATATGGTTCTTCACATACAGGGGTTCCAAAGAGTTAGGCGTAAAGGCAGAGAGAGAGAGACAAGAATATGAGAAACTAAAACAATAGCAAAATGAAGTCCTAGCAGTCAAATAAACAAATATTCTGCTCTCCCCAGAATGTTTAGAAATCTTGGAAAGGAACCACATAAGGAGCCCTGCGGTGGAACTATCCTGGCACATCAAGTGCCTCTGAGACTGATTAACCCGACATTTCCCTGGGTCTGGAAGTATTACTGGGTCACCCTTTTTTTTAATGGACAAACTGTTCCTGAACAATTTTTAAGGCACAAACAGCTATTGTGACGAATCAATCAAAGAGGTCAGTTTTGTCCTCAAAACCCAGTGAAACAGCCAAGTCAAAACAAGCACAACAAGCAAAGCCAGGAGTCAGACACACAAGAACATCCCCAAGTCCCAGTGCCCTCTGCTCGGTTCCGGATGGGCTCTTCTCCTTGCCCACTGGGATCTATAAACCCACATCCCTACATCTACCGTGGGCAAGTCCCACATGAGTGGCAAACGTCAAAAGGCCTGCGAAGTCCATTGGATGCTTATCTTCCAGGAATGTATGTTTTTTGAATGAGAAGGGAAAATTCAAAAAGTAATCTCTTTAAAAAAATCAAGTTTAAGTTTTGTCTCTAGGGAGGCACTCCAAGGAAAACCCCATTCCTTGTACTTCATTCACTCTGCTTTCTTCACTGCCTCACTTTAGGAAGCCATGTGATGGAAGACAGTCCCAAGTGCAAAGCTTGGTGACGTGTTCTGGGCAGAAGTTCAGGCACCTTGTTATTTTAGCAGACCCGGCCTGGCTGCCCAAAGACATAATTTAGCTGAGTGAGAAACTCGTCCCCTCCTCCCACTCCATCTGGCCAGCTGTCTCAGAAGGGCTATCATTCCGGAGGGCAATGCATGTATCGCTCCCCTTCATTTCTCCAACCGTACTTCCAGCTCTCCGAGTTTCAAGTTCAGTGAGCTCAGCCTTGGCATTCAAGGATCTCCTTATGTCTCATCCTTTAGAGCATTTGTCCCAGGTCTGTTTGCCAAGGACATGGTGGCAGTTCCCTTCCTGGCACTTGAGTCTGCAATATTATGCCGCTTCTTATAAACAGACCCATCCCATCACTTGAGTTACCTCTCCAAGTCCCACTGGCACTTTCATGGCTTAGCTGGCACTAATGGTACAACTTTATAAACTCACAAAATCATCAGATGAGATGGGAATTAGAATGGAATGAGGAGGGTCTGCTAGTCTACCAGTTAGCAAACACTAGCCAAATGGTCAAACCCAGCCCATTTCCTAGTTTTTCTAAATAAAGCTTTATTGAAACACAGCTACAGTCATTAATTGATTTATCATCTATGGCTGTTTTTTATTCTGCTAGCAGACCCGAGTAGTTGAGACAAAGACATTTTAGCCAGCAGAACCTAAATTATTTTCTATCCAGACTTACAGAAAAGTTTGCCAACTCCAATCTAGTCCTTAAACTCATTTTACAGATGAGAAGACTGAGATTCAGTAAGGCTGAACAATGTTCCTAGGGAATCAGAAAAATTTGCGAAGCACAGTAACTAAGGCAGTGCTGGGCAGATGGTTTATACACACTAAATAAATACTAGTTCTTTCTAGTGTTTGACAGGAAATTTTATGTTTCTTGAATGTGGGACTGTGTTAAGATGATTTTTTTTTTTTTAAGAACACTGTTGCCCTTGAGAAATTTATTTGTCTGGAGGGGAGAACAGACATGTAAACAGAGAATTTCAACATAATATTGTATATATTGGTTTTCTATTGTTTCTGCAACAGATTACCACAGACAATTGTTTAAATAAGATAAATTTAATACTTTGCAGTTCTAAAAATCAGAAGGCTGCCATGGGTAACGCTGGGTTAAAATCAAGGTGATGCCGGGGTTGCATTCCTTGTTGGAGTCTCTAGTTAGAATCCATGCCCTTATCTTTCCAGCTTCTAGAAAGCGCCCTCATTCCTTGGCTTGTGAACTTCTCCCTCCATTGTCAAAGCCAGCAAAGGCTATTGAGTTCTTTCTCATATTACATCACTCCAAAACCTCTTTTCCCTCCACGGTCCGCTTGTAAGGCCCATCCAGATGCTCGGAAAATTTCCCTCTTTGCCATATAACCCAACACATTCACAGGTTCCAGAGATTAGGAGGTGGACAATGGGGGGCCATTACCGTCCTAACCCCAGGGTGCCATGAAGAAGGGCAGTGTGCACACAGTGCTATAAACCTCAAGAGACAATTCATCAGCACAGAGCCACCATGTAGACATGAGCAAGAGCTCTTTCATGGCACACATTTTCTGGAATTCCCCATAATTTCCTGAAAATTTCATCATGTTTTAGTGTATTCTTAGATATATATATATATACATATACATATATATATATATATATATATATAAAACTAAAAATACTTCCACTGTATTCCATACACATTGTTCTGTTATTTTTGCAACTAGCATCTTGATGCCCCATTTAAGAAAAGAGAAACAAAACAAAACCCTATTAGATATTAGGGTAGAAATTTTGAGAAGCAAGTTTGAATGAGAACGCAACAAAACCAGCCACATACTCTCCCTGTGGGATCGCTCTCCTCGGTCCCACTTTGTGGATAAGGGAACTCAGAGAGACCAGACACCTGCCCACACAGACCACAGCTAAGGTTCCTTGAGACCACAGAAAGGTTCCTTCATCTCTCTGAACCTCATAAATGGAATGAGGGACATTTTGTGCCATGTTTCTGTGATGATCTATATGGCAATGCCCTTAAAGGGGTGGGGAACGGATAAAATCATTACTTTGAGAAAAATGCGTGTTATGATTTAGCAAAGAAGTGGAGGTAGATACAGCATACACCTGAGACGACAGAAATGTTTCATTTCAAATATGTTTACCTCCTCAGACAAAAAATATAACAAAGGCTACAAGACATAAAAATAGAGCCTCTACTGTTCTTATGATATAGCAAGAGAAATCATGTTTCTTAGGAAAACGACATGAAGAGTCTCACAGAAATATTAGCGAAAGTATATCAACAGAATGTAACTGCTTTTATGGATCCTGAGACACAACAGAGAAACCACCTCATTTGAGGAGAAAGAAATCACCTAGTTTGAGAATGTGTTGAGTGCCAAATAACTCGAAATATTCAAGTAGAGGCAAGAAGACTACTTGGCATGAATATTATAAAGGAGATGTGGGCTTTATAAATCCAAGGAACTTGGTAAATGGCCTTTAAAGGCCCTTACAGCACTGACAGTTTATGATTCCATGACTCAAAATACAAGGGCCAATTAATGGCAATGAGAGACTCAGGCTTCTCTTTAATGGTCATAGTCAGAAAATGACCTCCTGATGCCATGACTGGACAGTTATCTTAAGTGCAAGTAGGTGCTTACCAAGAACAGGACATAAAAATAATTCTCTAGGCAAGATTAGACAAAAAGCAACTTGTAATGTGGATAATACCTATGTCTGACCCTAACTCCGATGTGTCATGCGCCATTGAAAATGAAGCTATTTATATTCCAAGTTTCCTAACAAGCTATATTCTGCTCACTATCAGACCATAATTCTCCAAAGGACGGATGGGTGCTGACCTGGTGGTGTGAAGGGGGACACCTAAGCTGTCAACCCTTGTGAATCCTACCCATCCCCCAAAGGAATCCATAAACTTTCTTCGTGAAAACAGCCTATTCCCTTTGACTTAATAGGTACATAAAGATCTGGTAGAAAGGCTTCAAAACGTGTGAGAACTTTCTGACCCAACCCTTGTTAACTGAGATGAAGGTGAGGCAACCATATTTCTTAAATTCAGGTGTACACATTTCTACCTTTTACAATAAAAAACAAGTAAAATACCAAATTACCAAGACGGAAAATTCCCACCGCAAACAACTAGAGCTACCCAGAAGAGAAAAACAAGACATCCAGTCATAGGAGCTAAATGCCCTCCTGTTAAGAGAAAATATATACACATTCCCACGCAGAACCGTTTCCTTGTGAATAGAGCTCAAGGTGCAGGAAAGGGTTTGATAGAGACATTATATTGCTTACACAAAACTGAACCAGATTATGTTTGTTTATTAGATTATGGCTTTAGGCACATTGTTCTTTGCTAAGAGCTCTTGACAAGAGCCGACACACACATTCTTTGGAATGAAGGCTTTTGTGAGAGTATTTTATGGTACTTAGGCTCTTGAAAAGACTTGTGAATGCTGTCACACCAGAGGATTAAACCCAATCTTTGGGGCCACAACTTTAGAAGGGTCCAGTTCACTTTGCACAGCCTTAACTAGGACATGTGAGCTATCTTGGACACAACACCAAATGGTTCCAACTCACTCATTGTGGAATTTCTCATGTTAACCCCCACCCACTCATCTTAGTCACAAACCACACACAGGATCTTAAGTACCAACGGATGAAAATGAAAGCAGTGTCCTCCAGAAATGGAATTCAACAAGGTTTCATTTCTACCTATCATTAAACGCGGAAATATGCTCTTGTTTTTATTTTTATTTAAATTTCAGTCAGGGGCATTCTTAAGACAATAAGTTCCAAGAACATATCACACTACACGTTCTGATTCTATATACTTCCTTAACTGGATAAAAGATCATGGCATCCACTTAAGGTCTAGTTTGTTTCCCTTTGTTTGTTTCCACAGTAAGTCTTTTTCTGCATTGAATTTGGTTCTGCAATTAAAAACAGTGTGTGGAGTTCAAAGAGTTCCATTTTAAACTTCCTGAAAGGAAGGACTCCCAATGGCAGGCAGTTCATCCCAAACCAACAGAGGTATACACATAAGAAAACTCACACTTCCAAAAACAGAAGGACTTCTGATAATTCATTCAAACACCCTCGGCCTTTGCTTCTCTGATATTTAAAGGGCTGGGCTCTGGAGTGCCTACTAACCCCTTCAGTTATAAAATAGGTATAACAAGTATTGATCCATTCTTAGAATCAATTCTTTGCCTATCTTGCTGCTCTACTGATTCACGTCTAGGATGAGATCATTTGAAATCGTGGTATCTTAATGTTCTGTCAATCACCAATAACATTCTAAGGCAAGGGTACTTGGCACTAAAACATATAGAAACACACACGTCTATGCTTGCTCCTTTTCCCCAAATCTTCCATTGGTTAAACCACGTAGACCAACATTGTATAGAACTTTCTGCCGTTTCGAGAATGTTCTACATTGTGCCACCTGTGGCTACTGAGCACTTGAAATGTGGTCACTGACTGAGGGAGTCTTTCTGTTTCATTTAAGTTTAATTAAGTTAGATTCAAATTCAAATTCGTAGCTACTTAATCAGATCTGGCAGATTTAGTCATAGTATCCTTAAAATGGTTCGGGCCACTCACCACCCCTCCCCCCAAATTCTGCTACAAAAGCAAGAAATCTAACTTTTCTGTCTGATTCAAGGTGACATAAAATTAATTAATTAATTAAACCTTATTAAAGATTTTCCGTTAAGAGCTAGAACAGGAACATCCATTTATTTAAATTCATTAAAATTCTTTGGGAAGAAGCATTACACCTTTCCTTCTCTCAAAACTGCAAACGCAATACTGTGTCAAGCACACTCATAAGTGAGAGACTGCACACGGAGCCAGTTTTCTCAGCATGTGCTGGTATAACGCAAAGGAGAAAGCAACCCAGAGAAAAGTCCCAGAGGCCAGTGCTGGCTCTGCCACGGGCTTGCTGTAATCCTGCGACAAATCACACACAAGTCAGTTCTCAGGTTTCATGGATGCAAACTTTTCTCAGGAAAGCCTAGCAAGGATCAGGCAATGAACGAAAGCTGGTGAAAGCCTACTCTCCAGCTCACCAGAAGGTAGAAGACCAAGATGACCATGCAGCCAGAGAAGCTTCCACTCAGGTCCTATCCTAGCCGTGACTGGTTAGCATGCTGCCCGGGGCCTTGGAGACAGAGGAGAGCACTTAGTAAAATTAAGTTGGGCAGGACTGGGCTCATGCAGGTCCTCTGTCTTTTTAAAGATACTACCCAGGTGAGTAAGATTTATCAATAATCACAACTGGAAAAACACACAAGCCATTTAAAAATGAATTTAGATCCTTGCCTTAAACCAAAAGTTGGCCAGTTTGATTAAAAGCGGATTTTTTTTTTTTTTAAAGAACTGAAACCAGTCTGTGCCTGGTTCCAAATTACAACAAAATTGAAAATAAAACACTTACATATAAAGCTCATAGTAACTGGCTAACCATGCAAACACAACAATATACAAATGATTTCTTTAAACCAATTTGATCAAAAGAACGTACATGTGAGAGGCAGCAGAGTGTCCGGCTGAAGAGTATAGAGTATAAAGTCAACCACAAACTTGCCCCAAATTGGCTTCATTACATTGTACCTATCACTCAGCCTCTCTGTTTCTTAGTTTCCCTAGCTGAGAAATGAGAATATTAATACTGGCAATAATAACAACAATTATAATCATAACCATACTATATCTATTTTAAAAGTTAGTTTAAAAAAGAGATAACAGGGGCGCCTGGGTAGCGCAGTCGTTAAGCGTCTGCCTTCGGCTTAGGGCGTGAACCCGGCATTCTGGGATGGAGCCCCACATCAGGCTCCTCCGCTGGGAGCCTGCTTCTTCCTCTCCTACTCCCCTGCTGTGTTCCCTCTCTCACTGGCTGTCTCCCTGTCACATAAATAAATAAAATCTTAAAAAAAAAAAAAAAAGAGGTAACAAGGGGGCGCCTGAGTGGCCCAGTCGGTTAAGCATCGCCTCAGGTCATGATCTCAGGGTCTTGGGATCGAGCCTCTCATTGGGCTTCTTGATCAGCAGAGAATCTGCTTCTCCCTCTCTCCCTGACCTTCCTCCCCACTTGTGCGCGCTCTCTCTCTCTGTCTCAAATACATTAAAAAAAAAAAAAAATGAAAAACCAAAGAGATAACATGTAAAGAGAATTTAACAGAGTGACTGACCCTATGTACCAAATGTTTAATTGGTTTACAAATATGTGAAAAAAAATTACCATATTAATAATTCAAAAAACAGAAAAAAAATCACATTCTCATAAAAAGAGCGTATTTTAAAAGAATTATCAGCATACGGTTAAGTTGGCACTATCACATATTACTAATGGAAGTGTAATTTGGTACCTTTAGGATAAAATTTTGCTAAAATGAATCCAGAGCATTAAAAATGCACTTGCTCTAATAATCCCACACACGAACATCAATCTAAAATACTGGGTGGGACAATAAAGGTAGAGAAAAGGGGCAGAGGGGAAGGGGAAGCTACACATCCAAAGACTTTAATAAAACTGAAAACAGTAAAAAAAAGACAGTGAAAAACTGAAAACCTAAATTCCCCATGTTAAAACACTGGTTGCATGGACATGACTGCGGCATCCTCTTGATCTCAAACAAAGGATCCCAAATGAATAATCAACATAGGTTACTAAGAGGAAAATAAGTATGCCTTTAATCTGATTCCAATGATAATAATCAGATATTAAAGTTCAGAAGCAGGTTTGGTGTGGAATATTAGGAAACCCTGTCTTTCCCCCAAGGCCACATGAGATTAGAAAGGCACCGTGGAAATGAAGTCCCAGAATTTTCTTTCCCGCGGTTTTTATTTTAAAATAGTCAACCATACTCAAGAGCACCATTTTGGAACATAAAGGTAATAAAGGAGGTTTCCCAGGGAAGTCAATACTGAACAGGTAACATGCTTGGAGCAATGGGACCGAGGAACCCGTGCAGACCTTCTTCCCCCTTCCTCCTGTTCAGGAATCATTTTGAGACTCACTAGGGTGGAGGCTTTTGTGAGCACGTGCTGGGAAACCAAGCAATCAGGTGCACTTGTTAGTGAGCGAGTCCTGGCTCAGCTTGGTCATGTTCCCTTTTGTATCCATTCTCCCTCCTTCCAGGCCTCGCTCCTTTTCTCCCGCTTCCTGGGCCTGCTCCTTCCCAGCATATATGGACATGCTTGCAACATATTCTCTTGCCACGGGCTCTGTTTTCTAGGTAATCTAGTCAATGACAAGCACGTATGGTGGACTCTGCTTAGTACCCCAAGACCCACTGCCTGGGCTGAGAGAGTGGGAGGGACCACTGTAGTAAAGGGTTAGGCTGTGCTCAACCTGGCTACTTTCAGTATCTTTACTTACAGTACTTTTAAAATTAAGACCACAACCTGGCTCTAAATAGATATTCTCGATAACTGAAGAATACTAATTGTTTGGGCTTCCGTGCAAAAGGCTGGCTACTGTGTGGGGCGCCTGGCCGGCCCAGTAAGTAGAGCATCCGATGTTTGACCTTGGGGTCATGAGTTCCATCCCCCTGCTGAGTGTAGAGATTACTTAAAAAAAAAAAAAAAGGAAAAAGGAGAAAGGGAAAAAAAGGGATGACTAATGTTCATCTAATGTATCTCAATAAATAATGACGACAAAATGAGACCTACCTGGTGTCTCTCTCAACCAAATATGTCACTGAACATTTAAGCCCTTCTCAAATAACACTCCCACACGGTATCCCCAAAGCTAAGACTACATCCAGAACATAGAGAAACAGGCAAAATAAAAGACTGCGTTTTCTAATCTTCTCCTCCATAAAAGAGTTGCCACTCCTATACTTACACAAAAGCCACAAGATCAATAAATACCTTTCAAAAGAGGCCTCCTAACATGTTCTTCATCTTTTAGAAATCTGGTAGACACACCTACTAAAGATAAAAATTTACAATAGCAATTAAATGATATGATATCTGGGCTTAGCTTCAAAACACTCTTGGGTGAAGAAAAGAAATAGGTATATAGATGGAACAAGAATGACTTAAGGCAAATCATTATCAAAGCCGGATAATATATTTATGGAGGTTCGTAATAGCATTCTCGTTACTTTTGCGCACGTTTGAACTTTTCCAGACTAAAACACTTGACAAATGAGAAGTCTGTATTTTTAAAAGTTATGATAGCAACCCCCACCATCCTAAGGCAAAGGAAGGCAATACAGCTTAACTGTGTTCACCTCGTTTCTTAGGGAAATGCACTGCCCTCGTCTTGTTTTATAAAATAAAAAAGTAGACAGTTCCTCAGGATCAAGAAAAAGCCCATCTTCAGGCTTGTCTCAGCCAGTATGTTTAATGTTTCATGTGGGTTGGAAGCACCTCAAATCCCTGCTGCATCTTTTATACACATACACAACTTACCCCATATCCGAGTTCTCCTTCAATTATCTCTTCAGAAGCTTAAAAAGGCGTCTAGTGGATGCAAAACTAATAGTTTCGCTTGGTTCATATTTACTGGAAACTGTTTGCACTGGAAATCCAACTTGTGAACGCCCGAGGTAACTGTGCAAGCACAATATTTGCATTTGCCTAAGGAAATGAACTAAAAATACAGTATCTACTGCTCCGTAGAGCGGCTCGTAGTTTAATACCAATGTGCTGCACGTTACTATCAATAACACCGTTGTTATCTGTTGAGCACCAAGCCAGTGACCTCAAAAGATAAGGGGAACACGCCCAGATTTTAATTCTCAAATCACTCCCCCTGACAAATGCGAGCATTGAGAGCACCGGCCCCTCGACAATGGGATTCCAGACATGGGCGCAGTTCAGGCGCTTAGACCCATCGTCGCAAAGAGCTGGCATTGCGCTCACAGCGCGGGAAGTCCACCTAGGCAAATTCTAGCAAGTCAATGGCGTTTACTCTCTTTAAAAAATCAGTTGTAATTGGAATTAGATGGGCACCCAAATGTCTCGGTACCCCAGTCCATTTTTCTGTGTACTAGGAAATTTTGAAAATTACATGATTTAACTGTACATCAAGACGGTGAGTGTAGAAGGGGAGGCGGTAGATAGAGTAGGAAAAGATCTTCATGCCACTGAGCTCTCACCCTCCTGAAGCATCTCCCCCCCTAGGCTCCCAGGAACGGTATTGTCCAGACTCAACTCAAAGACTTCAGCACCTGCTGAAGAACCCTGCTCCATTTTTTAAAATGGACCGAATTCCTGGGAAGAGTCCAGTACTACCAATCAACCACCCATATGCTTTCTGAATGTTCACAGAGAAACCTGAATAGTTCTTTCTAGTGGTTCTCAAATGATTCTCTTCCAGATGTAAAATTCTGTGATTCTTCAGTCCATTTCTGCTTTGGGTACCAAAAGGGAGTGCCCGTTTCTAAAGAGTTAATGCAAATACAAAACCCCCTTAATTTTCTACAAGGAGTAACTCCATCTGGACAGTTACTTCCTGTCCTTTCCTGCAAGGATTCAGGAACTAAATGACTGCCACGTCCTCTACATAAAAAGGAATTCTAGACTATTATCATACCACTCCATGCACTTTTCTTCCTTGAATTTAGCTCCTTCTCTCATAAATCAACAGGCATTTCCTAACACCCCAGCCCCATTTGCTTACCTGACTTCTTTGCTCAGTGTGCTCACATTCTTCTTAAACTCAAAAGCCAAGGTTGGCTCTGCCGTTAGCAGCCAAAAGAAATGCAATACTTCTTAGAAATATCATGGAAAGATTCTGTGCCTTCAAATAGATCAACACACACCAATCCCCATCCTGACTCCCATATACTATATCCTGCTAAGCATTAACCAACTGTTAAGTCTAGCACAAAGGGCAGCTCCTCCATTAAACCTTTGCTGATTTCTTCACTCAAATTATTTTGGTTTCATTGTATTCTCATAGTAGATATCTCCCTTAAAACATTACCACTTTCTATCTTGTAATTGTACCTATACCTACTTACCTGTGAACTCCCTGTTGATGGAAACTGATTAATTCATCTACCTCCCATAGCAAGTCTTCAGATATTTTCTACTATGATCCAGAATAAGCAATGCATTTTACACTGAGATCCAACAAATACATGTGCTCACACACACACACACACACACACACACACACACAGGCATGCAACACTTAAACAAGTTTTCCAAACAATACTTACTACATGTATTTATTGTTGCTGGTCATACCACAAACTCCTAATCGGATGCGGCACCTACTGTTGGTTGTGACCTACTTGGTGATGTTTTCTGTAGTACATGGTACAGGGTTACTTATAGGGCCAATAAATGCCGAATAAATGAATGAATGAATGAATGAATGAATGAATGAGCCATCCAACAAAAACAGACTTACTTTTTCACAACCATATTTGGTACCTGTAGTTCTCTTTGCTCTCTTAATAAAAAGATCCCTGTAAAATTCTGGACAAAAGTAATATCCTCTTGGGGCGCCTGGGTGGCACGGCGGTTAAGCATCTGCCTTCGGCTCAGGGCGTGATCCCGGCGTTATGGGATCGAGCCCCACATCAGGCTCCTGTGCTATGAGCCTGCTTCTTCCTCTCCCACTCCCCCTGCTTGTGTTCCCTCTCTCGCTGGCTGTCTCTATCTCTGTCAAGTAAATAAATAAAATCTTTAAAAAAAAAAAAAAAGTAATATCCTCTTTCCAGGTTGCATACTGAGAGCTGGTTTTACCATATCCAGAGCAGGTCACATTCATTTTTTTGTTCTAACAGCTTCACCAACATGGGCCTTCTTCTTCTCCAGTCAGTATAAATGACAGAGTTTACTTCCAGCCTCATTTTAAATCAAGTATACATTATCTACTGTTTTCAACCACGGCCTATGTCTTACATAGAGAAGGTGGGTGATCAAGTGATATCAATTATGTCACCAATCAAGAAAACCAAGGATTTGAGCCTTTTTCCTCGACTGTGTTTCATTCGTTCCAAACATTAACTGAGGCTTATTACCAGAAATGTGGAAAACCTAGTCTTCAGCTTCGAGAAAAATCACATTTTCCTGAGTGTGTGTAGATTCCATTTCACGTGAAGCCCTGAACAATCTTTCTCAAAATAAAAGGCCAAGAGTATCATGTCAATACCTCTTTTTTTCTTTCCATGGCAGTGCTTATCATGGTAGCACTTCACTAGTCCCCAAATGTTATTATTAATAATGGCCTTGAGATTTCATCAGGCTCTCAACTAAGAACGTAGTCTATAGAAACTGCCCCGAAACCATGCAGCTTGATAAGTAGCACCTATGTTACCCATTCAACTCTTGTCCACTCTGTCTGTCCGGAGAACCAATATTCTCTTCTTGCTCAGCTCTTGTAAAGGTGAATGTAAAACAGGGCATTAACAACTTGTGTCATCTCGCTTGTATAAAGGATACTTCTCCAAATGCTCAGTACTAAGAGAAGTTGTGTCTCCATCAATATGTCGTGAATACCTTCTAGAACATAAGTAGTTAGCTCATGCTTGTGTAGAATGCCTAAAACTGGAGTTGTTTTCAAAGAATACAAATACATGAGAGCTGAATTATTTCCGGGTAGGAAAGTGTTAGCAATTAGTTGATCTCCAGCTACAAATTTCAAGTGTCCGCAACAGAGGAATCTTTGAAAATCATAAGGTCTCGAAACACATCAAAGAGACCCATTGGTTTTCCATGGAGAAAAGTTAACTGAGAAATATTATAGCCCACAATTGTCGAATATTATTCACTGAAAATGTCAGTGGCTTTAGGCTTCTATTTTGAGCTCCTGCTTATTCACAGCATCGCAGGGCAGTTAAAGAGCACGGGCTGTGGAGCCAGACAGGGTCGGTACTCTGGCTGCCACGTGCTAGCTGCGTAACCCTGGACAAGTTACTCAGCCTCTCCAAGCCTCACTTCCTCAGATGGCCAGTGCGGATCGTAAGATTTCTTGCTTTAAAGAATTTTATGATTATTAAATAAACATAAATATGTAAAACAGTATCTGGAATATACTCAGCACTCAATAAAAGGTAGACATTAATCCAGTACCCTTCCCTCGACCGTACTGTATAAGGTAGAATTATACGAATGATATGAAATGGGAAGACTGTGGTACATTGGGATGAATATGTCATTTTTAGTTAGAACGTAAGTTAGACCCTCCACAGTTATACCTGCTACATTTTTGAGTTGGAGTTACTGAGACTGAGTCCAGTCTCCTCATCTGTAGAATGCTAAGAAACAGAAGTCCCCATAAGTAACAAACTCAGAGGAAGTCACAATAACTTTCAGCTAAGGAAGCAGACGAGGCTTCACAGAGAAGGTACTATTTTGATAAAGACTGTAGAACAGATATGTGGAAGGAGAAACACTGGAAAGTGTATTCTAGACAGAGAGAACCGTTTGGGTGAAGACACAGGAAAGAAAGTATGACATGTTTTCAGGGAACAGCGCAGGGTCGAATCTGGCCAGGGCAAAGGGCGCAACAGGAAGCCACCGATGCTGAGGTTAAACAAGCAAATTCAATCAGCAAGGGATCACAGATTCCTGGCCGGAATGGAACTTATCCCCACAGGGACTGTGGGTACAGGAAAGGTTGCACTAGGCCATTAACGGGATCAGGTCGATACTGTAGAAGAAACGGAGTACAAGGTGCAGCGTGAATGGACTCCCAGGACCTGGAGATAAGGAGTTTCAGAGTCCATGAGGGGTCTAAACAAAGCACCTGCCAAAGAATGGAGTGGAATGATGCCATGGAAGGACAGAAATGATGGGCACATAGAACAGGTGGATCTCAATACCTGGGAAAGAAGGAAGAGTCAGAGAGAAATAACATGCTTATGCAGATCAGGAACAGATGCCTGGAGAGGAGCAGATTTAAAAGAGGTGAAACCAGAGAATCCAAAAGCGTTGGTCCACCTAAGGAGGAATCTTAAGTAGCCAACCACAATCTCCTTCCTGCTAGCCACTACATACAAATGGGAGCCATGGTCATGTACGGCTACGTGAGCTGACTTAACATCCGGGGTGAATTAAGGGGTGAGTTTCTGGTTCTAGGTAAAGACCTATACTCAAGAAAGGACTCAGGCATGGGGGAGTGCTTGAAGAAAAGAGAAGTAGGAAATAATAAAATATGAGTACGATGTGATAAAATAGGGGGTTCTTCAGAAAACGCAAACTAACTCCATCAAATAGATAAGACAAGGCAAACCGGGCTGTGGTCTCTAGCCCATAATATGCACCACCTGCATCATGGGTCAGTGTTATGTCCACTTCACCCCTTAGAAAACAAAGCAAGGGCCAATAAAAAATCTCCCTTCAACAGCAACCATTTTCCCCTCACAGACTTTGAGGTAGGGGGCAAAAGTAGAAGATACAAAAGGTTGAGTTATAAGACAGGGAAATCAGGAGTGGGTAGAAATTGTCCAAGGTCGTTTTCTTATTTGTTGTTTTTCTTTCTCATCATATGTCAAGAAAAAAAGAGAGAGAGAGAGATTTCATCAGTGGACAAAAGAAAAATACACTCGAACAGCTTTTAAGCATTTTGCCTAACAATACTGAGCGAGCAGACAATAGCCTGACTTTGTCATGTGGCAAGTGTGGTTCTTCTGGAAGAAGGAAGAAAGAAGACGTGTGGAGATCAGGCCACTACACAAGCTCCGATCCCAAAGGCTAACTATATTTACAGCCATTCCGCATAAACAGACCATGTGCCCTTGAAGACCACATAATATACTGCTGGGTTAATGGCAAAAGAAGAAAAATAAGGAGAGAAGTTTGCTGCTAACAGCAACAAAACTTAACCAATGTCAAGAATCCATCTCTTCTGGAGAGTAAGACTTAAGATGTTACTCCTAGCTCTGCAGGCCTCCCTTGAAGAGGGTCTGAGACAAACCGTACCACCTTCTGGTAAAAGTAAATAAAGGTTAAGAGAGGTCTGAAACCAGATTATTAAAAATAAAAACAAAGAAAACAAACAAACAACACATTAGAACACAGGCTGCTTGAATTTGAGAAAAGCCAAGGCAGACGAGTGCATGATAGAGCCCTGTGCCTACCTTTCTGGCTTCATCTCACTCACCCCCTACTCTATTCTGGATCATAGCAACCACTCAATAAACATATGTTAAATAAATGAATAAAAGCCCTCAAAACAATCCTAGCCTTTCTATGCTTTGAGGACATCAGATTCCCTCTTTCCTCTGGGTCCCTGCAGATTATTCTGTCTGAATATTCTTCCCCACCACACCACCCTATCCTCTAACTTCCCTGACCTGCAGCATCCCTATATAATTATATCAAATAAGCATAAATAGATCAGCCAAGCCCATTACATTCTGCTGCCCTACTTCTCATGAACAGCACTTGCCAACAGCTACCCCCCAACCACATTAGAGCTTCCAAGAAACCGAAGGCCATGTCTATTTTGCTCACAGTCCCTCAGCTTAGGAGTTTAGGAAAACTTCTAAGATACGGCTGTCACTCAATCAACATTGAAAAAAGGAAGGAATGAAAGAGGGACTCACCTGTAACATCAGTAGAACAGCCTCCACTGACAACACCACTTTCTCAGAGAATCTGCTCCTACCCACAAACTCTAATGAGGGTTTGCCTACTGTGACCACAATCTTAGAGATCTATTTGACCAGAAATGGACACTTTACCATTATAAAACAAATCCCTTTGCTCCCCAGTAATTTTGGGAGACTGAGTCAGCTTACCGCATATG
The DNA here is from genome assembly GCF_002007445.2 of Ailuropoda melanoleuca. Taxonomy (NCBI): domain Eukaryota; kingdom Metazoa; phylum Chordata; class Mammalia; order Carnivora; family Ursidae; genus Ailuropoda; species Ailuropoda melanoleuca. The sequence continues at coordinate 76,163,399 of NC_048218.1, forward strand.
GAACAGAAGCAGAAACTGGGAGCTACCAGCTATACCCATCACATGAACAAAAAAAATACAAAGGTATGTGACATACCATGTGTTGGGAACTGCACAGAGAAAACGAGAAGCCTAATGTTTTCCTGGGGAAATGGATCCTGGTGCAGCCATTATGGGGGAAAAAAAAAAATTGGCAAAACCTAATGAAATTGAGTCTGGAAATGTACTATGATCAAGCACCGTACTCCTAGCTACAAAGTCTGAGCTAACATTTGACAATCCTTAAGAACACTTGTACAAAGATGTTCATCATAACCAGGTTTGGGGGCGGGGGGACTGGAGGTAGCTTTAACATGTATGAGCAGGGAAATAAATCCATGAAATGCAATGTATACACACTTTGGAAGACTCTGCTGTGTCAGAAACAGTAAACTTCTAGATCTTTAAAAGACTATGCTGATCTTATTGACAAACATAAATTAATATAATTGCTAAAACCCATTAGCAATAGTAAAGCACACTCTGTGGGCAGTGTGTGTATCGGAGATAATGTAGGAGCCCTAATCATTATATACTCATTGAGCATTCTATATGTATATGACTCAATATATCTCACACATGCCTGACCAGTTTTGAAATGCATACAGTTTTTCTTACCTGTAAAAAATAATAATAATACCACTATCTTAGAGCCATTCAAAGTAAACAATCTAACCCATACAAAGAATGTCTGATACAACCTGAATGCTCAACAGATGTTATCTATGTCTTTTGGTTCATAATACAATTAGCGCTTAATTTGGGGACCAAAGAAAGACTATGCTGGGCCATAATAACAGCAAAAAAAGATAAGAAATAGGACCAGATCCGGAACACTGTACCATAATCTACAGACACAAGAGCGAAGTAAACAAGAGTGAGATGTGCAAAGTCAGATTGCTTGGGTTTGAATCCTGGCTCAGCTACTAAATCACCAGCTATGTAACGTTGGGAAAGTTACTTTCCCTGTGCTTACTTTCCTAATCTGTAAACCAGGTAAGGTAACAGTCTCTGCCTCACAGTTTGCTGTGACAATCACTGGAGTTGATACGCTGAAAGGACTTGGAAGAGAGCTTAGCATGTGGGAAGCAGATGGCAAGTGTTGGGCATTATTGTTATGTAAATTTATGTAAATTAAAATATTGTATATTTCTGAAGATTCATACATATATAAGGACTATTCCAAACACATGAGAGGAGAAATCTATGAGGTAGAAGGGAAAGTGGAATGACGATGAAGGATGAAGGAAAAAATGGAAGAAACATAAAAATGAAAACATGAGATGCTCTGCAAGGACCAATAATAAAATATGACGATCCCGGCAGGCATACCCTTAATTTAGTCTAATGCCTGTGATGTCCATAAGTAGGAAAGGGCAGAGATGTACAAAGGAAATTCAACAGTGTGAAATTGTTGAAACTCTTGGTTCTTAGAGGACTGGAGCTACTGTGGTTCCCACCTTCTTGGCTTCCAACCTCTCTTGGATTTACTAACATACAGCAAACCACCTTTACTTGGCTAGTGTGAGTTAGTCTCTGTTTCCTGTTACCTTTTCCTCTTTAACTAAGAAAGGTCCTCAGAAGGGAAAGAAGATCAGACTTTCTCTGCATTAACCGAGAAAAAAAGATTTAGGAAGGTGGGGCACCTGGGTGGCTCAGTCGGTTAAGCATCCAACTCTTGATCTCAGCTCGGGTCTTGATCTCAGGGTCCTGAGTTCAAGCCCTGGGTTGGACTCCATGCTGGGTATGGAGCCTACTTGAAACAAACAAACAAAGATTTAAGAAGGCAGAATCCAATATGAGAAATATGTTTCAATAATGTGGTTTATCCAAAAAAATAGGCTCCAAAGATTAGTAAGAGTCGCATGACTTTGGGGGTACAAGCAGAGTCTATGCGACCACTTATCCTGGATACAAGTTCTGGTTGGGAGGCTGAACTAGTTAACATCCAAGGTTTTTCAGGAATGCATGATTCTGGCATTCACTAAGATCTTTCTGAACTTAAAAAGCCTCCAGCACACTAAGAAACAGGGCAGGATACACTTGTGATACAAATGTGGGGGAGAGGACTAGCACTTGCCTTACAGTTTTGACTGTTTCCTCCCTCTGGTACCACATGCCATGCAAGGTTCACAAGCTGGGACTTAGCTACAGTCTGCCACTTTGGTCCTACTGACTGTCCTAGGCAAAGTTGACAGAAATCACCCTCTGATTTGTCCACATACTTAGTACTATCTCATTTGTTGCAGCAAATGTTAGACAGACTTGCCTGACTTCAAAATCAGCGCTCACTGAGGATCTATCATGTGGCAGTGTTGAAAATGTGTCATCTCCAGTAAACTTCCTACAACTCAGGGAGATGGGAGCATTATGTCCATTACAAAAACAGGGGAAAACAAAGCTCAAAATGGGCCAGAGTTTGTCCAAGTCCCCAGATCTCCTAAGGACAGAATCATAACCTGAACCCAAGACATTTGCCAAAAATATATTTTTATAACATACCACAAATACCTGTTATGAATACAATCACATTTTGAAGGATCAAGCCCTAAAGCTAAATCATATGACCCTCTCCTTGGGAATCCAAATCCACCCAGTTATCCAGATCCCCCTTCTTTCTGAGGCAACAGCCTGCAAGCTCAACCTATTCTAGTTTCAATCGTGTGAGCACCAAACAATCTCCAGTTACTCTCCTGCGTTGGTCGGGCTCTGGAATTCTATTCCCCCTTCCATCAGAGACCACAGCAGACAATCTGACACGGGAAATGAGAATACATGGTAGTAAGTGTAGTGGATGTAATGCTGATTCGAAATCAGGAGACACATGTTCCCTACTCGACAGCCATGCTACTATGAAAGTCTGGACAAGTCACTTTTACTTCGGACCTTTATCTTCTCCCAATAAAATCAGGTGGTGAGATGAACTCTGCAGTCCTCAAACCTGGTTTCACAGAATCATATGGAAAACTTCTAGAAAGCATCGATGTGCAGACCCACTGTGGGACAATTAAGTCAGAGTCTGAAGTGGGGAACCCTGCATTTGTATTTTATAAAAGCTCTCCTCCTGAGAGGAGGGTCGATGGCCCAAGTGATCCTTAAAAATTCTAAGATTCTCTACCCCAGAGAATCAAAGAGTTAGACTGTTCAGGCCATAACTGCCACTCCAGGCTTCCGGAAGCTCCCACATTTCCACGTTCCCAGAATCCTCTGTAATGCCAACAGCTGAAGGAGAGCCGCCTTCTCCTCTTGCCGTACGCATGTGGTCACCAGCATCTGCAGTTTGGAAAACAACTATGAAAACAGCTGTGCCATAGGAAGCATGCCACTTCTGGAAAGCTGCAAGATAAGAATTAGGGCTAACCAAGACCCAGAGGAAAGGTAAAAAGAGCAATAAAAACTGCACAGCTCGACTCTGGACAGCTCTTCCTGGCTGCCATTTTGGGACTATAAGTGTTAACAAGCAAAGGGTCTTTGAAAAAGGAAGAAGGTGAGCCAGGCCTTGGAGGCTGGCAAGGAGAGTGACGTGCCGAAGAGAGGCGGACACAGTTTGGTGTCAGCACAGTATTGTAATCAGCCAGTGAGTGCAAAACTAAGGAAACTTGGGGAAATTGAGTTTGACAAGTGGAAGGGGCTTTGATTATTAAAGAATAACTGAAGGGGCGCCTGGGTGGCACAGTGGTTAAGCGTCTGCCTTCAGCTCAGGGCGTGATCCCAGCGTTCTGGGTTTCGAGCCCCATATCAGGCTCTTCTGCTATGAGCCTGCTTCTTCCTCTCCCACTCCCCCTGCTTGTCTCTATCTCTGTTGAATAAATAAATAAAATCTTAAAAAAAAAAAGAATAAGTGAAAATAACAAGTAATAATAAAAATAAAACAATCCACAGAAGCTTCCAGATGACACTGTCAAAGCGGTCCCTTCAGGTGTTGAAGACAAAGAAGTTAAATGGCACCCACCAGTAATCATCAAGTTACAAAGAAAGAGCTGAAATGATCTGTGGTCCATTTCATGAAGGGTTGACCCTCATAGCCCACTAGAGAGTGGCAGAAAGAGACAAATTTCAAAAAAACTAAAAGTTAAACGCCACCTGCTACTTTCACTGGTTCATAAAGGCCATGTGAGATTTGAGTGGCAAAAGGAAGCCAAACCTGCAGGCTCCCTTCAAATAATGAGACAATCCCAGTGTGCTTACTAAAGAGAGCTGTTTCTAGTCATTTCAGTGGTACCCCACAAGCCTTTTTAAGGTAAGTATTGTGGATAGGACTCTCTTGAGATTATTAAGCACAAAACACACGTGCAAGGTGACCACCCTGGAGCAGAGAATGAGAAAGTTGTTTTTACCAAAAAATAAAAGAATTAGGTGCAAAATGACAGATAACTCCTACTCCCCACCAGATGGGACATGGAAGGAGCAAATGAAATAATACATGATAAGAAGAGAGGCCTTTAAGGGTGATGGAACTGATGACAAATCATGACACCTATTCTATATCACAATTGACCAGGGAATTTTTCATCCTCTAACCTCAATGCCTGTGTCTTTGTGTGCATGTGTGATTTTCTCCACTTTGAGCCCTTAGACATTTCTTTATGGCTTGTCCTCCTCCTTTTTACAAAGTAAAACCCAGGAAAGTAAGGACTTTATTCACAACTTACTCTCGGACCTAAAACGTATCTTGCACACAATGGGATCTCCAATGTTGCTTGGCTACATGAACGAAAGAACAAATGAACAGATTAGTCTTTCTTCTTTTCTATGATTAATTTATGCTTGCATCTTTCCCTCCACAAAAGCCTGAAAACAATCCAGCTCAGGTATAACAGATCTGTTTTCCTAGTTAGTATATAATCAAAGAACCAGACACAACCTTTTGGTTTCAAGGTTAGAATTGAGAGGCACTGCTAAAGTGATAAGACAATTTTGTCCATTACTGTTTTATTTTCTCAAAACTTACCTCCATACCTCTTATCTTTTCAAAATATGCATGCATAGACACAAAACCAAATACACATAGATACACATAGATTATCTGTATCATTAGAAGACAAACACAGCTCAACCACATCAGTGCGGTGCAGGCCGAAAATACGTCATCCTTGTAGTTTCTCAAGTATTGAAATCATTTGGTTGTTCTCGTCACAAGAAGTAAAAAGTGTCCGAGTTTCCAAAGACAAAATTTCCAGGTTGGAACATTTTAATGAAGGGAGAAAAACTACACAGATTCAGAAGAGGTTTGAGGCAGATTTAAAAGCGTATTTGAAAATTAGGCACTGTATTTGCAGAGTAAAGAATCCCTACTTAAAGCATATTCTTCATAGACATGCTGACAAAATTAAGGGCACACCATCCTTTGCTGAATGAGAGCTTATCAAAAGTGCTGGTGTGAGCCATTTCCTTTTGTTCCCTGGAGAAAAGCTAAGGCATGAAAAATACGTTGATAATGAATCATCTTAAGCTTGCAAATTTAAAATTTAAGTCAGTAAGATTGATAAATTAAGGTTCTGATGTCAACACGATTCTTTCCTGTCGTGCACATGGTAGAGCTATAACAGGAACACCTGTTTCCATCTTAAGGCTTGGTGGAGGATTGATACAACGCTGAGATTCGGCACGGCTAATTAGGAATGTCAGCAAAAGAAGGGCCGAAGCTCTCGAAGCCCTTGGTGGTGCTGAATCAAAACAGCAAAGAAAGGTACGTTAAGATTCCTGCTACCAATTTCTCTGGAGCCAGGGGGTGAAATAATAACAGCCCTTCATAGTTGTTCAGCACGTACAATTTACAATTCCCTTTTGCACACAATTGCCATTTGAAGGAGAAGTCAGTGCAGGCCAATTCTGTTTATCCCCATTGGGTGAGGATAGGTGACCTATGTCACCTATGTCACAGAGCCTGTAAGTGACAAAGCCAGGCCCCAGGAACAGGCCAGTATCTTATCACTCTCCAATGTTGCATTCGACAGCAAGAACTTGCCTCCTGCTCTTTTGCATGGCTTTCATTATTTTCAGTAACAAACAGGGAGTGCCACTTATGTTGTTAGACTAACGGCAAATAAATGAACCATTACATGGAGCTCAAGGATGGAAATGGCTTCTTGCACTACAAGCAAGAATTACACTTTCCTTTGTGTGTAGGTGTATCGGTCATAAAAGCATGGAAAATGAAGTTCAAGCAGTGAAAATCAAGTTTCGAGAGGAGCTCTCACACGCACGCCTTCAGTGACTGGCCCATCTGCCTCTACCCTGCCTTTGAAACAGAAGCAAAACTGTATTCCTTAGAGTGTTCTTTGTCATTTCCAAAACAATTGTAACAAGAGACACCTAAGCCGGTGAGGTGTGTTCCTAAAACAAGGAGGCCCCGGGAGCCAATGAGAGCTCTGCGCAGCCGGCCCCTGTGCTCCGGACTGAACACCCCAGCCTGGCAGACCTGAACACCCCAGCCTGGCAGACGACAGCAGAGATCGGCAGAGCAGTTTCCACAAAAAAGGGCTTATATTAAAAAAAAAAATGTGTACCCAGAGCTTGATTCTCAAGGTTAGAAATTCCCCACAGTGAAAGTATGAACTGAAGCCATGGCCACATCACGATCTGAGCAAAAATAGCAAAAGAAACCTACTTTGGGAAGCACCTCACTCGGCCTCATGCTACAGATTACAGAAAGTGCCTTGTTCCCCAGACCACCCATCTGTCCCATTAATTTATGAACAGAGACAGTGTGTGCAACAAACTATTCACTATCTAAGTATCAGATTTTGGCAAGAAAGGCGGGGGGCAGTGGGGAGAAGAATAAGGGAGAACAGAGGCATGGATGGTTGAAAGAGGGTTAAAGAAACACAATGGGTGGAAAAGGAGAAAGGGTAATGAGCACATTTCGCTTTGCATAGTCACGCTGAGGCCCGATGTCAGGCTCACGGCTCCCACAGTCCCTCCATTAGACCCAGTGACTCATGCCCCTGACCCATTCACTAAATACACTGTTCTTTCCTAACACTGTTCCCATTCACCGAGAGTCTCCTTTCCAAGACCCAGATGAAATGCATCTCCAGGAAGCCTTGCCTAATGTCCCGGATCAGAAGCAATAGCTTATCTTTCTCTACCGTTCCCAACAGGCTTTGCCTAGAGCTCTGTTACGATTCATTTCACATATTTTAAATGCCCCCCATTAAATCATTAGTTTCAGAGCATGGAAAGCATATCTTGTCTCTGTAAACTCCAAGACATCTCTGTGAGAGGTTGAACAGAGAAGGTTTTTAGTAGTATTTCATTAAGTTGAACTCAAAGAACTTAGAAAGCTCCTTCTAGCACTGACATTCTGGACTTTGAGTCTCGTTAAATCATTCATTCATTCATTCATTCATCAAACAGTGACTTGCGAAGCATCTATTGCCCACCATCCATTGTGCTCAGACCCCTAAGACACCATGGTGCCCCTGTGAAGTTTATAGTCGAGTCTGGGAGGAAGGCAGTGATCAAATAATTGCACATATAGCAGTTAAAAAGTGTGCTACGTGCTGCAATGGATGGGATTAGGAGGGCTGGGGAGCATTCAGTCAACTCTGATACCGAGCTGCCACGGGCCAGTTATCAGAGCACAAATGCGACCACAATACCGAGAAGATATAGGAAGGGCCCCAAATGATGACAAACGCAACTTTGCTGTAGTTTTATTTCTATTAAAAACTTAAACGACATTACAAAAGAAGTGAATGTTCAACTTGAATCTGCATCCATGCTTCCAAATTATCTTCCGAGCTACAGACACAGATCACAGGTATGGGTACAGATTGTGATAAAAGGTGGCTGCCTTACAACTTTGAAAATCTGGGTTCTGTCCTTGCTGTAGAACATGCTAGTCATTAATTCTGAATATCCCATCAATAAAACGGAGATCATAATCTCCACTGTGACAACTAGACAGGGTCGATGTATAAGGACTCAATGACAACGGGTTCTAAACACATTTGAAAAGGACATATTGTTTGTACATAACAATATGTCAATCCCAAAGTCTAATACAGACAAACATACACACATATATTCACATATATCTGAAAATATATAAAAATATGCACGTATACTAGGATTTCTCATTACGCTACAATTTCTTTTCATCATGGCAATTTTCATTCATTCTGTTGCCCTTCTTTAAACAACATTTTCTCTGCCAGCAGAAGATGGGAGAGGTAGGTAAGAGGATGTCAAAGTCTTGCTGCCCAATTCCTCTGCCCACACCAGAATAAACAAAGGACAAAGAACCAAGGACTTGAGTCAAATGTCAAAGATCAAGCCACACCACTCAGTAAGGACACTGATTCACATAACCTCTGGTCAAATCAGTGTCAGCAGTCGGTATCTGGAAAAATTCGGAGATTTTAATAACACCATGAATTCCCACTGAGGGGAAACAGTAGCATAATTTTTACTTGCTGGTTTGTCAGCAATCATACAAGAATGCAAGATGTATACAACTGAAACAGCATATTTACATCTAGTTTCCTATATAAAGAAGGCTGACGTGAAATCCTAGACTGCATGTCTCTTCTCTATCAATCATAAAGAATGACAAGAAAATCCTAGAAGGAAATGCTGCTGCTTCACGAGCAGCAGTAAAATCATTTATTAATGATAACATTTAGTAAGTGCTTACCAAGTGCCAGGCACGATTAAAAGAACTTTCAGTTTAATTCCTAACCTTCACAACAACCTAGCAAGTCAGAATTAGTTCAGAGAATTTGTTTAGAGAAGAGAATACTGTGACTCAGAGAAGTTCATCAACTTGTCTAAGATCACACAGCAGGCATTCACTGCCCATACTGAACAGCTACCACCCACCTGGCACTAAGCTTAGAAGGCAAGGAGAGGTGATGAGGAGGGGAAAGGTCAAAGGAGAGACATCCCTGACCCAGAAATGAGTCCCACACTGATTCTACTCAAAGACTCTGCAGAGAAACTAAAACATTAACATAAATTACTAATTTTCCAAGGCAGAAAAATTTAAGTACCAGAAGAAATGCACACTAAAATCCCATCTCAGTGTTTGGAGGTGGGGGGCACAGATGAGAAGTCCAGGCATAAAAAAATTACATAATTAACATGAATTACCTTCTTCTTCACAACTTTATACATGTCAGTTGGACTTGACTGCTTTAGGACAAGCCTATGGGTACAGAGTGTCTGAGTTAGTTTTTCCAGTGGGTAATTCAGTAATACAGTTCACAATAACTAGACCGGAAACACTGTATCCCCGCTGCATAGGATGGTGTCTGGTACAGTGCTCAAGAGATATGTCATTAGGTACTGAATGAATCAATGTGTTAATTAGTTAATTAAAAAGTGACCAAATGAATGAATACAGAAACATAAAGCCAGGTGTGCACCATTAAGAAGTACAGACTACACTGGAGTTCATGAACTCAGTTCCGACCGCTGAAGTCCTATCCCCAGGTGTAACTTTGCAAAGATGAGTGCCAAGGGACTTTTGCTAGACAGCAGGTGGGAGTTCTCTTAACTGAGAGACCACACTGGTGACCTAAATGGTCAATGATTTCAAGAATACCAAGAAGCAAAACATCAACTTTTGTTTTATTCCCCATAATGGCAGGAAGCACAGAATGAACCACAAAAGCTGAATTATCTAGAACTTTCTTGAGAGCTATAAAGCAACTCATTTGCAGAAGTCGTTGATTTTCTACATGGGGACTGTTTGGCAAAATTGAGGAAGCGAACGATGGTTGACTTCCTGGAGTGACTCACGGCTGTAACCCCCTTTGACAGTATTAATAGAACAGGGGGAAAATTTCCAGGAAACATCAATTACCACAATTACCAAAATAGAAAAGGCGGCTAGTGACTTAATCACTAAACTTTAGGGGAGACTACTCTCTTTCTTTATCAGAAAAAGGCAACAATAAATCAAACTAATACATTTGGAAACTAGTTAACAGCATCCTCTTGCACTCGGCAGAGTTAGCTTTTAACTAAGATTTTGCTGTAGTGAAATGATCATACCTACTCTGGCCGAACCAAGGTTCTAAGGTCAAGATTAGACCTCCAAGAAATAGGCATATGTATGAAGTGATCCATTCATCCATTCCTACCTTCCTTTCAACCGTGAATTAATAGGTATTTAATGGGCACCTACTACTATGTTCCAGATTCTTACTCCCTAAGAAACAAAGAAGGAAACAAAAGAAGGAACTACAATAAATATATTTACGATAACATGTATTAAAATAGAATATTTGCATATATACTATAAAATGCTTGGAATAATATCTGGAACACAATTAATACTACAGAAAACTTTTTTCTCATTATTACCCCAGTCGGTCCAAGATTGGGGTTTTTCGTTAGTCTGACGAGGAACAGAATCAGTCCTCCCCAGCCATTGCACAGCTATGACTCTGGTCATACATGCCAACTGATCTCTGTTTACTCACTTATCACCATCACCGTGCTCTACCGTCCTGACTCCAAGGAAACTACATGAAACAGTCCCAAAGGAGATCATATCCAGGCAATGCAGTGGACCACCCCTCTCTCATCCCAGCTGATTTGCCTCCAGGATCTATTTAAATTAAATAGGGGTGGCTCAGCAAACAGCCCGCCCATCTTATCCTCACCCACCTCAAGCATATAAGTCTAACCAGTTCCCAATATCCTCCCTGGGTCCCCAAATACTTGCTGCAGAATGGAATTTAAAGCAAGAAGATATTTTGGCAAGTGTCAATTATCAGCCTGTAATAAACACGCTCCCAGTTTCTTAGACACACTACCTCCTCAAAAAAGTATACCCATGAAAGCCCTCACTATGTCCTCTAGGAGAAAAACACAGGAAGCAACACATATGACTGGCAATATGGCAACAGTTACATAAATTCTGGTATAGCTTCTCTAAGAACTATAATGTCACCATTTAATAGAATGAGGAAAATTCTTATTGTGTAACATTAAACAGAAAAATTAAAAATTGCATCTCTCCTTGATTACACATTACAAAAACTAGAAATGCATATTGCCGAAGAATAAATCGGTTCATAGAAAGTGGAATTGTGTGATGGGAGACAGGATTATATTTTTGAAAATGAATTTGTTTTCTTGTTCTTATGAAATAGCTTGTGCACATTTTTAAATGTATGGAAAATCTTCAAATTCACCTATGTTCACAAAGAAAAACATATCCAAGGAGGATTTTTCTGATTGAAATATATTTGAAAACTTCAAGTGTGTAACAAATTATCCTAATAGCAGGAACTTTTCCTTCTGAAGGATACACAAGTACTCCCCAAATTATATCCAGGCATTACTTAGCGTGTCAGTCAAACGCAGGCACTTTGGAACGGAAGCTCTCATATCCTCCCAGATCCATTTAGCACGAAGCCCACAGAAGTCATGTGCCTCAGTCTCATTCATCAGCAGCATCAAGTGCTATTTAGGAAAGTTGCTAACTTCAAAGAGCATCATCTTAATTTCTAATCATGACCATGTGAGCAGCTATATAAACGGCTGAATTCCAAGGAGTTTACATCCTGACCTCACACTGTGGTTCCAGGCTCCAGGCTAAAAGGCTGGCAGAGTCTACCTTCCCCTCCTCTGATAACCCCTTTCTCACCTCAGAGACCTAGAACTCCCTGCTGGCCCATGTACCCCCTCTCCTACTCCCATCACGGTCACAGGTCTCCACTGCAGCTGGCCACCCCTACACTTCCCATTCCCCATCGCTCTCTCCATCTCTCACCCCTTAGCCAGCTATACCGTTCCAGCCTTCAGGACCGACCTCCCTCTGTCTACCTAGGCCTAAACACACAGGACCTTTTCAAAACCCCTACTGAACTTAAAGTCTCGATTATTTTCCAATCAGTTCATTATTTTTGAAATCTCACCAAAGCACTTCTGAGGCTTTCACATATAAATCCCGGATCTTTTTTTTTTTTAAAGATTTTATTTATTTATTTGACAGAGATAGAGACAGCCAGCAAGAGAGGGAACACAAGCAGGGGGAGTGGGAGAGGAAGAAGCAGGGTCCCAGCAGAGGAGCCTGATGTGGGGCTCGCCGAGATCACGCCCTGAGCCGAAGGCAGACGCTTAACCACTGTGCCACCCAGGCGCCCCGTAAATCCCAGATCTTAAGTTTTTGTTATTGTTTTTTTTTTTTTTCCCAAGGCAATTAATAGTACTGGACAAATATCGGGCCCAAAGTACATATAGGCTTAAAGGAACATTAATTGTGTATACACGCACACACACACACACACACAGGAACGTATGTAATTATCTATGTATCAACAATAAACAGGAGTTACTTATGAAATGCACACACACTTCTCAAGTAACCGCGGCTCTGTCCCTTGCTATGATCACAACAGGGGATCTGGCAGCATTAAATCTGTGAGACACGATGCTAACCACCTCCCAGACAGGGAAATTGAAAACCTGCTTCTGTGTACTGACCTCTGAAACACTAGTACCTCCATTTCTCTCAGCCTCGAGTTTTCTTCAGCTAAAATGAAAAGCATTCCAACAGACCATCTGAACTGAACATCATCAGCAGGGACCTTCCAGGATCCGACTAATCTCCCTTGGGTCCGGAGTCCGGATCCCTTCACTCTGCTTTTGGCACCGTGATTTGGTTAAGTGAAGGGATACCAGGTGACCTCAATTCTGGATACTTCGGCTCAGTCTTCTACAAAATGGAAGTAGTGACCCCTGCCATTTACCTATCAACATGCAAGAGTTCCAAAGATCAAATGAAGAGCAGCTGTGAATGTGTACTGTGGACGTAAAGTGTCACAGAATATTAAGGAAATGTATTTACTCCTGCCATTGTTAAATCAGGTTTGGGGACAGAGGAAGTATTGGGAGTACAGGCTGGCAGAACACTACTCTAGAAGGAGCCCGTGGAGAGGAAGCAGGTCAATAAATGAACTTTTAAGACAGCAGCACGCCTTTCTGTCTCCTCTGCCAGTAGGAAAGCTTTAGAGAACCGGGTGGCTGAGCAAGGTACGTGAGTGCCCGGAGCCTTCTCAAAGAAAGGCACAAAATGGAAGCAAAATTACAAAGTCCTCAGCTCCATTCTGGTTGTTGCACTTATGTCCCTTAACTGACTTAATAACCAAACCAGTCTAGTCCAGAAAGTGCCACCAGTGAGAACATTACTTCCAGTACCCCTAATAACGTAGAGTATTTCTATGGTTTATAAACTACTAAAAGGTCAGACATTTGTCAAAGATCTATCAAAGGGAGAAAAATATATATATATAGATTTTTTTTTCAAGCACTATTTGCTCCAAAAAGATCATAGGTATTAATTTGTATTTCCTTATTTACTTTTTACCCCCCTGAAGGAGAAAACGTCGTTAACAACCCCTCGTATTTGTATGAGTGTGTGTCTCCCAGCAGCAGGGAATACTGTACAGATTATTTAATCAAGCACCACCTTATCACTGAGTAGTGAGCCATGGGTCATTATCACGGAGTCATGTTACTTGGGAAGAAAAAAAAATCCCATAAAATATAGAAAATTTCGGGGTTTAAAAAAATCAACTCCGGTGAGTTCAGGGAAGTCAAAAAAATAACTCAGAGGAGGCAATGAAGACTCTGCTCTCCCACAATCTGCAAAGTATAGTCTGCCTGAAATAGTCTACCATCATCGACCTCTCCATGTGCGAATCCTTTCCTTCCCTCAAAGTCCAGCCCAAAAGCTTCCTCCCCCTATCCTACTGTAGCCTTCAGCCTTCATCTTTCCAGTCACATTAAATTATCCATTCCTCTGAGTTTTTATATTCTAATTCTACCCTAACTGTAGTGTTTAACAAATTGTACCTCTTCTGGAAGTTCGTTGTGTGTATGTCTTCGCTCCCACACTAAACTGAGATACTTGAAGCGAGGAACTAGGATTCAATCTTTTGTGGACATTTCTTCCTAACACAGAGCCTTAAAGGACATAGGGAAATCTATCCATGTTCTTTCTCTAGGACTGAATCTTAGAGAGATTTAACTGGATGACTTGTGTGACACTTTCCAGCTATAAATTCCAGACATTACAATAAGAAGGAATTTACGGCATTATCTAATTCAATCCCATCAAACAAGGGGCTCCAGGTAGGAAAAGGATGTGTCCAAATGGAACCAAGTGGCCTGAGTCCAGCCCAGTGCTTCTTGGCCACAATACAGTACCTTTCTAAACTGCTGACGGGTCCAAGAATTGCCTCAGTTCATTTCCCTAAACTTCAAGCCAGGATCTCAGGCAACATCGGCTTGACAGACGACAAGGAAATATTAGCTTAAATAACCATTACGCTGAACATCACAATGCTGGCCAAGGGCTCTTCACCGGGACTGAACTTGCTGTTTGGTATCATTTTGATAAAATTAAAATGGAAGGCAAATGCTGACCCTAGCCTAGTGCTTTTCAAACTGTATAGAGCAACTCATTAAAAGGTCATAAAATCAATTTACCGGACCTCCAAAAGTATTTTTAAAGACTGGAGTAGAAAACATCAATGTGCATCACGCAAAGTCGGAGCCCACACTGTTACGTGACATTTTCTTTCATATTTTTATTTTTATACATATGGATGTGCACGTGCACATACGTGTGTGCATTTATCAACATACAATTGCCTTCTTATTGCCACTTGTCTCAAAAAAAGTTTGCAAGCTACTACCCTGGACCACGGTCGGTAGTGATAAATGTTAGTAGCTACAGAGCTGACTGCCACATAGGTAACAAGAAGGGCGAACAAGAGCACGTCTTCTACAACGAGTAATACCACCTCTAGGTTTTGCATTCCTGTTTCTTGGGAGGGCAATCCAGATCTCAAGCGAAAATACTAGGCCCAACGAAGAGCCACCACCTCCCTCCTTGACATCGACTCATGGCTGGGACTATCGAGTCCTGTGTTAGGGGACAAGGCTTCTTCAGTCCCTGCCCACCCTTTGGCTCTTTCCCCTCTTTCTAAGTTAAAAAAAAAAAAAAAAAGTACCAAAAGAGAAATGAAGGAAGGCAAAGAAAAGTTTCCATTTTAGAGGGGCTTTGTTTGTTTGTTCACTTATTTCTTTTTCTTCTTTCTTTCTTTCGTTATAAGAGAGACCCAAGCCAGCTTATAGGCGATGCCACATAGGAGTCATGTTCCTGGGCCCTTTCAACAGACCTTCAGGATATTTTTTCTTTCTACTTCCCTGGCTGGATGGCCGGGTTTGAGTAATTTTCTCTTTCTCCTGGGGTTGGTTGCTAAGAGACACTCTATTACTTCTCTTTCTCTTATGACCCGATTACTGTGATCAGCAAAGACAGCGTGCAGACAACACCCTAACACGGCTTATACAAGATCGCTGGGCCTGCTTACAAAACGACGGGCTCTCTTAACCCTCTCACAGCCATCAGACCACGATTCCCCAAGTTCTTTTTTAAGAAGGGTCTAAGGATTCTCCCATCTTCCTTTACAATGGTGGTCGTAACAGATAAACTGCATCCACCATCACAGAAGCCAATATTCACACTGAAATGTGTTTCAACAAAGCTTCCATGCCATCTCTGTAGTATATACATATTTCACAGGTAAATAAAAGGACAAACAAAAAAAAAAAAAAGTTCTGAGTTAATCTCAGCTTGGATAAGGACAAGGCTGCTACAAACCCTGATCAGATTCTTAGCCAGGGTCTTCCCATCTCCCCTTCTTTCTTGGGCATACACAGCCAAAGTAAAGTTCACACCTTGTTTATCTCTAATTCAACACAGCTCCTGGCATAGATATTTGCTGAATGAATAAATGATTAGTGTCCAGATTAAGGTCTTCTTCCCATCCCTTGAGGTGCCTATCTACTCCCCCCACCCACACATTTCAGCAAAAGGAAAACGAATGGTTACATGTTCTTTTTCAAAGGTTTTGATGCCCTCAAAATACACCAGGAATATTTTTTTACGACTTTATTTATTTGGCAGAGAAAGAGAGAGAGAGTACAAGGAGGGGGAGCAGCAGAGGGAGAGGGAGAAGGAAGTTCCCTGCTGAGCAGGGAGCCCAATGTGGGATTCGATCCCAGGACCCCAGGATTACGACCTGAACTGAAGGCAGATGCTTAATCAACTGAGCCACCCATACACCCCAGCAGACCAGGAATTTTTTTTTTTTTCTTAGTGAATGTAAGAAAGTAACAAAAGATTCTGGATCTTTATCCAGTGTATATTCCCTAGTTTATATTTCCCTCACACTACCTGGAAGTCTCAAGAAGTCAGCCAGACATTCATTCATGTATTTATTTTACTCTCCTCTCCCACCACAAGGTTAACCTGGAAAAGTTTTAACACTTTTCTTATCATAAGGCCAAGTTCACATATCATCTATAGCATATATCCAAAGACATCATGTTCCCCAGACCCCCTATAAGTGATGCCTAAAATTTTACCATTAAAACTTCATGTCTTCAGTTTAAGGTTCTGATTTATGTTAAAAATGAAGTCCTTCTAGCAAGGTTCCACTCTGGCATACTATCAAGAATACAGATTTCTCTTTCTGATGGATGGATGATGGATGGATGGATGGACGGATGGATAGATGGATGGATAAATAGACAGATAAAGATAGATAGATAATGAATATAGATGTAGGCAGAGCTATATATGTATGTATCTCAGTGGGTGCACATTTAACAAATATTTCCTGTATAGAGTTTATGAGTCAACATACAAAATACAATAGAAACACAGAAAGATTAGAAATTTGGATTTAGAGATAGCTGGATTCAAATCAAAGATTTGTTAATGATTAGCCACAGGACATCAGGCCACTTATTTAAGATTTCCCTGAGCCTCAATTTCATTATTTGAACACTGGAAATATTAGTACCAAATTTCAAATGAAGTTATAAAGATGATATATCAGATACCCAGCATAGAGTAGGAACAAATAAAATGTTAGCTCCCACATGGACTGTATGTACTTAAGAACATCAATTTTTACTTCGCTCTGGTGTACGGAAAAGAACATTCGAGGATATTAGCCTACAATGAGAGAGCCGAGAGGGCACGGAGGTGGCCGAGGAACACGCTGAAGGCATACAGAATGGAGAGCTGATGGCCCATTTCACAGCCTAACGAAATTTATAATATTCCATGGGAACAATTTTAGTCCATGCCCTTCAGGAGTAACCAATTTTACGCAATTTCTGTAGCTGAATCATACTTTCATATAATTTTAGGGCAGGAAGGAAGTGAAGAGATAATATTGTACAATCTCATTGTTTTACAATTGAGGAACCCAACCCAGGGTGGATCGGTGATACACGTGAGCCATAACGTGCCACAGAAAGTGTCCTTTCCCGTGGACACACTTCCATCTGGTTAGCTCGTGTCGCATGTGCTGAGTGCCTTCTTGACTGCCTGCCACCTCCTTTCAGTGCGGTCAAGGTAAAATTACCTTTATTCTAGTAGGTCCTTTTGTTTTCCCATTTCAATGGAGTCTCCGTGCACAGTTCTGAGATTGTATTCAGAACAAAGTCAAACTCTGCAATAGATCCTAGCTACTAACTAGGAATCACGGTTCTTTATACTCAGTCTGGGGAAAAAATAACAGTTGCTATGACAGTTGGGTTTATTTCTGAAAACAGGATGTTTGAAGGGCACTTCAAGCATAGTGCCCAGCTTCTAACTATGAGGTTTTTGCCCTGAAATTCCCTCTAGGGCTCTAGCTTTGTCCTTCCTCTACGTCCAGCAAAATGCCCAGTTAATGCACTGGTCTATTAGCAACAGGTGTCCTGGCTGTTGTTCCAGAGAAGAAAAATTCCTTGGCAGCCCCTGAAATGGGCACAGGTCCTAAGACGTCTCCTTTCTCAACCTTGGACCGACACTGTTTTCCAGGATAAGAGGTAATTCCCAATGACAATTTCAGCCTAGAACAGACAATATTTTCATACAGGTTAATTTTTATCTGGGATATATCCAGCAGAGAGCAAACTACATGAGATTAACTGCTTAGGAATAGTATAGATTCACCACTAGCAAAAACACAATGCCCCAAGGAACACAGTCTTTAAAAGGAAATATGACTGAAGCTCTCTGAAACAATAAAATCATTTGGAATCTAAAAAAAGGAAAAAAAATGAGTGGAAAAAAAAAACTTAATTATGGTTGACAGGGTTCAATTAATTGAAAGAAAAATACCACAATAAATAAAATCTATACCCAAAAAATATCTAAACTGGGATGGGGGGAGGACTCAAAGTCACCAGGGCCAGTGTAAAAGTGCTTTCAATTTTACTGAACTTGGCCTCCTCTATTGGGCTTTGAATCACACCTATGCCTTCTCAGGTTGGCACAGAGAGATATTTAGAAGATTTTAGAAGATGATCTTGCCAGTGCTTCCTCTCCAGATGTCCATGAGTGTTGAATCACCTGCCTCTATTACTCTATGTGTTCTTTACATTCTAAACAAGCACATGGAATCACAAATCACAAAGGGGAGTAGAACTGTGCAATGACTTGCTGCCACTTCATCACCTTAACTGGACAGGGGAAGTCTGAAGAGCTCCGTTCACTTTTCCTATCAATCTATGCTGGAGACACACTGCAGTCAAGTAGGGGTAGCACATACCTGCGACAGCCAAATAAGTCATTGGCACAGGCAGAAGAAAAGTAGCAGATTATCCTTCTTTCTTAAAAAAAGGAAGTAATCATAAAGATTAAGGAGCTGTGAAACAACTTAAACCCATGAGCAAGATACACTGGGGAGAGCTGTTGCAAAGAGCAATCATACAGGTAATTGTGATAATTTTCTGAATAACCATAGCTTTGCCTTTACCATTAATGATTTTGCACTCTAGTTTTTCCCATTTGTTTCCTCAAAATTTAGACTTGCTTGGATTCCAAGAACTCCAACTTATTTATTCAACTGTAAATGCTATTTGTCCTCATCAGATTATTGAATCTAATCATAGGATTGATCACAATTCATTTTTGGCCTTACTACCTCCCAAGACCCTGTATTCTTTTCCATGTATAGTAAAGGAAAAATCTTTTTTTTTTAAATATACACGATTTTTTTAAAGGTCACCATGAAAATACCACAGTATTAATTCATATACATATCATATATACATGTATAAATTAGTCAATATACATATATGTATCAGTATTTTATTTCATTAGAATAAGCGAGCTTGACTGTGCTAACAATTGTAATGGCAATTCTTGGGACTATTCACATCTTTGTTGAGGAAAAGGGCTCCTCTTGGAGAATTTTGCCATTCTCCATCTGCATTCAACAGCTTCGTGTTCAGTTTTAGGTCCTGACAGATGAGGCTTTCCAGGATAGGCTGGGCACAAATCATTAAAGGTGGGGAAGGTACAAATTTCCAGGTACAAGATACAAGTCCTGGGGATGTAATGTACAGCGTGGTGACCACAGTTATTAATACTGTATTGAATATTTGACATTTACTAAGAGATTAGATCTTAAAAGTTCTCACAAGAAAAAAAAATAGTGTGCCTACATGCAGTGATAGGTGGCTGGATGTTAACTGAACTCAGCCTGCTGATCGTTTCGCAATAGAAATGTACATCCAACCGTTCTGGTGTACACCTAAAACAAATACAACGCTATATGCCAATTAGATCTCAATGTTTGTTTGGGTTTTTTTAATGTTTTTAAAGTTTTAGAAACACTTCAGTGGAACTGTCCAGCTGGAAGGAGGGGAGGAGAAGGAGATAAGGGAGAAATCACTAACTTAAAGGCATGAAGGGCTCATAGGGAAGGAACTACAACCTTTAAGGGCAGAACTAGGACCAAAATTAGATTTGAGGGGCATCAGGTTCCACCTAATCTAAAGGTAAGCAGGTGATACTATAAATAAAATCTATCCCCACCTCCACTGGATATTCAACCCAAAGCGAACTTAAGACTGCCTAAGGGGACGGATCTGCAGCAGGGGGATTGCTACTAAGGCTATGTCCCTCCAGGGAGCTTGAGAGGTGTTACTTTACTTTTGCTGTAGTTATGTGGATACAGAACCTTCATATCTCTTATTAAATTTGTGAGTGGGTATTTTAAGCTTTACTCCCCCTGCAAAAGGGAACTTCTCCCACTGTATTTTCTAGAGTATTATTACATCCAAAACGATCAGTTTTGGGAGGCACCTGGGTGGCTCAGTTAGTTAAGTGTTGGACTCTTGATTTCAGTTCAGGTCATGATCTCAGGATCCTGGGATCAAGCCTTGCATTGGGTTCTGTGTTCAGCAGGGAGTCTGCTTAAGGATTTTCTCTCTCTCCCTTTGCCCGTTTCCCCACACACGTTTTCCCTCTCTTTCTCTCTCTCTCTCTCTCCCCCCCATACCATAAATAAATAAATGTTTATAACTATCAATTTTTGTATATTTAATCTGAATTGAACCACCTTAATAAACTTTGTAACCATGTGAGGCATTGTGAAATTTTTTTTGTTTATCTTCATTGCCTTTTATTTTAATTTTTTAATTTTTTTTATTATTATGTTCAACTAGCCAGCATATAGCACATCATTAGTTTCTGATGTAGTGCTCAACGATTCATTAGTTGCGTAGGAATTCACAAAGCCAAACTGTCGAGTTGACAAGGTAACTCTGACATTACCTCACCAGGGTAAGTACATGTTATGTTTGTTTGCTCTTCCCTGTTCCTTTCCCAGAGATTTATAATGCAAAAGTGGTAAAGGGAGAGGTCCCATTTCATGAGGACTGGGTCACAATCAGGGAGATGGGACCACATTGCTATAGTTGTTTTTCTGTTATTATTGTTTTTCTTGGAGGGCAGGTGCTTACAGTTTTAAGTACTAACTAAACTCTATGACTAGAGATTATAAACGTGTACGACTAACAGATATCCTCACATTTTCTGGAGACAGATTTCAAATTAAAGGTAAACTTTCAAAACACATCAGAGCTATCCAAAGACAGAACAGGGAATTTCAGTTTCCTGCACTAGAAATATCCAAGAAAAGCCTGGAGAGACACATGGGGAAAGATGGCGTATCAGATGGTCAGTATCAGGTAAGAGACTGGCCTACCTCAGTAGTGCCCTGAAACTTGATAAGTGTTTCCCAAAAATGGTGCCAGTCCCAGACCAATTACATTAGAATATCTGAGAATGAGGCCCAAGTCTTGGTCTTTTTGGAGGTGCCAGGTGACTGTTAAGTGTAGTGAGGATGGAGAACCATCGAGAAACATTGAAACACTGAAAGCCCCCTGCAATAGGGCACTGGCTGTATTCTAGGAAGTGTGCAGACCTGAAGCCCTAAAGTAAAAGGCAAGGCACATTGGCATACCCTTTTCCACATGAGCAAGGTCCTCAAGGAGAAGAGCAAACAAGCTAGCTTGTAATAGGGCTAAGACATGCTCATGAGGGAGAAAGGTTAGAACTATCAAGAACACACTGGACGGAGACAGAGAAAAGGGGACATGCACCATTTTGAAATTCCAGAGATCACTATGGCTCTATGCGGAATAACTGTATTGAGTAAGAGATGCATTTTAGGTTGTTAGGAATACTTATTCTTTTTCATTCATTCATTCATGCATTCTTTCTTTCTTTAACCAGAAAATTCCTAGTTACATCCTTACCTCTTCCAAAGCTACATTCAGGTTAATGAGATGTTTACAAAATCCACGGGATTTTGGGAAGACTGGCAGGAAAGACCGCTTAACAAACTTTTTATATCAAGGGAAAAACTGTGGCTTTTGGTATTGAACAAAGTTCTACCAAAGGCATAAAAGTAAAAGACAGGCGTACAAAATAAGCTCAGGGCCCCCACCGAACGTCTATGACTTCCAAGTACCATAATATGCTAACACTAGAGAACCGAGCGTCTATGACTCCCAAGTACCATAATATGCTAACACTAGAGAACCGAACGTCTATGACTCCCAAGTACCATAATATGCTAACACTAGAGAACCGAGCGTCTATAACTCCCAAGTACCATAATATGCTAACACTAGAAAACAGCCTATTTTTAGCACTTGAGGTTGTTTTCGAACATAACCATGATTTTGAGCCTTGTTGTTTTTGTTTTCCCCCTACTATAGCTTTTCCGTTCCTTCAAAATTACTAAGGTTTTTTGACCAAGATTCCCCACAGCGAAAGAGAACAGTGGTAGTTAAGGTTGGCAGAACCTGGGAAAGGAAGGTCCACCTCTACCTTTCAGTGGCCTAGAGGAAGAGAAAGGTAAATGGGGAATAGAAAGGTAAATGCATTGGTCAAGGCCACAGTGAAAGCTGGCATTAGCCCCAAGAGAAAAATGCAGAAGTTCTGATTCTCAGCCCTTATTGCAAACCACCAGCCATTCTCACTTCCCCTGCCAACAGAGCTGACTTTTGCCAGTGAGGGAAGAACTAGTTTCACAAACAATTATCTCAATAAGAAATAAGGGTGGGGTACTAAGGGACCATAACCAGGGTGAATTGCTTTTTGACTCGAAGATCACTGTCAGGCTTGAAAAAGAAATTGATTTGTTCCTTCAACATTTTACTAGACCAGTTTATAAGAATAAAATGAAGTGGGTAATTGCTGGTTGGACTGATGTAGCTGAGCCTTCTGTTCAGGAGGACAAAAAGCTTCAGAGAATAGACAGAGGCAAAGTTGACCTGAACGGTTAACTTGCAAAATATAAAAGCTGCCATCAGAGCCACCGCAAATTAGCCAGGGCAGAAAAGCAAAAGGGGATTTTCTGCAGCCATTAATTGCCATATTACCATTATTATCATTATATAATACAGTACCATATGGGGAGCATTAAATAGTGTACTTTCCAAAGAGATTCTGGCCAACTGGGTTAGGCAATGGCCTCCTTGAATCAAAACCTATTGCTCCTTGAGGCTCACAGAGTTGTCTTGATTAGACACAGCGGCAGGCTACAGCTGAAGGGACGATTCTTCTTTTTTGAAGGGAGGTAGAATAGAGTAATTGCCAGATGTTTGCAATTTTAGCTATAAAAAGATGGCTGCTTTCCATTCCTGAGTATGTTGAATCTTTTTTTTTTTTCCTTTCTACCCAAGCTATTGTGGTTCACTAAAATAGGCCACTGCACTGATGAATCATCATTCAACACTGCAATAATGGAAGCAGAACAAATATGACATTTTAAATTCACATATAAGAAAAATAAGTAAAAATGTATGGGTAATAGTTCTATGCTAAGTAACAGAAAACATGCTGCCGTATAAAGAAACTGATTTGGGTTCAGAAGAGTTATTCTTGAACATCCCCTTTACTGCTCTCTATCCGTAAGACCAGGTACAAGCAATCTCATCACAGAGACTTGATCTCCTCAACTACCAAATGGGGCCCCCCGTCCCTGCCCTGCGTCCCTCTCAGGGGAAAGAACTCATGCCTTATCCATCCCCGTGCCACACCCTGCATATGCACTACCCAGAGGAGATGCAAAAAGATATATGGTATGAAGATATATTAAAGCCACATAACATGATATAATTGCATACATGGCATAAATTGTATAAGCATTATATTTTCTGATACAATTATTAGAAACAACACCACCACCACCATGAAATACTCAGCCCTCTCTTCAAACAGTGCCTCCTAACTTTGGTGAGAGAAAAATGGAAATCTGGCTCCTATTTAAGCAGAACCAATATGACTGGCTTGAGACACTGATGACCCCTTAGGCAAGGGATGTTATCTTTCTTAATGAGTGAGTTAAGCATCTAATTGAGGGTCTGAAGACATATGGACCCTTCCCCTGAAAAAGACACACCCATGAACCAAGTGTAAATACAACTTCAGGAGACTGGCAAAATCCCAAGTATAAACCTCAGGGATGAACAGAAGCCAAGATGAAATTCCTAATTAAGTTAATTATTTTTTTCTCTGATAATATAATTAATAACATCTCTAAACTCCCTCTGCCTCATTTGATATTTTGGAAAACAAAAGACTTTAAAATTTAATAAAAATCACCAGTTTAGTTTGCTTTATATCATGTTCATTGATGTTATTATCTGTAATGACAGTTCAATAATAAAAATGCCCCTTCTTAAAGAGACTACAAATATGAATCTTTTTTTTTTTCCACAACATACTTCGAGTAAAGTCTCTGAGAAACGTGTTCTACAAATTCAAAATAGGACATTTCAAAACATCATTCTAGTGGGGACAAATTAAGACAAGCCAATCATAAAACATCTCCATAGGACAAAAAAGGATAAAACTAAGGTTATTTTCTCTTTTTTTTTTTTTAAGATTTTTTTATTTATTTATAAAAAATAAATAGGGAGAGGGAACACAAGCAGGAGGAGTGGGAGAGGAAGAAGCAGGCTCATAGCGGAGGAGCCTGATGTGGGGCTCGATCCCATAACGCCGGGATCACGCCCTGAGCCGAAGGCAGACGCTTAACCGCTGTGCCACCCAGGTGCCCCTATTTTCTCTTTTTTTAAAAATTAATATATGTGAGAGAGAGAGAGAGAGAGAGAGAGGGAGAGAGAATGTGTGCAGGGAGAAGGGCAGAGGGAGAGAATCCCAAGCAGACTCCACGCTGAGCGTGAAGCCCAAAGCAGGGCTCGATCTCATGACCCTGAGATCATGACCTGAGCCAAAATCAAGAGTCCAACGCTTAACCGACTGTGCCACCAAGGAGCCCCGAAAACCAAGGTTATTTTCAAAAATAGCCAGCAAAGGATACATTTGGATAATACTGAGTTTAAAAAAATCTATGGATGCAAAAATATGGATAATGACTCCCAAATCTAATGTTCATGCTTTACTTTTAATAACAGCAGTAATAACAATGGCAGCTTCTGCTGAGTTAGCTATTATTTTTTACAATACTCCCTCAACACATTCACTGGATTTTGAAAACAACTCTTTGAGATACATATATTTTAAACATATATACATTTTTTTTTTAAGTAAGAACAAGTTGAGAGATCTTAAGCAGCTACTTAACCTAATTAGCCCAAGTTCCTAGACAATTAGAGGTACACTCAAACTTAAACCCAGATCTACCTGATAACCGGAGTCTCCATGCTTAAGCACTGCCTGCCCTGAGGCTTTCCTCTTGTAGACTTCCAATCTTGTCCTGGCCCCAAGTAAAATCTTCTTTCCAAGTCCTCCAAGAAAATAATCATAGAGCCTTTTCACAGAATTTACAGCTCTTTATTGTTAGTTAACTCATCCTTTTCCTATGCCAAGTCTCTACTAAAAATATAACCTACTTAAGGACTAGGATGTGTTTGTATTCTTTTCCTATCACTTACAGAGCCCCACTCAATAAAATGGGATGAAGTGTATCAGAATTGTCCCTGCTGGAGGAACCAGAATAAAAGCAGAGGGTAAGGTGCGACAAAGTAAAATCCATCTACGGGGACCATATGAAATGGGCATGTAGGACACTCCAAGGTCAAATGGAGATATTTCCAGACATACATCATGTACTAGCCATCTTTCCTAATAAATAATTTTTACAAAGGAAGCACTTAATAACATCCAAGTAGCTATTACTGTATCAGTAACAAAAACAGCAAATTTAAATGTCATTTTAATGCCAATAAAACTACCAATGATACCTAACAAGATTAAGGAAGATGACACAATTCACTGAATTAATGGAGATTTCAAATGGTTATTCAAGAGCTTTCTGAAATAATGTCTTCTTGGTAATGACCTCTTGAGATTACTTTGGCTGTTTTATACTTCTGCACATTATCCTATACACACCCGTGCACAGGTAATTTTTGCACGTTATTTGGATGAATTCAATTTTCAAACAGCTCTGAATGGCAATGAATGGGGAAAATAACTGTAATAAGTTTTTCTTCTTTTAATACAAAATAGTAATCACATTCACATCAGACACAGTGTAGTGCTAAGGAAAAGTTCTATATGTGGAATTAGGAGACAGGGATTCAAATCCCAGCTTTGCCCTATGCTGGTTGTTTCACTCTGAATTCTATTTATCTGCAGATTGAGGGTGATGATACATATCTTCTACAGTGTAGCTAAAAAATTAGGTTAACAGTAAAGCAGAGTAGCTTTCAGATGAAATAGGCTAATAAATCCACTAAAAAGGTTTTTCCCATCCTTATGACAATGTTCTGCCAGAGAAATTATTTTACTGATAGTAATAATCAATGCCTGTTACACAGTGGTTATTTATATTAGTAATATTTTACTTAAGGGAAAGTATTAAAATTTGGTAGCACATGGCTTCTACATTTATGAGCCTCACTGTGGGTCCTTTGAATCTTAGATTTTTCATTTGCCTTTAGGAACTCTAATAATGTAGGAACCATAATAATGTTACAACATATTTTGTGGTGACTGAACTAGATATTATGTGGGAAAGGACTTTAAATCCATTCACACACAAGCATGCGTGTGTGCGCACACACACACACACACATCTTTAAAGTGGCAAGTTGTAATGAATGTTTCATAATAAAGTCCTTCTTTCATTGCTTCCTGTTTTCTCAGGATCACCCAAAATGGAGATAAGTCAGAAGGCAACACATAACAACAAAAAGATTTCAAGTTTCCTCACTTCCCACATTTGTCTGACTAGGTAAATAAGGCTGGTTTGATCTAATTTGGGGAGTGCTTTCTTTACCCTTCTTTTCTGTCTTAGCATCTGTCTATACAGAAATATTTCATTCCCAAGCATGATAGACACTTGGGGAGAAATGGCATGATCATTCTGACCAGGACCAGGAAAGGCTTCTAGCCCATGGTGTGATAAGGTCAGTCTGCTCTTCTTTCTCCCTAGCTACCCAACTTCCTGGAGCTATTCCTACAGCTATGTTTTACAGCATACTAGATTTTCCATCTACTCAGAGTGAATTTCCTTTGCTCCTATTGTAAAGGGACTCCCAGAAGCCCAGATTCACTGCCTAAAGACATCAGCAAAAGGCTGCCAAAATTACAAGGATGAGAACGGGATCTTTCTCAGCTTTTGCATATGTTAGTCCCTTTGCTTGGGGTGTCATGCTGTTCACCACTCTTTACTGAGCAGCACACAACTAAACCATTCTCCAAAACTCTGCTTACATGTCCCTCCTCTGTGAAGCTTTCTCCTACAACACACCCTTCCTATTCTCCTACAGCAGTTAGTTGACAGAACTTTCTGGAGATATGGTGACTATTCTAGGTCTATCCCATGTAGCAAGCCATCTATTCTGTTTGAGATTAGCAACATGCAAAGTAAAGAACAGACAGCAATGGAGAATACTGGTGGTCAAAGTGCTAGAAAGCTTGAGGTGTCACATCTCAGGGACCTATACTCTTCTGTCCCTGGAGCTGTGCTCAGCCTTCCAGTCTCTAGCTACAGTAAATTTAAGAAAGGATGATAAAGATATAATACCATGTTATTTTTTCTCTTTTGCAGCTCCTAGGGTCAACCGTTGTTCCAGGGTATGATTTCTTTATATGGTATATTTGCCCAAAGGCTCAGGTGTCAGATTTTTTTTTATGGTATCCATAATGAATCCATTTATAGATGATTTACATAGACCTGTCATGACCCAAAATCGGCTGAGGTTTCAGGCATCACTACCTGAAGGAACACAATAGCAAGTGCTCCATAGTGCAGAAGTCTGGGCATTGCTGAAGCATTCTAGAAGAATCTTTTTTTTTTTTTTTAATCTTCATTCTTCTGTCTTTGGATCCCAATTAAAATTCTTTGAGACAACATATGCAGAAAACTCTGTTATGATGAAAGCACAGAGGGAAAAGCACAGCAAGGTGAAGAATGATTTGAGTTCCTGAACCTCTCCATTGTTCATATGATAAAAGATACTTAAGACTTCAAAAGCCACTATCATTAACTAAGGAGAGAGTGTGTACCCACAGGACCTGCTGAAGATTCAAAAGGCATTAAAATACCATTCCCTGGAGTTATTGAAGTAAATGAATGCTTCCCAAACTTTGGTTGAGCCTCAATCAGAACTATCTGGGGAGTTTTGTTTTGGTGCAGATCCCCTGAAATTCTAAATCTGTAGTAGTGGTAAGAGCCCCAGGGTTTGTGTGTTTTTTCTTTAAAAAAAAAAAAAAGTTCCTGGGGGCACATGGGGGGGGCTCAGTTGGTTAAATGTCCGACTCTTGGTTGGTCATGATCTCAGGGTCATGGGATTGAGACCCTGTGTTGGGCTCCTGACCCAGCAGGGAGTCTGCTTGAAGATTCTCTCTTTCCCTCCTCTATTGCCCCTCCCCCCACCTTCTCTCTCTCTCTCTCTCTCTCTCTCTCTCTCTCTCAAATAAATAAATAAATCTTAAAAAAAAAAAAAAAAGTTCCCCAAGTCTTTCTGATGACTGGTCAGCTTTGAAAACCACTGGTTTAAACCATGCGTTATAACAGCGATCATCAAAGTATGGTGCAGACAACTCAGTATCCACGTAAGATGGCACTAGAGAAGGAGAAAAAAAATTTAGAAATCTATATGTATGATGTATTTATTATTAAAGTTTTTTATTTTGAAATATAGACTCATAGAAAGTTGTAAAAACTGCTTAGACTCCCATGTAACACTCATCCCGCTTCTTCCAATGGTAACATCTGATACAGGTAGAACACGATATCGAAACCAGGAAATGGACATTGTTATATTACTGCTAGCTAGCCCTTACTTACTCCGTTTTCACCATCTTTTTGACCTGCATTCATCTGTGGGTCTATATAGTTCCATGAATTTCATCTCATGTATAGATTCAAGCAACTACCACTACAACCAAGATACAGAACTGCTCCACCAACACGAAAAGACTCTCTGTAGCTTTTTCTTGGTATGAACACCCACTCCCTGCCCTACTCCATCCCTCATTCCTGTTCCCTAGCAACCATGAATCTGTTCTCCATCTCTAGAGTTTTGTCATCTCAAGAATGTCTTATAAATGGAATCATAGAGTATATGCAACCTTTTGAGACTGACTACTTCTTTTTTCATTAAGCATCACGGCCTTGAGGTCAATCCAGGTTGCTGCATATAGCAACAGTTTCTTCCCTTTTATTGATGAACAGTATTATTGCATTGTTTGGATGTACCAGAGTTTGTTGAAACATTTACCCACTGAAGGACATTTGGATTGTTTTTAGTATCTTGTCATTATGAAAAAAAGTTGCCATGAACATTCATGTACAGGTTTCTGTGTCAACATAATTTTTCATGTCTCTGAATTGAATTTCCAGGAGTGCAACTGCTGAATCATATGGTTGATACATGTTGGGAAAAAAGCTGCCAAAAAGTTTTACAGAGTGGTTATACCATTTTACACATTCTTACCACGAATGTATGAGTGACTCAGGTTCTCCACCTCCCTACCAGCATTTTTATTGTATTTTAGCTATTCTAATAGGTGTGTAGTGATATTTTATTGCATTTCTATATTTACTTTTACTTTCGAAAAAGAAATTAAGCTTCGTTTCGATTTAAAATACGGAGTGACAATATTATACATGTATATAATTTAAAAATAAAGAAAATTAAAGAGCACCTCACCACCAGAACATAGCATTATTCACCGTTTTTGAAGTCCACTACCTTGTTAAGGAATTTACTTCCACAGTTAATTATGCCGATAGGTTACAAAATAAAAGAGATTTTGTTAACAACACATGAACTTCCCTTTGTTCTAAAACATCTAATCCACTCTGTCCACATAAATTAATTCTATCACTGGAGCTTCTAAACAAGTCACCCAAAACACATCAGCAACACAGAACTGTGGTAACCATGGAAGGAATCCAGAGGATCAAAGTTCAGCTTGACCACTCACTGTTCCGTAATATTGAACAAGCCACCTGACCGCTGAGCCTCTAAAACTGGGGTAATAACCCCTGCCTTCAATTCAACAATTCTGTTTGTTATTTACAGCACTCCTAGGGCAAAGGCCTGACACCTCCTAGAAATGTATTAGCGAAATGACTATCCTCGTCTAGGAAATGAAAGGGTTGCATTAGATAAATTTTAAGATTTATCCTGGTTCTAGAATTTCATAGTTTATGTAATACTGAGGCACTGTGATTCCTATCATCGCTATTTGAAGTTAATAATCTTCATCATATCTATTAATACCTTTATTAGTAATAATTAGAGTTATAGTACCACACATTTACTGGTCTTATAGTACTAGTACTATAATTTAGAATAATTAGTATAGTATGTATGAGATTATGAAATGCATTTATTAAATAAATACTTTCTTTCAATATTACTTATAATGAATAAGAACACTTAATTATTTTTATTATAGCAAGAAGCATATTCCATGAGGGCAGGAATTAATCTCTGTTTTGTTCACTGCCATTCGTTCAGCCCCTAGAAGAGAGCCTGATACAAAATTTGTTTTAAGGAAACGATCGTTGTAATCCCTTGGAGTTGTAAGGTATTTTCCGGTTTATAAAACATTTTCATACTCATTATATTCAATGCTCAAGCAATCTTGTAAGGTAATCAATATCTCCAGCTAATTTTATAAATTAAGGAACTGTGGAATAGAAAAATGTCATCATTAAGGTCAGGTGGCGAACCTGAGGGTTGAATGTATATAACTCGCCCCCCGAATCAGCATGAACCTTGGCTCTCTGGGATGTCAATAAGGCCTGTGAATATTTGGTAAAATCTAACTTCACCCAAAGAACTGCAAGTTCTTTTCTCTTCAGGAAGATGAGATGTGAGGATCAAATTAATACAATTATTATCTGACCCTTTAATGAATGAACAGGTTGCCCTTTTCTTCCCGCCTGAGGCTCTGAAAATTAAAACTCAGGTACAGCACTCCACAGTGATGGATGAGGCTCAACACGCTCACCCCAGCCCAGGAAAGGGGCATGCCAGTCAAACCCGAGCGTCATTAGAGCTCCCGATGTTTCCGTGACTTTGTGACTATCCTCGTGACAGACCATGTATAATTATAACAAGCATCTAAGAAGCCGCAATCGCTCTCATGTGGTTGCTGGCCACTTAACATGATTTCAGGACTACAAAAAGAAGATGCTCCCCATTTGTCCCTGCAAAGTTGCAGGCCAGATTCACCTTTTACGGCAGGGGACAGAAACTACAGGACTCCGGAGACAAGCTAGCACACTGGGACTCTAAATATTTAGATATGACTGTTCAGAGTTCACAATCCGTCCTCCCACATTTTCTGCCACCTACTCTTCTAAGTTTCACCAAAAAAAAAAAAAAAAAGTTTACTAACCATAAGAAGAGAAGCAGTGCCAAATCGGCCTGTAGGTTAAACACAGAAATGGTAGAGAAAATCCATGCTACATTGTTCAACTATATTGCCATTGGTGGCCATCTGTTTCCCTCACATGTTAGCCTCTGTTGAGAGAATAAGTATGTCCAGCCAAACCAGTTTCGTATCACTAATGGCTACGTCTCTACCAAGTATCAATGATCCAGGACTCATCGTTTCCTAGGAGACAAGCCTGTCTTGCCTCTTCCAATCTGAGACAATGGAGATGAGGCGGAATGCACACATTTGGGAAATCCAGGCTTGGACCCCAGTTCAGCCCCAAACCCTGGGATACACTTGGAAAGCCATTCCCTTCCCTCTTAGACTGAGTTTTCACATCTGACAAAAGGAAGAACTAGAACACATGACCTTCAAACTCTTTTCTAGTTCTGCTGCTCAGAGACTTTATGATTAATGCATGAAGAATGGTTCTGTCACAAAAGCAGAAATGAAGGAAGACTGGCTGCCATCTCCACCATGGGGGATTCCGTTGTTTGTGATGGCATTTTGTTCTAGCTACTATGTCTACTCCAGATTAGCAAATTACCTAGAACTATTCCTTCTCCATGAAACGGATGAATAACCTCGGGGGAGCAGAAAGCGTGATGAGGTCTAGTCACAAATTTCCAGGTTTAGGATCCTCATTGAACAGAATTCATTTCGCCCATTCTCATAAGACTTTCCAAGTCTAGGCGAACCAATGTAGGCAATTTGAAAGCCGAGGTCTTATGTATATTACCTAGAAGTGTATAAGGTAATATATGTAGAAATAGTTTGTGAGAAGAGCAATCATTTTGAAATTAATCCAAGAAGAACCATGAAATAATAAAGTAATGGAGTTTAGAGTAGAGGAAGCTGTCTATCCCAATCTCCAATAAATAGAACCCTTTAACATCAGTAAGAGCCCTAGACATGAAAAAGCAGAGGTTGGCCTTATTATTTTACTAGCTACATGGTTACTGAACATGTTATTTCACTTCTGGTAGTTTACCACTCGGGTAAATGGCAATAACATCTGTTCTACCTAACTACAGCAAGAATCACCTTTGGAGAATGAAATGATGGCGAATATGGAAGTGTAGGATAAACTATTAAGGGCTGTACAAACACAAAGGGATTCTACTGAAAGAGTTCCCTTGAATTTGTACCCTAGGCAGTCAATTTTTCAAAAATCGTACATAAAAAACGTTTTTCAAAGGAACTTCAGAAATTTGAGAAAGTAAATTTCAGGCCACAAGGCAACTCCAAATTTACAAACTTGGAAACATTACAAAGGATTCTGTATGATAATCTATTGTAATTATCACATCTCAGTCAGCCAGAGTATCAAAAGAGAAAAAGAGGTTGCATGTATGTGTGTGCGTGTGTGTATATGTGTATGTTTATTTCCAATGCCCAGAGTTGTAATGACAGGAACATTTCAGAACCATCTCAAGAAAATAATGTATTAGTAAAGTAGGAAAGCTCACTTACTTTGGTATCTACCCAGAAAGAAAAAGAAAGATCTATACCCTGTTCTGCCATCAAAGTCTAAGGTTTTGTGTTTTTGGTTTGGTTTTGTTTTTGCAAATCAAGAAAAGATGGAAGACCCACATTATAGGACACAGAACATTACTGGCTAGTACTTTAAAGACCAGAAAAAAAAAAAATCATTATCTTATTGTCCTCATCAGCCAGAAATAGAAGATGATGAGAAAACCATACATACACAGCAACCATCCCACACACACAAAAAAAAAATGATACGGGCATTTAACAGTATAAACTTTGTAAGAAGGTAAAACAGTAAGAAATATATATGGGCTCATAAGCTTAATGTTCTAAACACGAGAAGGCATTCAGAAATGCAGGGTCACTCAAAGAGGACTGAGGAGATACAATTTGTTAAAGAAGATCCGTGGAAAGTTTGAAAACAATGGTAGCAAGATACAGGGATCTGAAGGCCTGAAGAGCCACTAACTGGGAAAAACAACAAAGCCCTTTAGAGAAACTATATTAGCAGAATACCTTTTAAAGGAAATCACGACAGTTGGGCTCCCAGCTGACTCAGTCAGTGGAGCCTGTGACTCTTGATCTCGGGGTTATGAGTTTGAGCCCCACGTTCGGTGTAGAGATTACTTAAATAAATAAATAATTTCTAAAAAAGAGAGAAAACTCATGACATATGGGATCCCATAAATATAAGTTGATGTGCAGAACATGTGGGTACTTAGCCACTCTCAGTCAGAATTTTAAAATGGGAAAGCAGGGCGCCTGGGTGGCTCAGTCGTTAAGCATCTGCCTTCAGCTCAGGGAGTGATCCCGGAGTCCTGGGATCAAGCCCCACATCAGGCTCCCTGCTGTGCTGGGAGCCTGCTTCTTCCTCTCCCACTCCCCCTGCCTGTGTTCCCTCTCTCGCTGGCTGTCTCTCTCTGTCAAATAAATAAATAAAATCTTAAAAAAAAAAAAAAAGTAAATAAATAAATAAATAAAAATAAAATGGGAAAGCAAACTCCAGACATTGCAGACATAATACCAAGGTAAGAAATGGAATTGAAAACTTCCAGGTGGCAGTGGTTCCATAACTCCTGGACTAAAAATCTCAAGGAACAAGGATAGGAGGGTAAGAGTACTTCAAACATGCGGGTGGACCTACAGAACCCTAACACCTAACAGGAAGCCAGGATCTGTGCCCGAATAAGCAGGTTTATACTGCTACAGCCTAAGCATTACCCCAAACATTATGGAGGACCTACTATACGGCAGGTATCCTGCTGGGGTTATTGGGAGTAAAGGCATGAGTCAGGCAGTCCCTGCTTCCCAAAGCTCCAAGTTCACTGAAGGAGACCGGTTCATTTACAAGTAAGGCACATTGTGATAAGAATTCTATGACGATGTAGTGAGAAAGAGTCGTCACTAGAATACAGCCCAAAGTTCTGTGTAACTCTGGAATCGGACAGAGGGGACCCGAGCTCAGCCCTGAGCAGGCCATGCACCTCTGAGCAAACAACTTATCCCCTCTGCCTTGCACTTCTCACGTACACACCAGAAAAAGATAGACCATATGCTTTCTATTGATTCTAACTTTCTGTCTTTGCAGTTAAGCTTTAGATGTCAGGCTCTGAACTAAGCTATGGATGAAAAGACTGTAGGGATGAGAAACTGAGGGAGAGTATGTACGAGAGGCAAAGATCCCGGCATCTTCAGTTCACCCCGCACATAAAAACTGTGATTCCTACTGTCTGGAGATTTCACTAATGGTGCAGAGTATTCTACAGGGACCCAAAAACGAAAGAAAGAAGAAAAAAAGAAAGAAAGAAAAAGAAAAGGAAAATGAATATGAACTTTCAACATGTATGAAAATGTAAACAAAAAATAACGTAACTTAGAAAAATGTTTAGAGTAACAGAGAATGCACTAACATTTAAATTAAATAGAAAGTAAAGCAAATCTCACACTTGCAACAAATATCATGTCATAATACAGAGCAGATGAAGAGATGTAGCTTCATTTAAAAACAAAGTCTGAATATCCATGAACCTTTCCCCATATTTATCTTTAAAATGTATATATGCAAGGGAAATTTCTTCCTTCACGTATTCAAAAAAGGTTATATTAAAAAAAGAGAGAGAGAGATTGGCAGAATTGCAAGAAAGAATCAAGACTTCAGAAATTAAATGAGACTGAGTTGCTTCAAATGAGGATGCCATATTCCAAACTGTTTATTGCAAGAGAAGAATCACTGAGCAGAGCACTCACCCATCCAGCCATCCGCCATCCATCCAAATATATACATACAGAAGAACATACAGACATACATTTGACCATACACAATCATTCCCACTAAAAACACAGTAGCATAATAGGAGCCAAGAGAAACATAAGGACGAGTGAGAAACCATGTCTTGTTGCTTAAATGGGGAAACAAAGCTTACATTCTTACAAGGAAGTATCACCATCACATGAGGCCTGGGTGCCAGAAATGCCAGGAAGAGAAGGGCAAGCAGGATAGCACCTGGGCGAGGACAGCAGCCTTGCTTCAGAAACAAAGGAGCCACAAAACCATAGAGAAGGTCACCTCTCCTCTCTAAACTCCCATTTCCCATTTTCCATGTGAAAAACACTTACCTCATAGGGTTGTATGAGAAGGCCATAAAACGATAATGAAGACGCAGAGCGTTTCGCAAAGACCACATGTTGAACAGTAACAGAGCAAGAGCAGGAGGAATGACAAAAAACTGAAATGTTGAGAGTCACAGAACACGATGCATGTGGAAACCCAGGGAAGGGAATGATAACTTCTGATCGAGGCCATGTCTGGCCATTTTGGAGAGGGTGACACCAGCAGGATTTTGACAGGTGACAAAAGGGATGGGGGTGGGATGTTGAGAAAGAACAAATGACTGTGAGCTGCAGAGTTCTGGAGAGGATGCCGGTGTCCCCAGAGAACCAGACAGGCAGTGAGTGAACCACAGGGAGTACAGTGAAGAGAGCAGGGCATGTCAAGAGCAAGAGACTCCCCCAAGGAGCCAAGCCACTGCGACTCACAGCATTCAGAATGAAGGGGTCTGAAGGCAGACCGCTACACGCTCCTCCTCCCTCACATATGCCACGTATTAGCCTACTTAATATGGGACCTGCCCCCACTGCCCACCCCTCAGGTGGGTAGCAGTTGTCACACGAACGAAGGCTTCCTCACACGTTTGCTTCCTATTCCAGGAGGGAGCCTAGCTTATTCCTCTCATATTAGAGGGAAGTCCATTTCAGCTCTCCCCCAAAATTGGGGACAAAATAAAAAACCCCCAGTAAGTAAATAAGGGAAAATGTTGAGAAAACAATTAAGGAAGCCAACATACGGCCCCCTCCTGTCCTAGTGAGGAGGGATTCTCTTCCAAATCCCCGTCCCAGTCCTGCAACTACTAAAGCATCACCACTAAAGAACAAAGAAAACCAGTTCTGCTAAGTCTTGGATTGACCGTGGAGATGTAGTCTCCTTCAAGGCCTATAAACTCAGACGCTGCCATGGAGAGTAGTCGAGCACCAAGACTGCCACTTCCTGTTTTTCCAGAGTAGCTCTCTGATGGTCTTGTTGTTGCCCTCTCTAGAAAAAGGATACCCAAAGATCCAGGCCTGATGCCTGACTTCCCTACTACCTGCCTAAGCGTCCAGCCCCCTCACACAAGCTGGATATCTGGACGAGGCTTCTGGCTCCAGAACTCATTCAATTCTAATGACAATACCAACGGAGGAGTAAAGTGATTGCTGGGGGCAGGGAGAAGACTAGGAGGAAAAGAGAAAGACTGAACTATACCACAGAATGTGAGGCAGTCTCACAAAAACTTGCCGGAAGAAACACACTCACGTCACCCAAGAAGCAATAAGAAACATCACGGCGNTTTTTTTGAAAAAAAAAAAAAAAAATTTAAAAAAAAAAAAAAAAAAAAAAAAAAAAAAAAAAAAAAAAAAAAGAAACATCACGGCGAAGGTGATGTAAGGTCATTTTTTTAAAAGTGGGGGTGTGGTGAGGGAGAAAACAGAGAAAGGGGGCACCAAATCTCCTTTCACTGTCTCTTCATTCTCCACTTCCCGAAGTTTACCATTCCTCTGTTGTCAGTTATAAGTCATAGTTTCATGGATTTGGCTGAGCTGCTGGCACTGATTGGTAAAAATATGGAAGCTCTTCAACCCAACAGTATGGCACTCTTCATGCTGCCTGTGAGGTTTGGTGTGGGAATGTGCGGGTACATACACACCTGAGATGCTGAGCTCAGTGGCTCATCCATCTCCTGACTGATGAAAATTGAATGTACTGCTGTTACAACCCCTAGAACGAGGCTTCGCTCACATTTGCCTGTGACCTGCAGCAAACGCAGATCTCACAAAGCTCTCCCGACAACTTTATCCTACAGCAGCCTAGGCGAGTCAACAATTTCAGTTTTCACAATTCCAGGTGCCTCGTGAGGGTCACTTCATATGGGTTTCCCATGAGACCACTTCTTGGAGCAAGTGGGGACATGTGTCCAATGGCAAGAGGGAGGGGCAATTGGGTGGCCGACCCTTCTCTACAAGACAATGGGACAGGGTGGAAGATAACACAGCAGAAGGGCCTGAGCTATGAATGAAAAGACCAAGGTTCTAGTTCTGGCCGTATAACCATGGCCATGTAACCTATTAGAGGTCTCACTCTCTTTACCCCTAAAAGAAAGGTTTGCTTTGATAGCTTCTAGATGTTTTTTTTTAACCTCTGACAGGCTATTAACTATGATAAGCACACTGAATTCTTGAGCTATCTTTGTCCGACGCAGCATTGCAGATAAATCACTTTTATTATACTGAACTCTCCCACTCTGGGCACCCGACTCTGAAATCCCCCCCACGTACCTTCACCTCCAGCTTGCTTGTATGGGTTGTACTTGGGCTTTGGGGCAACTACTGGTGCAAACTTCTTGGGTGGCTGTTGTGTGGACACCGAAATGCTGGGGGTCCCAAAGGAATGGGTGGTCTCCATCCGCGCAGGCACATGGCCAAGGGGCTCACCAGTGCTTTTGGGTGGCAGCCAAGATGGGTGAGACATTGTTGGAATCTGGAACTAAAAAGAAAGAAACACAGTTGGCTTACAGAAGCATGAAAATGGAGGCAACCTACCCCACCTCAACATTATTTCCCCTTAACCCATACTTAATGAAATCTTGACAGAGCCCTCTGAGGAGAAGGAAAAAGAAAGAGAAAAGGTAAATGAGGGGAGGAGGAGGCGGATGAAAAACTGACCTTCACTGGAGAAGAGAAAATGGCACACTCCCCTCAACCAATCTTGAACATCTCTTCCAACAGTTACCTATTTAGTGGCTAACACTCTTCAGGAAATAGATATGATACGAAACAGTCCCAAACCTGAAGAAGTTTCTATGGTAGGAGAGCCTGATATCAGCCAGGTTGGAAAAAAGTTTCAATTTTATTAATAACCTATTAAAATGAATACCACACCAATTGAAGCGTGATTAAGTTACCTAAATGAGGTGATATTGCCTAAGTGAGATAAAAATAAATAAAAGAGTTTCTGGGGAGCAGAAAAGGGCAAGATGACTTCCCCCTGGGAGCAGAACGAACACCTCATTAATGAGGTGGCATTCAGACTGGACCCTGAGTGCTGAGGAGAGGCTGGCCTGACCCATGTCAGCACAGGCAAAAAAAAGGGCACAGCACTCAAGTTTGGTGTGACTGGAGGAGCACTAGGGAAAAGCAGTTCGTCAGTGACTAAAACGTGGGATGGAACCACAAAGCGCAGAGAAGGAAACCTGAATTTATTGGGTCAACAACAAGGAAGCACCAAAAGTTTGTTCTTGAAACAAGAACAGAACCAGCGCATGTCAGGATACTTTAAAATGTCCCTCGGGCAGGAGCAGCTATGGTCCCCACCAGGGGGACCTTGCAGATTGAGGGGAGGGGAACCCTGTGTGCCACAAAGCCCGGGACCCTACTGGCACTTAGGAGCTAAGGGCGAGGAATATTCAAACCCGTAATGAACAGGTCAGCCCCACTTGACAAGCATCAGGAGCCATGCTGAGAGAGTCTCACAGGGAACAGTTGTGAAAAACATAACTAGGAGCAGGCAAGCAGCCCAGCCCACGTGCTGTTCTGATCAGATTACAATACACTGTGTGAGGAAAGAAAAATGATGTCTTGCCTGTCAGGGTGAGCCAGTCACCCCTCCAGGCAGCCTGCAGGCTGGGGCGGAGCCTCCCAGACAGCTTCTGAGGAAGAGGGCTCTCCAAGCCTGATTGCAACAGCTCTCCAGCACAGGGAGGCCCGGAAGGCACCCTGCGCCGGCTCCCAGCCCCAAATCCACCCCGTAATTTATTAATTGAACTGAATTAATTGAGAGGGCTACATGATTACCTCCAGATGTCTGTAAAGACAAAGAACACTGGAAATGCAGGGAAAAATAAAGTCCTCAGCACGTGGAAGGGCCAACGGAGAGATGGGGTGACAGAGAGGGACGGGGCACCCGTGGTGGCAAAGGCAGCAGCCTCAGAGGGAGTGATGTGACCTTGAACAGCCTCCTCCCCGCATCAGGACCTTGGGGACCTCAACTCCCTCAAAATTAAGATAAAGCCCTGTCCTCCCTAACTCGAGAGTTTTAGGACAATGGGTGAGATGACACCATTGAAGTGGTTTATATACTCTAAAGTGTTAGGCCAAGTAAGAGAAAGCAAACTGTTGGAGGTGCAGTTTTTGCAGTAAAAGAGGATGACGTGGATCAAAGAGGAAAGCGCTCAACTAGGAATCGGGAGGCTTCTGCTACTGACGTGACAGGCTCTCACTGAGTCACAGGCCCTGCTCTTCCTCTTCCTCCCTTGTCCCATCAACACAGGCAATGCACACACACTTGCTACACTGTGAGTTCCTTGAAAGGGCAAAGACCAGGTTTTACATATTCCAAAACCCACCATGATGGCCCAGCACAAAACCAACAGAGAAAAACAACTGTGATTCTGGTTTATGGGTGGCTCTTCACCCTGGCTGCTCATTCACAATCATTTGAGAAGATTTAAAAAAAAAAAAAAAGCCCATCTCTTAAGATTGAGAAACACTAAAGCTTGGTTTTGTATATGTATTTTTTTTTTTTTAATTGAGTCTCGGTCTTCTACTGAAAGGGGATGAAAGTGTCTGTTCTGCTTTCAACATGACTAAAGTGAACATAGGTCAGGACCAAGTAGGATAGAATGAAGATTTGAAAACTTTAATGCATTCTGCACATGTTAGTATAAATTTTATTTGTACATTTTAAAAACGGGTTAATATCATCCTTGCAACTTTTTTATAAACCTAAAGTTATTCCAAAATAGAAACTTAAAAAAATGGGTTAATATAGGATGCAGTGATTTCTAAAGCAAAGAGGCACATTTCCAGATCAATCCCACATTGCCAATTGACTATAGAATCCTGGCTTTTTCAGATATGCCATAGATATAAAAGAACAGGCAACTTCTGGGAAAGCATAAAAAATGAAAACTTAAGCATCAATATGCAACTAATTGACTCCATCATCTTTACAGTTATCCCTAATACCTCATATTACCCTGATACTACCTTCCCCATGGAGACATCTCCAGCTCACCTCCTGAGAGTGACAAGGTCTGGCCATCTACCTATTTGCAGATGACCTGAAAGGCAACCCCTCATACCATTCTTCCATATGCCCACAGTGGTCCAGTGACACCATTCACAGGATTTGTAATGAATGTTCCTGACCCCACACTCTTGCTCATGCTCTGCCCACCATCTACACTGCCACTTAAGTCCCTTCACTTTCTCCCAAGCCCAATTGTTTTGTTTGTTTGTTTGTTTGTTTTATCTTGACCCAGCTTAAATGTCTCTGATACTGTGAACACTTCCCTAATTCACACCCCCACCCACCCAAAAGAAGAGTAACTTAATTCCAGGTGGAATTAAGTACTTGTATCATAACAATCCACACAGACTGACCCAGTAAGCTGGCTGCTTCTGAGTAGTCTCACTAAATGAGCACGATGCCTGGCTAGGAAGCCTCCAGAAAGCTATGTTACCAATAAATGAGTAAATGGATGAATGTTGATCTCTTTGGTTACTCGTCCCTCTTCAGAATCTCTGTATCTCCCTTCTTAGCCTCCACTGATACAGTCATCTCTTTTTCTCTCCCTTAATTTAGCAATGTAATGAATCCTGTTGATAAGAGTTCCAGAGATTGAGCCATCTCTGCATTCCTAGAAAAAGGCCTACTCAGTCACAGTTGCAGTGTTTTGATATGCTGATGAATTAAATATGCTATTTTAGAGAGAATTTTTGTACACAGAATCATGAATAAGATCATTCCATAGTGTTGTTTCGCCACTTGTGTTATTTACCATCATTAGGTTTCACATGAGGGTTCTACATCCTCTTCTACTGTTTGGAATTGTTTAATAATGATGAGGTTGGAATTATCGGATCTTTAAAATTTTATCAGAACTTACTGCAAAGTCATTTGGATGTGATAGCTTCTTTAATAATCAATCTTAATCATATCTCCAGTAACTTCTATGATAGCTGCAGTCGTTTGACACTTCTTTTGAGGTTACTTTCATATTCTGCTGGAAATTCATCCATTTCTTCTAGGTTTGCTCTCCCTGCATTTTGATCTAGCTACCTTGCAATTAAAAATGATGTCTCATCTACTATGTGTCATTTAGATCCTCAGCATCACTTCCCACCAGTCCTTAAAGACATAATTCATGCTTTCTATCATCCAGTTCGAGTTATATACCCCCCCACTACATTTCCACAGCACCTGGAGTACTGTATTCATCACATGTCTCTGTCTCTTTACTTACCTGTATCCCAAACTCAATTCTTGGATCCTTAAAAACAGAAGCAATAATCACTCTCAAATCCCAGGGCCTAATCCATGATAGACACTCAGTAACAATGTCTGTTAATTTAATGAATGAATAGCTGTATTTGCCTGACACTAGAGCTCCAGATGAATCAGACTCTTCTCATCCTGTCCTCAAGAAGCTTAAAGCCTACCTGCAGAAGAAATATTTATATATGTGAAAAAAGAAAGAGAGCAATACACAGCATACAAAAAGAACTGGGGTGTGTGTGATGGGAACTGGCATAGGAAGGGGTGGCCCTTGACAAGGATTTTGAAAGCTGGCTGGTTCTGAGGATAAATGGAACAACAAAGATAATGCCTGGAAATAGTGTAAGCTCAAGGAAGAAGCAAGGTCTTTCCGTGGAATAGGGAGTAGACCAGTTGTATTAAAATGAAGGACTCAAGAAGAATATTAGGTTTAAAAGATAAATTGAGCTTACTTTTTAAAGGTTTTATCCAGAGAAGTAAGAGGCTAGGACTTTAATCTCTGAACTGTCATCTAACAAGAATAAAAACTCTATCAACAAAACATGAACCAGTACATGATGGATCCAAGGCAGGTGATAAACACAAGAGCACAGACACAGAGTCTCCATGTCCCCAGTTCTAGTCTCAACTTCGCCAGGGTGACCTTTAACAAGAGAGGATACTCATTTGCACAATGAATGTCCGTAAAGTCCCAATCAGCTCTAATATTCTATAGGGCTTTCCTTCTCTGAAACCTGAATTACAGCCCTCTCTTTTGATCAACGGGTCTGAGGAAACCTCACAAGTTTAGTGAACAGACGAACTAGCACATGTCAGTTGGGATTTCTCAGCTTCTCCAAGAACAACCAACATAAACACAAAGATAAGCAGTGGTGAGAGCTGGTTTTGCTGGACCAAAAGTCACCCTGCTCTTACTTCCTCTGGTTCTAGGTCAGTTTCACTGTAAGCTTACAATCATTGCGAAAGCAAGAAGTGAAAGGGAAGATCTCCACAGAGGCTGTGAGAATACGCAAACACCATCCCAAGAGGGGCAAACAAGAGAAATGGCCCTTGTCTGAGCGAAGGGAGGCTGAGAGCTGGGCTCCTTAGGCACTGGACTTTCAGGAACTTTTGTCACATGCAAAGCAATGAAGACACACCTAAAAAGCTTTACTTATTACCCTCTCTCCATCGCTCTCTATCTTCTCTTCCTAGCTGTTCAGTGGGTACGAAAAAGCCACTGACAACAAATAGCAAGTGTTTACTGAGGACTTGCTATAGGCCAAGCAATTTTCTAACAGTCTTCACTATTATAGGAGGTAGGGTTATCATTCTCCACATTCAGCAGTCAAGAAAGTAAGACTATAAGAATTAAATAACTTGCTCAAAGACACATCCTGACAAATAGCAAAGTTGAAGTCTTCAGCCCCAAATCCATAGTCTTCATCATGGCACTACCTTCCTGTTTGGAGGGAAAAAAACAAACAAAAACAAACAAAACAACAACGACAAATAAACAAACAAAAAAACAAAGAACAAAAACAAAAAACAACAAAAAACAAAACAATCACAACCCAGAGGAAGTCACACTTAGAAACAGTAGATTTGCTCTTATCTCCATTCCTAGCTCCTGGATATTACTTGCCATAATGTCTTCTCTACTCTGTTCCACCAAACGATCACCATCATCAGCCACAGGGTCACATACTGAGGAAGCCAATAGTTTGGCCAAACTAATCAAAGCACAATGGATCATAAACAGCCATAAAAGGCCAGATGATGACCAAGACCCTTTCTCTTCAGGTGAGAAAACAGGACTCACTTTACCTGTAAATTTAATACTAAAAAAAAAGCCACTCAGCCTCTCTAAAGGTATCGTGTGAATGACAAGTCATTGTCAGCCACAAAAATAGAACTAACTAGTGTTTGCTCAAGTTCTTCTTCTTGCCTAAAATCAATATTGTACACTTCTTTAAACATTTACATAGATCATCAAAATTTAAAAACAACCAACCAATCATTCCATGGCATCATCTAACACCAAGTACTATAAGCTTAACGGAGTAGTTTTCAAAACTGTCTGTATACTAGACTCATCTGGGGATCTTTATGTGTATATTCTGATTGAAGGCCTGAAAATATTTGACTTAGAGCATTTATATTAATCTTTAAATCATGTTGCATTAGTCCCTAAATCTCCTTTGGCAATTAACCCAACGCCTGGCTCTTGGTCAATGTTTGCTAATAAATGAATGATACCACGAGAAGAGACTAGTTTTAACATACTATTTTAGTGGTAGAAAATGTGAGAGACTGAGGTGCTAAGTGACTTAGAGATCAGAAGTACCTGATGGCAGACTCAAGTTCAGGATTCATGTCCCTTAGCAACATTTTCTTTTTTAAACAAGAAACAGGGATGCCTGGGTGGCTCAGTCAGTTAAGCATCTGCCTTCAGCTCAGGTCATGTACCCAGAGGCCTGGGATCAAGCCCTGCGTCAGGCTGCCTGCTCAGCGAGAAGCCTGCTTCTCCCTCTCCCTCTGCACTGACCCCATCCCTCCACTTGTGCACTCTCTCTCAAATAAAAAAATAATAAAGCAAAATAAACAAGCAGTAAAAATTTAAATAATACTTTTTCTATAACTTTGGAGGCGTTTCACGATCTTTCCCCTTTACCTAAAAGTCAGAACCTTCCTACAACTTCACAACTGCTTTCTTAATGCTCTATTAAAATATGACAATGTGCTTCCCTCTCTGGGCTTCAGCTCATCATCCCTTCCACAGCTCGGTATTCAGCTGGAGGATACTCGATCTACTGCCTTAGACCAGCTTTCAGACAGAGCTCTGCCATGAGCTCACAGGGCACCCTTCCCTCTCCCTGGGATGGCAGTGGCCTCCTCTAAAAACAAGGTGACTAGATTAGAGAGGACTAACTCTTCTGATGCCACGGAAGATCGTGACCTTAGAACAGACCCCAAACGAACAAAATCATGGAAATTCCAGATCATCTATGATTCTCCGCTGAGCTCACCAGTAAGAAAGCACAGCCCTCTTTTTTAATTTTTCTTCTTTTTTTGTCCCCTGCTTCCCTGACTCCTCAGTCCTCATCATTGTGGGAGGAAATCTTAGATTGATCTCCGAGATTACCAAGGTATCAATCAAGATTTATTATGCACAAGTAAATAAGTACTTTAGGCAAACCTTTTCCAAGTGATGTAGGTAGGTCCCTACCAGTGTAATTATGAAGCAGATAGACTGTGGCATGTGATGGAAGCGTGGGAAGACGTTAAAGAAGAAGGCAGGCTGGAAATTACACAAATTGTTAGCTGAACGGCAAATGTAATCACTCTTCCTCTGAAGCATCAGGTCAGATGAGAGCTGGGAGGGCAAAGCAGGATGTGCCATGGGCTGAAAATGTCAATGTATTCACTCAACT
This sequence comes from Ailuropoda melanoleuca, assembly GCF_002007445.2. NCBI lineage: Eukaryota > Metazoa > Chordata > Mammalia > Carnivora > Ursidae > Ailuropoda > Ailuropoda melanoleuca. The sequence goes on from NC_048218.1 coordinate 76,208,391, forward strand.
TCTCTCTACAGGCAACTTTGGCCCAGCACTGGCTAAGCGCCCCACTCTCTGCGTGGACAGCTGGCATTACTTGGAAGGGGTGACTACGAACAACTCTGCAGAAATGCCAAACCTTTATATAGGCTATCGGAGACACAATTGGAAATACTGGAAAAAGCTCTGGACTTAAATGCAGAGGACTTGGGTGTAATTTCTAGCTCAGCCACTAATTGACTCGATGATGACTTTAGTACGTTGACCTCCATGAACCTCAGTGTCTCTCCCTATCCATAAACAAAAAGATTAGATGCCTGCTGCCATTCCTTCCACCTCTCACATCCCATGATTCCTCCGACAAGTCTGCAAGTTGAGTGAGCTGAGGTTTCTTACAAACCTGTCTCGACTGCCCTGAGTCCCACTGACCAGGGAGTGTAAAGTGAAAGGAGGCAGGACGGAATCCACACATAAAATACCAACCTGCTTTGCAGAGAGTTAGTATGAATTCCAATTAATGCTAAAGGTACAATCCACGTTGCAGGCAACACCGTGGGTGACAAGAACCATTCCACCGCATCGTAGATCCCAGGTAAACTAAGCAGCAGGGAGGGGAGCATCAGTCCAGACAAGTAAACATTTGCTTCTGACAAAAAAGTGAGGCAGAATAGAGATCCATGTCCTCACTGAGCTTTCCTCTCAGATTGAGAATGTTACACAGAAAGGGAACAATCAACCATGACAGGGGAACAATAGCCCTGGAAGACCAGGACACTCGGGAGAAGGTGAAAAGGAGAATAGACCCAAACCAATTACTAACTAACTGGTCTTTATTTGCCACAACTCCCATCACTCACGGGAAAGTAGACATGGGTGACAACAGCTACAACAATGGCCGAAAGGTCATAGAGTCTAGCTGTGAGAAATTGTAGGGACTGATTTATTCCTTCTAATTTTGAAAATTCAAAACCCAAGATTTTGAGAAGCTGGAGCAACTCTTCCAAGGTGACCCAGCCTCTAACACGTATCAGAGGGTGCACTCAAACCCAGGTGTTTTACTTCCAAAAAGCGTTTGCAGGAGAAAAGTTTAACCAAGCAAGCCTGTAAGTATCAATAATTGGATGATAACCAGAAAGAGTGGGTAAAAGTATGGAAATGGACAGAGAAGTAAAGAATCTCTCTTCCAAGAGTCAGTGGAAAATCATGCCATGGAAATTCAGTGCCAAAGTCATGTGACCCCAACTTTGCACTCCAGGCCCCCTTCCATAGTAGTGGTTCTACTAGACTAAACAACCAAGAAAAAATTTACCCTCTCAGGACCTCAGTTTCTCCAGCTCTACAATAATAAGCCTTAAGAAGATGATCGCCAAAATTCCCTCTCATGACATCATTTTATGTTCTAAAATGGTACAGCACGTCTGAAGTGTACCAGGCTCACAAAAAATGTGTTCCTAAGGAGGCTTCTTCTAAGTCTCTGATGCTAACAGACTGTCTTTCTGTCCAAGGCTAAGAGAAAGGGGCAAACAATACCCTGAGACTTTGAGCTCAGAATCTACCAAGAGTAGATTTACAAATTTACAAGATGAGATCCTGAGTGCCTGGTTCATAAAGGTTTTAAAATCCTAGTTTATGTTTTGCTCCTCCACTAGGATGAAACAGTGAGTATGGAAAAGTCACAGATACAATTTCTAATGAGGTCTCGCGATCCCTCCGGTGGTACCTGAAATCTCATTCCAAACCAGCCACTAAGTGAGTAGGTCCACAGTTAACTGCTGTTCACTTGTCTGCATTCTCCTGACAGCTTGTTCCAATTTGTAATAAAATATGTAAGCACTATGTTTTAGTTACATGTTTACAAGTCTGTCGCAATTTTTTAAATATTTTTTGCACTTTTCTTTATTAAAAATTCACTTTAAAGGGCACATGGGTGGCTCAGTCATGATCTCAGGGTCCTCGGATCGAGTCCTACATTGGGCTCCCTCCTCAGCAGGGAGTCTACGTCTCCCTCTCGCTCTACTCTTCCCTCGTTCATGCTCGCTCTCTCAAATATACAGAATCTTTAAAAAAATTCACTTTAATATCCCAATAAAAACAAATAGAATAACAGAAAAAAATCTGTTTTAGACATAACTTGGAAAAGTTGAAATATTTACTTTTGTCTTCACTGAAGATGAGTCCACCATTGACAAATCTCAGGCTGTATTTCCGTCTGACAACACATGTGACTCTGTGAAGCAATGTTTATTCAGGCCCTATAACCCACTAAGAATAATCATAGCTACAAGATACACAGTATAGACACAATAATTTGAATTACTGTTTGAGTTTTGATATATTACTATAAAGTTTCCAATGTAATCTTTGTTTCCCTATTACTTAATTTTCATCTTAAATTCCTGCCAAACCCCAAATCTACTCCACTCTCCGGTTAAAACATTAAGGATATTGTAAAATTAAATAAAAATGCTCAGACATTGGACAAATAAAGGGGGAGAGTGGAGAGACACAGACTTTCAACCTGCAAGCACCATGAGATACCATTTTAGAAAACAAAGAGATTCAACTTCAACTCCATGCATCATCATATGCTCTGAAATAATAATTTTTGTTTAGCACCAGTCCAAGAGCCTGGAGAAATTTCTCAGTATTTGAAATGGTATGAAAAACAGACAGGCAGGCTTCTCATTAGAATGTGTTCTAAATTCAAATTATGTAAGAGAGGCTGGTTTTGCAATTTCACGTTTAATAGCAAAACAATTGAAACCATTTTCAACTGGTGACCTTTTTCTTAAGTCACGTTGGAAGTTGTTCCACTTTTATTTCAAGATTTTGAAACAGAGACAAAATCTGTGGAGGCATTGACCAATGGCAGCTGACTGAAAATGAGCAAGGCTGTTGCGGATCAGTTTCAGAATGACATCGGTGAATGTTATTCCCTTTTAAATCTCCCTCGATGAGAGTACTGATGTTGTGCCTTCTGCATTTTTATCAATTACCGACCACCATGCAAAATAGACAATGCAATGCACGAAGAAAATACTAGGTTGGCTAAGACTCTGGGAAATCACACACACACACACACACACACACACACACACACACACACACGCTTTATACATCTGTAAAGTAAGAAGGAACAACATTCACCAATACATAAGTTTAATATCCAAGAAACATGAAACTGTTCATAAACATATTTCTTCTTATGTGGAGCTGAAGTTGCAACTTAACCACCATCTGTGAATTTGCTTGAACATATCTAATGACCAGGAATTCATTACCTCACAAGGCAGCCCCTTCCACGGCAGAAAAATTATAACTGCCAAAAGAATTATGTGTTCCCATAAAAACCACCTATCAGTCCTACCTCTGCCCTCTGGAACCCCAAGCCCTCTGACACATGGCGGCCCTCCAGGTATCTAAAATAATTTGTTAATTAGTTATCTTTTTATTTCTTTACTTTTTAAATTTTCTACTAATTTGTTTTTCTCAGTTTGTTTCTGTGTTTCCACTTTAAAAGTCCAACTCCCCACTTTTTTTTTTTTTACAACTAGCCTTATGACTTTAGAATAATAACATAAAATTTTAAATCTCAAACCAGTAGTTTTCAAAATTTCTTGGGCAAAATAAATAAATAAATGTTTCCCAATGTCAACTTTTTAAGAAAATCCCAAGAACAAAATAAGCAAATTGATAGAACAGTTCCTCGTACCTTATTTAAATGTACACCCTTTGGCAGAATACATCTCACTTTGAGGGGGGAATTCCAAAATGCATTACTCCCCTAGCCTTCCTATGAGGGCCATGCTGTGCGCCAGGCTGAAAATCTGCCGCTCTTAACATCACAAGAGTGACTGCAAGTAAATAAAGAACAAAGATGGCATCTTGCTTTATCTTCCTAGTGCCTAACACAGAATCTGTTCCATCATCAATGTTCAGAAAGTGATTATTACATCAAAAAGAAGGTAAACGTAAAGGTTTGGGAATACAGATAGTTAAAATCTGTTTCTGAATCATGTTAGTTCACATTTCAAACACTGTCCTCCACAGTTCACTGTAAGTAGGGTGACCATACATCCAAGGTATGCTCGTTGTTTTGATGTAATTACTAACAATGTCCCTTTCCACTCTCAAAGGTGTCCTAGTTTAGCTGATAACTTATATATAGTCATTTACTTGTAACACTGCGATAATGAGGTTTTGGTTGCTGAATTCAAGAGAAGTCTCAATATGATTGGGGCTTCTCCCAAAAGCTTCATATAGCCAAAGACCTCCCATACTTTGAGTTTAATACTGCCATTGCTAAGAGGGCAGAGCAATTAGCGACGCTAAGTAAAGGAGGCTTTCAGACTTCCCTGCTCCAGAGACATGTGCTTTGCAGTAAGGAGAGAATGTACTAGAATGATTATGCAGGAGTAGAAGAATGCAAGGTACAGCAAAAATCTTGCAGAAGCTAGTATGAATGACCCTACTTGCTCAGCCTTTCTTCTGAAGCAAAGAATATTGCCTTTTCAGAGAAAACCAGATTATTTACTTCAATTACATCTTTACCATCTGCCCACTCCTGTCCCCTACCCCTACCAATACTACCAGTGATTTTATCATGTCCGCTAGACTTCAAGTAGAAGGACAACAGGTTGGCCTGATTCTCCATTTGGAACAGAAAAAACAAGGGAGTGGACAAGAAACTGAAATAAAATGTGTCCAAATGTATTCACTAGGGTACAAGGGTAAAGGTGAAGGGGGGATTACTCGTAATAATTCTACATTTCTAAATAGGGGTTACACAAGAGTTAAGGAAGATGAAGTCAAAAGAATTCAATGCAGGCCCATAGGCTATAAGTCAGTTTAATTTGTTTTAAAGAAACTATTTTATATTGATTTCCATTGCAAATTCTGAATGTATATTCTACAGGGGCGGGGGAAGGGAGGAGGCATACAAGATGGAAAGTTGACAAGCCTTGCCAAAGATGGAACTCCCCCCAGACATGGTAAGCACTGTTATATCATAATATTGCATGTCTCCTTGTAGTACTTTCCAAGATGTTTAAAACCAAAACAGTTGAGAATACTCTCCCAGCTCAGGATCTTCCCTCCTTATGGCATTTTCTCTGATAAATAGGAATTTCCCTTAGGGATTCCCTAAAGTAAAGTGGTTGCATTACCTTCTGTTATATAATTAATTGCACTGACAAACAGAGGTCTCAAAGAACATAATTATCAATCCATCCTCGGTGCAGTATCTACAACGCACAGAGGCTTAGGGAAGACATGCCCGAGTCGTGAGAACTGCAACCCTTACGATGTTGCATATAGTGGATTAGCACTGAAACCTGCCATGTCGCAGAGGCCGTCTTGCAGGTAGGGCTTGATCACAGAAGAGCTTCTGCCAAAATATATGTACTGGCTTGAGGTTTGGAAGACAAAAGGAAGACAAAGGCCATGTTGCTGCAGCTCTGGCTTACTTTCTGCTGCACGCACGGCCATGGAGATGGGGCTCTTCTGCGTCCATAGTCCCATATCCCATAGTTGCCAGGAAGCAACGACGGCAGGATGGGTGGCTGGACTCCAGGTCTCAGGATCCCTGTGCTACTGTCCTGACCGAGGCTTCTCAATCACAAACACAGTGCAGCACCCCTCAGCCCAACAATTCTGTGGCAGCCTCATGATTCTCTGCTGTCCTCACTGTGGGACATACAATCATCTTGTGTGTTTCTGAGCTTCACTACTAGAAGCTCAGCCTTGAGCCCGCTGCATACAACCCTTGCAATTATTTAGAAGCACCTAATACCATGTACTAAATCCTTCCTCCCTAAAATACCCGGAATGGTTTGTTTCCCATTGTAAACCACAACTAAACCCCGCACATTATCCTTAAAATGAAGTTTGCCGATAAGAGTAATGACATCGTATCAAAAAGAGACAGGTTCAAATCATTCATGGCGCACACAAATCCCGAGTGCCTATGCAAGTGCTCTGATCACCACTAGGGAGCAGAGCCACGCACGGAGCAGAGCCAGGTATGGAACCCACACAGCGCCAGCCCTCAGAGCCCGGAGTCTGGTGGGAAGAGGCGTGCCACGGCAGGCGCAGCACTCAGTGATATGGAGCAAACCCATAGGAAGCCTCACCTAATCTCAGCATTCTTGCCTCAGCTTTGTCACGAATTGGCCACATTTTCTCATTAAGGGGGCTACATGGATGAAAGTCCCCTTAAACTCTAACACTCCACATCTCTACGAGCCTTTGTACTCATGAGGGAATTTACTTGGATTCAAGTCCTAATGAAACTTCCTAAATTTCCAGTTCCCTAAATCTGAAGGTCAAATCTTGAAGACAAAGGTCACATAATACACAAAACTCATATAGTTAAAATAGGAACAGGAATCAGTGAGCCCCAAATGTTTTGCACGGTGGCAGCCTACAGCTCAAAGCCGCAGGGAGAAAAATCCAAAATTATGGTTGCAATGTTGTTAAGAATGCCAGAGAACAAGCACAGCTTCTTCAGCGTCTCTGTTTTCTTAGAAGATGTCTGCCTCACTGTCTGAAGAAAAGGGGAATATTTACATGTCCTTTCTTCTCTGGAAGTACTCAGGCCAATAACAGAGAGAAAGAAATAGGCAAAAGCACTAATGCTTAGTTCTCTCAAGAAAAGTCATTAATTTCTTCATGTCCCAGACAAGAAAATCTCTGAAACTCATAAAAAGACAGGCAGTTTTGTGGACAGAAAGAAAAATGTCAGGAGTCACATGGTCATATATCAAAGGGCAGCTGTGGTACCAGCTCCCATGGTGGCCTCAGGCCAATGCCTCCAGACCACACCGGGCCTTCATTTCCTCACCTGCAAAATGGAGACAACCCTCCCTGCTCTGATTACTTCACAGGTGCTTAAGGAGATCAGGTGAAATACTGAACACGACAGCATTCCCTAAGCAGCAGATGATGTCTACGAAGACAGGTCATTAATAGAGGAATTTCAAACAAAAGCTATGAGTGGTACTCTTCAACCCCAAAGCAGCAAAAGGAAATATAAATATAGCAATATTTTTACAATCTTATAATCTGGAGGAAGAAATGGTGATCAGAATTGTGACAAACATTCATGTCCAAAAGAGAAGAGAAACCAGCTCAGCTCTGTCATAATTGTCTCAGTTCCTGTGGCACATACAACAATGGAAAGATTGCAGGGAGGGGCAGGGACAGCCTTTGTGCTGGCAGCACACCAAGGCCACGGACACGCTGGACCAAGAAAGTGACATTTCTACCTCGGTAATTATAATAATCTCGCAGTATACGTCCTCTAAGAATCTTTGTGTGGTTCTGTGCAAGTGATTTCATCATTTTCTCAGTGGTATCTCTTGGAAAATAGAAATCTCTCTCATAACTCAGGGGTGAAACATAATACCATCAAAACTAGCTCTAGGTTTGCTCACCAGGATGGACAGAAATGCAAAGGCAGACCTTGCCCGTGGCTGGATTTCAGGATCCCAGGGCACAGGCAGGCTCGAGTAATATCTGGTCAACAACTAACTCTCAAGGAGGTGAAGAGCCTAAGCAGTCGGTCAACACAACCAATATCTGAGCTCAGGACCGAGAGGCAAAGTAGTGGCAAAGTAATCCTCCATCTTCAGTCTATTGGCAAGCAGCCAGCTTAGGACACAGGGAAGGTGTGAGCTGAAAGTCAAGTCCCATACCCGTAGACACAAAGTCACAAGAACAGTTACATTTCACAAAGCAAAATGGCACCCTACTGGTCTAGGAATGGGCTGGAGTTACCAAATCGATCTCCAGGGCCTTAGGACATCAAGTGACAAGGAGCTAAAATAAGACAAATGAACCCTACCTGCAATTCCCTGAAGAGGAGATCTCAGTAGCAAACAAATATAGCAAAAATAAATAAATAAAAATAAAATATACACACACATACACAACTTCAATAGAAGGGAAATACAAATTAAGACAACAAAGAGTACTTTTCACACAGAGTTTGGTAAAAAAATTAAAAGATTCAGAAAATTTACTTTGGGAACAGCTGTATGGGGAAACTGGCATTCAAAAATGTTATGTTTCTTTTTATAAATGCATATTGTCGGGGCGTCCGGGTAGCTCAGTCAGTTAAGTGTCCGACTCTTGATTTCCGCTTGGGTCATGATTTCAGGGTCCTGGGATCAAGCCTGGCTCCCCAGTCGGCAGGCAGTCTGCTGGGGATTCTCTCTCCCTCCCCCTCTACCCTTTCCTCTAGCTCCCTCGCTCCCACTCTCTCTCAAAATGAATAAATCTTTAAAAATAAATAAATAAATACGTGAACGAATGCAAGCATGCCGTGCAAGTATCTGACGTATATTTGATGTCCATGGCTGCTCTGGTGCTCCAATGGCAGAGGTGAGTGGTTGTGACAGAGACCATCTGGCCCTCAAAGCCTAAAATAGCTCCTCTCTGACCCTTTGCAGAAAAGTTTTGCAAACCCCAGCTCTAAACTAAAAACAGTATTGTTTCCCATTACTACAGATACAATAAATCTAAATTCTTTCTTCTTAAGAAAGAAGAAACCAGAAAATTATTTTCTGGTTGTTGTTTAACAGGATCTGTAATTCATATCAGGGTCTACTTGGATACATATTCATACCATAACTCGTTTTCATTAACACTTACCAATTACCCCAAGGCCGTTAGAATAACCCACCCTTCTCAGAATGTTCCGAGACATCGCTTTTCGGCACCTTCAGTTTCACGTGCAGGTGCCCTGGACCTTGTGGTCCTGTGACCGCAACAGTCTCCTATCCCAGCACCAACACCACCACTTCCATGAGGGTTGCCTTCTAACATGCTTTAGCATCTGGCCAGGCTGGCCAGGCTGGTCTCCAGTCCCCATTACTCCTGTTCATCGAATTTCTCTTAGCTACTTGGCCTGGGTTTTTATCAGGACAGTTTTAGAATTTATTTTTGTGAAGATCTGAGAACAATAAACTTGAAAGTTGTGCTGAGATGACAGGAAATGTAGAGGGAAAATAACTACTTAACAACCTCTGTGTTTCCATTTAGGAATAAGGTGTGTCTTTCCATTTATTCAAGGGGCCCTTCGTGTGACTCAAAAAGTTCTAGAACCTCTTCTTCATACAAGCCATGCACCATTCTCATTAACATATGTTCTCTTTGTTTTGCAGTGAATAGGCTCTCAAAGATCGCCAAGTATTCATTTTCAAATGCCATATACAAAATATAACTGCAAATGAGACATGAGGAGACATGTTTAACCTTACAATAACCAAAGAAATGCTAATACCAAAGAAACAACGTATCTAATGCTGGCACAACCAGCAAGATACTGACTCACTCACGCATTCCTGCTACAGTTATGGAAACATCCCTTTTAGAACACAAGTCATCAGTGGATTTGAATGACCATAAAAAATTAACCTCTGACCCTGATATCTCAACTCTCCAACATCATGTTCAAAATTTTTGACGGACTAATAAGCTACATTTATGCATAAAAATGGTAATCACAGCAATAGATAAAAATAATGGAATAATTAAGATATGGTATAACCACCCAATGAAATATTAAACAGATTTTAAAATTGTAATCATTCAAGAATACGCAGCGATACAGAAAATACTTAATGTATGATGCCAAGTGATACATAGCACTATGGTAATTTATGCTAATAACTAAAGATTGCAAGGGAATACACAAAAATGATAGATTATACCTGTATCTAGGTGGTGGAATTATGGGTGAAATTTTTTTCTCTAAGTGTTCGGAGCCTTACACAACGTTACAACATTATTTATATAATTAAAAGATAAAAAAGAGGGGACCAAGTTTCAGGTGTCTTCCAGATCAAGAGTTTGCAACTCTTTTGTTATTAAAGGGGGGGAAATGAGGCTCAGGCCGGTGTGCCAGCTTTCGGAAGGCGTAGAGACCTAGTCACAGGCAGAACCGGCCCTAGAACCCAGCTCTTAAAATTTCAGAGGTGGTATACTTCCCTAACAAAGCAATCCGTGGTGTCATTTTTCTAGGGGTAAAACCAACTCTGGGTCACTTGAATATTTTTGCATATTATAAATAAGTAAATGGAAAGAGCAATGTTCAATTACCCCTCTAAGAGAGCAATGACTTCAAAAATCTTACAAAACATTTTGATTGGCTGGAGTTTGAATTAAACTTCTTTTCTAAATATGACTATTCCACAGAGGAGAAGTCCAGTTAGCTCTTAACCAACTAAGGGGTCAGGGCCACTGGTCCCCCAAGCAGTGGAAAATCCACGTATCCCTTCCAACGACCCCCAACATTTCCCTACTAACAGCCTGCTGTGGACTGGGAGCCTTCGCAATCACAGAAACGGTCAATAACACATATTTTGTAGGTTACATGTATCATACATGGTATTCTTACAATAAATAAAGGAAGCTGGAGAAAAGGAAATGTCATTAAGAAAATCGTTAAGGAAGAGAGAACACATTTACCATAGTGCGCTATACTTATTTTTTAAAAATCCACTATAAGCGGACCCACGCAGTTCAAACCCGTGTTGTTCAAGGGTGAACGGTATGCCTTTTCTACAAAAGCTTGCTCACTACAAAGCTTGCTTTTGTAGAAGCAGGACCTTCCTCATAAAGTCACAAAGCCATCTCAGGGCTAAAGTAAGCAGGAACTTAGCAAAAAAGATAAACTTCAGCTGTGGACATTCACTTTAGAACCTAAGAGGTCTCCACGTGCAATATGTCACTCCAGGAGAGAAAAATCCCTTCAACATTCGGAAGTCATGAGAACTATTTCCTCGACTTTTCTCACTGCAGCCTGACAACACTGGACAGAGAGGTGTTTATACACCTCTATACACAATGGATAACCGTCATTAGTGTCCAATATCCTGTAATGTCTGAGATAACATTTGGAGCCCACTGTAGTCGAACATTCTGTGAATTCTGAGGGGTTCTAATTAGGTCCCAGTGGAGGTAATATTTAGAAAGGAACAGGGTAAAAGGAATCATCAAATAAAAGACAGTAAGGATAAATGGTTAAGAAGGCAGAGAGACTCGTGTGTGTGCGCGCGCGCACACTATGATTTAAGCATTATCTATTGAAGACACATCTGAGCAATCACTTCCAGCAAATGGCAAGATAATTTCCTATTTCCTGATACGCCACAGACATTTCTCCCTAATTCCTATGGTTTTCTAAACATTGAGATACATATCAATCATCCCTCCAACTGCTTTTTTTGGTCACCTTCTGAAAAAATGCATAAATCTTTCATTCTGCCAGATACAATTCAAATCATGATAAAATAAAAATTGAAGGGCCATGGGCGGGGGTGAGGCAAAAGCTAGGTAACATTCTATATAATATAGAAACAGATATAGCTATATAAAGATATCAAAATTAAATATAGTCATATAAGTATACTATAATTACAAATAAAATATATGTTATATATAAAGAACCTCAGCAGAGAGAAAGAATTTGGGTGTTAAATTTGCAAGGAAAGATGAATATCCTGGCAACTTCATAAACTCAAGTTTATTCTTTTCCTCTCGCATACTCCTAATACAGACACTTCTATGCTTTTAATGTTAGACGTGTCGTAGCCCGGCTGGCAGTAAGTACAACCTTCCCGTTAAAACGTCTGTCTCTTCGCCAGACATAAAGGTCCTTGAAACTTAGGCAGAATCTATATTTTAATCATGTTTTCAAGTCCTAAAGCATCTTCCACAGTGCCTGATAAAGAAAATACATTTTATTAGTTAAAATGTGCATCTATTGGTGGCAAGCCATGCTAAGAAGGTGAGGAGAAAGGGCAGAAAACTGAGAATGATATTTACCAAAAATATCAGTTAGCATGGATACGTGTCCATACCATCCACAGTCAACACGAACAAACACACATACTCAATTTTCCAGGAATACATGACAAAATATTTTCTGGGTCTGGTGTCATCCCTGACGATGTCTAGGAACAAATGCACCACAGCAGGGTGAAAAAGAGAGTACAATTTAAGACACAGGAGGGTGGAACTGGATTCAAAAAGAGAACCCTCATAAAACTGAACATCTGAAAGAAGTCAGTAATTTCACAGTGAAAACTTAAAAAATAGAAATAAATAGAAGCAAGAAGCCAAACACCACTCAGCCTCAGCGGAAAGCAGAGAATGCACATGGGTGATAAACCAGCACCGCACTGACTGGGACCAAATATGGATGAACCCTGTCTGGGCCTGAAGCTTTCTATCAGGCAGTTGGGCCCTCTGTTCCTACAGGGTTTTAAGTGTCAGCAGAGACACTGAAGGCACCAGTGCTGGGGCAGAGTAAGACGACCAGGAGACATGACCGTGCAGGGCGGGAGGAGGGCACCCGTGCAGAGGGTAGGACACAGGAGAGGGGGGCCAATAAAGTCAAAGAAGAAACTTTCTATGGAGAACATCCCACTAACATCTGGGGAAAACATTCAGCAATTCATTTGCAGAAGTCTCAAATCTGAAAAGGTTTTAGGACCTCCCATTCTGCCCTACACCCACATCAATGTGGAGCTTCGTTCAGCACTGCCTGTTTTAATGAATGGCACCATCCGATGCCCAAAATCAGAAATCAGGGGGTCACTCCGTACTAGGGTAAGGCACTGGTGTCAGGTACTTTGCCTTCCCTCAACATGGTTTCGTGTATGAGAGCTCCCTGGAGAATCGTCTAGAGGCTACAGGGGAGTTGGACAGTCCCCAGGTCCCCAGCCATAAAATATGTTAGGAACAGTAAAACACTTGATGGCTAGGAATCCCATCTCAGCTCTGAATGAGGGGAGTATTCGATAGTGTTGGTTGATGGGAGACAGGAGAGAGAGAGAGGAGAGGAGAGAGGGAAGGGGAAGAGGAAAAGGAGACATGAGGGAGGAAAGGATAAGAACAGACTCAGTGGCAGAACCAAAGGTCAAAATGGAGCATTTTTAAGTTATTTTAAAGCTATGTGTTGAAGTCTCAAGATTCGACTTCGGGTTTGTATCACATGCTGACGGCGATGTGTCTTTAATCACAGCACCATCGTGGATGTGTTTCTGGGTCTCTACTACCAGTTATTAAATGAAGGCCAGTCAACTCCAGAGTCTAAAACAGGTGGAACAGAGTAACGCAAAGGATGTGCAGGTTAAGAATGCACGAGCGTGGAGACCACAGGCTCTGGTGTCAGACTGCACAGTCTGAACCAGGGTTTTGTCACCTCCTAGCTCCGTGACCTTGGGCAAATTGACTGAACTCTCTACTTAGCTTCCTAACCCATGAAGATGAATTGCAAAGAGTTAATGAAGTAAGTAAGGAGCTCAAAATTATTAGTGTCTTTGGAGGGACACAAAACCTGCTGAGATTCTGACGGAGATAGGAGAGCGGAGAATACACCCCCCACACAAATACTGAGAATTATGCCAACAATTTCAGGAGGCTCATGGACAACTAACCCTTCATTTCATAGTCCTTAAACCATATCATCTCTAAAATCCCTCCTCTTGCAATCCTTCCTCTTGTGACGCGAGCAGCACAGAAACAAACTGAGGGATTTCTGTAGGCTTCCAGAGAAGCACATGTAGGGGCAAGCTCCACTAGGACACCTCTGACTTCCGTGTGATTAGCAGAAGTCTGTCAAATAGAAGGAACATACCCAAGGCCACAAGTCAAAAGGAGATCATAACAAGTGTGACACTGCAATGGACTGAACTGTGCCCCCCGCATATTTTCATGTTGAGGCCTTAACCCCCAAAGCGATATTTGGAGGTGGGGCCTTTAGGAGATAATTAGGTTTGGATGAGGGAGGTGCCCCCCCCCCCCCCCCCCCCGCCCCTGCCCTATGAGGACACCAAGAGAAGGCAGTCTTCCACAGGCCTGGAAAAGCATTCTCACCAGATCCTGAACATACTGACACCCTGATCGCAGACTTCTAGCCTCCAGAACCACAAAAAAGAAATGGACAAAATGGATAAAATTCCGTTGCTTAGACCACTCGGGCTATAACATTTTGTTACGGCAGCCCGCACTGACTGATACAAGACTCCATCCAAAACAGCATGCCTACAGAGGCAACGGAGTGGGCGAGAGAGGGCCTGTCTCCTCATGATGTGAGAAAAATATACATCGTGGACCTGACCACGAAAATGCTGCCTCATCCCAAGTGCTGAGGGAATAGCATTTTCAACTATAACCTAGGCAGGTTTATTTTTCCACACACTTTGAATGGTCTAAAAAATAATTACAACAGAAAGAGTCATGTGCACTTTTTCTACTTACTGCAGCTAACAAACATGGAGTAAAAGGCGGCAGAATATGAGAACACAGTACTGGGAATTAGGTATAATTATTTCACACCTGGCTCACCACTGCTAACCTGGGTGACCTTACGGTATGAATTATCCATTTTTCTTCATATTCTATCCACCAGGTCGTATTACTCCCCTTTCAAAAACATCTGCATCCTGAAAAAAGCTCCAACTTATTCTTACTCTTCATAATCCGCTTTCAAATTATATTTCAAACAACATTTCCCATCATGCCCCCCCATAGGCCCCACTCTGCAGAGTCCATCCAATATTCTCCTTTCAGCCTCTCAAACGTAGTCCATACCTTCTTAAGAAGGTCTTTCTCTTGGCTCACTCTAGTGCATCATTTTGGGGCACAGTTCCTTCCACTCTACAGCAATCAAACACCTACTCGTCATGCCACAGCAAGGATGAAACTGGAAAATAACGCACTAGGTGAATCCAGTTAAAGAAGGTTACCCATTATATGATTTCGTTTATAGGAAATGTCCAGAATAGGCAACTCTACAGAGCAGAAAGCAGATTAGTGGCTGCTCAGGACTAGATGAAAGAGGTTTGGGGAAGTAAAGAGTGACTGCCAACAGGTGTGGATTTCTTTTTGAGGTGGAGAAAATGTTCCAAAATTGATTTTTCATGACAGTTGTACAACTCTATGAATATAATAAAAACCACTGAATTGTATGCTTTAAAAGAGTTAATTGTATGATATATGAATTATATCTCAATAAAGCTCTTATTGAGAGAAAGAAGGAAAAGGAAGGAAGGAAGGAAGGAAGGAAGGAAGGAAGGAAGGAAGGGAAGGAGGAAGGAAGGGAGGGAGGGAGGAAGGGAGGAAGGGAGGAAGGGAGGAAGGAAGGAAGGAAGGAAGGAAGGAAGGAAGGAAGGAAGGAAGGGAGGGAGGAAGGAAGGAAGAGAGAGATGGGGGCAGGAGGAAAAGAAAGAAGGAAAGAAAGAAAAAAGATGTACCCATCCACCTAAGCTCTTTGAATGTTGTATAAATTTATTCTCCCCACTCTGTCAGAGTTAAAATCCTTCAATTGAGCTCCCTCAGAATGTTATTTGTACCTCCGGTTAACATCTCTCATTCTAGCTGGCAATATAATTATGTTTAGTTCTTCCCGTGTCTGCCTCCCCCACTAAACTAAGAGTGCTTTCAGAGAAAAACAAACCTGTACAAGACATTTCCACAGCTAGGCCTCTGCTAACCATTAGTTTCTTTTGTGCACATTAGAAAAACGCACCTGGTCTTGGGTTGGCAAACAGGGGGAGGGTAGGGCTTGAGTTCCACTTGCCCTCCCGCCATCGAACACGACATTATCTGAAGGGCAGTAAACAGCAGCTCTGCCTATACCCCTCTTCTCACCTCCAACAGTCCAGTAAACTACTTAACCTAAGCGAGGCACTCTCAATAAATAAATTAATACCTGCAGAAGGAAAATGATACGTCTGAAACCATGTCTAACAACAAGACACTCCCAGATTCCAGCAGAAAGCCCAAGGTATTTGTATGTGGGTTTCTCTTTACCAGTCATTTATTTTTGTGTTTCTCAACAATGACATAAAAAAATGTTTTTCCTTCTAATTGGATTCAAAGACCTTGGGCATACATATGAAATACAGTGAATTATTTTAACACATTTAAGTAGAAGGAAAAACAGAAAATTTTTTTCTTAAGTCAATTTACAATTACTAAAACAGGTCACAATATTACAAAAGCCTGCCATTTATAGAGGGGGCAACAAAAATATACATACACTGAAAAGAGTTTTTGCTGATGCTCTCAACTTCCACACTTGAGCTGAGTTCTGACCGTTTTGTACCTCAGATGAGAGGTGTTTATGCCCAAGCCCACTGTCCAGTACCATCTTGACCTGGCTAAATCCATTTCTTTGGGGAAATAGACCTTGCCCACAAACTAGGCCAGAGAACAAGAAGTATTTAATATTCCCACAACAGCATGCGCCTTTGCTTTGTGGTATGTATCACAACCATAATTACATAAGTATCTGGGAAATTATGAATATGTGGTCATTGTCATTCCTGGACCGGAAGCCCTGTGATGAGAGGGCTTGTATCTGCCCGGTATCCACAGTTCTGGTTAAAGTCCTGATACTTGGTCATGGTAGGCACTCAAGAACTACTTGTTGATTGAATTAATGACCTCTCCCTGCTCAAAGTATTAGGTTCTTGAAAACAAGGACTGGGGGGGTCACCTGGGTGGCTCAGTCGGTTAAGCATCTGCCTTCAGCTCAGAACATGATCCCAGGGTCCTGGGATCAAGCCCTGCGTCGGGCTTCCTGCTCAGTGGGAGGCCTGCCTCTCCCCTTCCCTCTGCCTGTTGCTCCCCTTGCTTGTGCTCTCTCTGTGCCAAATAAAATCAAGAAAAGAAAAAGAAAAAGAAAAAGAAAAGAGAAAAGAAAACAGGGATTGTGTCTAATTCATTTTGGTATCAACGACTACCTGCTTCGGTGTCTAACAGGTAGATAATATCACATAATTCATGTGCAGATGGATGAATTAACGAACTGCACAGCAGGTCACACTACTCGTGGTGTATTGATGGTACAATAGCACATGTGAGTGGGTTAGGAGCAAAGGCAACAGACCCAATAAGTGACGTTGGAACAGCAGCACACAAAGAAGGAAGGCAGAGACAGAGATGGAAGATGTCCACAGTCCAAGATTGATGTCCATTTCCTTGGGGTTCTAAGAGTCCATTTTCTCCCAACTCCAATGGGTGTGACTCTTTTCCCAGATGCAAGTAGGCTCCACATCTTGTGTTGGATCAAGAAAACCAGGCCTTTAGAAACATAAAATCACTCAAAGCAAAACCAAAGCAGGAGCAGCCAAAAGACTGGCAGAGTTAAGCAACCATGAGAAGGTCAGAGTGCGCATGCCCTGCAGGAAACAAACGGGCTGCAGCTTGAAACACGTCCCCCCTGTGGATACTTGTCCAGCATCGTGCCCCAGCAGCCTCCTCAAGCAGTTTTTGATGTGAAAAGGTCATGCTGCCAAACACAGTTTAGGTACACGTCAGTGGCAGACCTCCCTAAGGAATAAGAGGAGTCTGGAGGGTGGACAGAAAAACCGTGTGGGTAAAGGGGGACATGACCATGTGCCAAACCCTGCGTCAGATGCTGGTAATCCACATTCTAGTACTGAAAACCTTGCAGTCAAAATGCAGGCAAGCTAACTGGGCAGTTAAATGACAACAAGTACCACAAACCCAAGCGTGCAATGACCCTCATGAAGCTGATTAGATGAGGAGTCTGACAGCAGGGTACCGGGATCCCCGGACCTAGGTCAGATCTAGCCGCTGCCATCACTCGGAGGCAGGAGAGCCGGATTTGCGCACCGGCTCCAACACGCACGGGCTGGGCAGCCGTGGGAAAGTGACACGAACACTCGGTGCGTGTGTGAGAAGATTACGGTAGTCCTCAGTTCCAGGTGAGTCCTGATTAGTCATCAGTGACAGAGCCGGTGAGGGACAAAACACCGGGGAACGGAATCCCAAATGCCAGAACAGGCAGGGCCTGACATTCAACCAGAGCCCAAGTGCTTCTTTTACCAAAAAATACAACTCAGGCAGGGGGAAGGGAAGGGATGTGCCCACACCCACTTAATAAGTCACCTTACCGGATCCCAGTGAGCTGCCAGGCCCGGTGATTTATGATGCCGGGGCTGTGCACTGGCACACAGAGCTGCTGTCTGCATTGTTTGCTAACAGACGCATGATGCAGAAAACGCTGCCTGGCTTAAAGGCAGCCGTGCTTCTGCGTTTGTCATTACCACAGATAATAGTAATGCCCGTATAAATAACCTATGTATAGGGTGCTTCGTAGTTCACAAAGACTGTTCGTATCCACATCTCATTTAATCCCCACAACAACTCCAGGAATCATGACGCCCCCAGCCCTGCGGAGATGGGGGTCAAACGAGGCTCAGCAAGGTTTCTTGGTTTCCCCAGGAATCCCATAGCCCACAGGCGGAGAAGTGCAGCCAGAAACCCATGTTCTCCATCAGCCAGACTAGTGTGCTTCCTTTCCCGTGCTACCACAGCACAAGTAACAGCAAACATGGGACTAGAGATTTCTAACCGGGACCTGCCCATGACCTCTACTCTAACAAACCCTCTCACCTAAAGGAAGAAACTTAAAGGCATGAGCATTTCATTTTGCTTTTGCTGCAGCTGGCTTACACCTGGAAGAAGGAATATCTTCCTTGGAGCCGAACCTTCTGTCCCACCTATGGAACAAGATGACCTTCCTGCTTAGACAGAGGTGATGGGCAAAGAAGAAGCGGAAACTGGGAGGGACAGGGAGCAAAGGAGAGAAATAACCACTCAGTGGCTGATAACTAAGTCATAGCCCCAGAGCAGCTGGTGATGAGCCAGTCCTCCTCACCACGGAGACTTCAACCACCACCTCGGCGTGAATCCCTCAGCCAGAAATGAGACTGAGAGATGAAACGTGGGGCATAAGCCTCTCTCTTCATGCATTATCTCCTCCACTGAAGTGAATACATTTCTCAAGCGAATACTAACGAAGGACTGGCCTGGAGTGGGTGACAGCCAAAGGACCAGGAACAGTCTTTGTACCTTGAAGGTAAAAAAGTTTCTAATTATGGGCTTTTATCTTTCATCCATGTATGTATGTATCAATGTATGGATGCAGCTATCTACCTACCTACTATCTAATCAAGAGAAGCAAATAATTCCTTAAAAAAAAAAGATTTATTTATTTGAGAGAGAGAGCATGAGCAAGAGGGGCAGAGGGAGAGGAAGTGTCTCAAGCCGACTCTCGAGCGCTGAGCGCTGAGCGCAGAGCTCGACGCAGGGCTCGATCTCACAACTCTGAGATCATGACCTGAGCCAAAACCAAGAGTCAGATGCTTAACTGACTGTGCCACCCAGGTGCCCCAATAACTCCTTTCTTTTTAAGAGTACACTACTAAAAAAAAAAAAAAAAGTACTGAACAGATAAATGAGAGATCTTGATTTGAGTTCTGGTTTTGTCACTAACCGGGAGAGTGAATTAAGAAAGGTTACCAAAGCCTTCTGGGCCTTTTATTTCCTCATCTGTCAAGTGCAGCCTTGGGCAGATCAAAAAGGACCCTTCCAACTTAAAGGAAAAAAAAAAAAAGAACAAGAACAAAAAACACAAGAACAAAAACGAAAGAACAAATGAAAGAAAGAAAGTTAATATCCTAAATAAACAGAAGAAAATGCCATAATGGTCAAACCAACTTTTCAGAAAAGTTAAAAAAAATAAAAGTGTTCTTTCCTCCATAAGCCTTGGTTTTGAATGCAAGAAACATGCCACAGTTCAAAATCACCCATATTCGTGCCTTTGATGGTGAAAAAAGCCTACCACCAAAAGCCAACAAAGTTTTGCTTAAAAACAAGCTATTTTCAGGAACAACTCCCCAAGTTAAAGCCCTAATTCACAAAATTGGGTTTGACTGCTATAACACTGTCTTCTTTCTGCAATTATTAGACTCTAGAAGGTTTTTTTTTTCCTCCCCTCCTAGCAACATTTCATTTGCAAAGTGTTTGATCCTGAAATAAACCTGTAATTCCTCCTATGGTGAAGGGAGGGCAGACAAAGATCTGTAGCGTAGCCCAAATGACTTTATATTTCCCAGGAGATTACTACAAGATGACAGATGTGAACCTTAAGAATTTTAACAATAAAGTCATGCTATCCAAAGAATGTTCCACAAAACTCGAGTCTGGGAAACTGTCCACAAAATGGTTCCATTATAAAATAAATCTGACAAAACCTGAATTTAAGGAATGTTGTGGCTAATGTTTTTACCTACAGGACTTCTCCAAGTTAATCTTGCTAAAGATGCATGGAGAATTCTCCAACACAAGGGGCGTATAAAAACAGCTGATTCCCGAAGTCATGTGGCCATTTGTGAGGCTAGTATTCCACTGAGCACATTTGAGGAAATGCTGCCATGCAAATGACAAGGGATTATGACAAGGACACAGTTCTACTGCTGTCAGCATCTCTACCCCTGAAAGGTAAGGGCTACAATTCAACTAGAAACTTCTAGGTTTGACTCTACCTTCATCTACCCCAGATTTTATAACAGATGTCAAATAACCAACCAAAGCCTCTGACACTCAAAGTGATTTCCATTTCTTGAGACTTTCTTGTAATACAGGATCCTTACCCCAAGAGGCCTCGCTCGGTCTTCCCTACACTACAGATACACTCTGTGATATGGGGCAATGCTAAGGGAACTTTTTTTTTTTCCTTTTTCTCTCTCTCTCTTTTTCTTTCTAATTATGCATAGGCTTTACTCAGACTCCATGTTCTTTAAGGATGGAGAAAGCTCACAAGGTAATTGAGATTGGACGCTCCCCCTGTCTACGCGAAAGACCACTGTGCTCAACAATATTTGTATCAAGGCCTCAGTTTCCCCACACTCAGAATGCGGTAAGTGGATTTCACGGTCTCACATCTCATGAGTCGCTGACATTGGGAGTGCCTCACCCACAGGCAATGCCACGGATGTTTTGAGCAATGGCAGCAACTCAGGGACAAGCGCTCCCCATGTCAGAACAGCACCCCCACAAAAAGCGCTGCTTGGCTGACTCCAGGACTTGCAAGGACATGTTCCAGGGCGGTGCTAAAACTCCAGCCTCAGTATTTTGCAGCCACGCCAGGTAATGTCTGGGCAGCCACAGGCACATCAGGTCACTTGCTAAAAGTGACAGTAAATTTAAAACCACCCTGACATGGCAGAGAGCTGAGGCAGGGCAACCACAGTGTGGAAACATACTCATCAACCACCACAGGCTTGCTGGGAGCATCCCCTCTTCTAATGACCTTCTTCTACAGGAAAGGTATTTAAACACCCAGATCTATTGCCCAGCAAGTAATGTATTCCAGGAAATTCTCTCTTGCATAACCCCACCCAGATTTATTTTAAGGGCAAAGGACAAGAGTAATTTTAATACTGGCTCCTAAGAAAAAGTACAGATAAGGAGAAAAGAGGGATACTTGGATATTTAAGGGGGGGGGGAGTAAAGTACTTATACCACCCCTGAAAGTGATCTGAGAGAAAAAGATGAAGAGGGCTCAACAGCTTTCATTCTCATAATCGCTCTACAAAAGGCCCTCATTTCCTGCCTTTATCTCTCCTAGTCTTCCTCTCTCCCACCCCCACCTAAAAGCAACCCCTTTTCAAAGACACCTAGGATATAAGGGGGGGGCAGGGCATGGCTCCTCTGTCCACTTTTTAGACAGGACCCAGAGACTGTAAAGCCTCACCCACACACTCACTGGCTTTCCAGGGGAGGTTCCATCTGCAACAGCAGCTCTCCAAAGGGCCTGGACAGTGGCCAGCACATGGGAAACCAAAAATCAGGTGCAGTTCACACTCTTCACTTAGCCTGGGGGGGCTTTTCCCCTTTTCTACCAGGTCACATCCCACCCAGTGTTCAGGTCCCACATCAAATGCTTCCTCCTCCAGGCAGACTTCCTTCATTTTCTCCACGTTTGTCACCAATCCCACCAAAACTAACGCCTCTCTCCTTTAATGACCACAAATCCCTATATGAGAGATACTATATAAATACCATAACTCTTACTGGGGAGATTGCTAGTCTAGCCAACTCTCTCTCCATTAACTTTCACCAACCCCCTCCCCTCCACAGAGAATTTCTTAAGGGCAGAGACTGGGTCTAGTTGAATTCATTGAATATAAACATAAAACCTGTCTACAGAGTTAAGACAGGTATGTAAATAATTATCATACAGAAAAGACTCTATTTAAAGACAAAGAAGTCAGGAAGAGATGAAAAATCCCAGGCTGAGAGCTCAGCAAGGCTGGGTCGGAATGCGTGTGAAAGACCTCCACACATAGAACAATGCGTCCCCTTAACAGTGACCAAGCGTAAAGTGTAAGTCAGGCAGAGCCCTCAACGTTTTCCAGGTACTAACTCTTCTAATCCTCAGAGTAACCTTGGAGGTAGGTAGTGTTTTCACCTCCATTAAATAAGGGGATGGGGCAAACGAATTGCCCACAGCACTTGCCACTCAAGGGAGCAAACAGAAGAACCAGCTTCGGACTGGGCAGAGAGACTCCAGCCGATGTGTCTGACCCTCCTGCTTTGCGGCTTCTGCAGAGGGCTGCCGACATCCCACACGAAGCAAGTGCCGTGTGGTACTTTCTAGAACCCAAAGGAGGGATTTCTGGAAAAGGGCCCAAGAAATGGCATGAACTGAGTAAAGGAAAAGGTGAGGATAAACATCATCATTCCAGAGTCTGCAACTGCACTCACAGAAAGGGGACACTCTTGGAAGCTGAGAGCAGAAGAACCAAGCCGCTGACGGGGCTACGGCCCTTTCTCATTGACCGGACTTCCTCAAACTGGGACTTACTCAATTCTGCTATGAGCAGTGAGGCCGAACTCCCAGTCGCACTGTTCACTTGTGAGTGACAGAAACGTGGCTGTTACCGTGACTGTAAACATTAGAAATGCTTTGTGATGATCTGACCAGCGTTTTCCTTCCAGAAATGGTTAGAGTCCTTTTAGCAAAGAACTAGACGTGAAGAATCAAACTTAAATGGTAAAAGAGAGCATCTTGTGGCCAATCTTAATGATACTTAATTCTCAGATGAGGAATTCTGTAGTAAACAACCTCTTGATTCTGTGCAAAACATTTTTAATTTCATGCCCTGCTAATCACACAGCTGTTAAATTTCCCTTCCCATCAGTTGTAAAAAAAAAATAAATAGATAATAATTGTAATAATAATTTAAGAAACAGTTGGGCCTCAAACAAAATTTGAACCCTAATGAATTTTCCCATCTGGAATTAATAATGTAGTGGATGGTGAAATTGCCTGGATTCAGTTGACGTAAAGTTATATTGCATTATTAAAAGTATCAAAATGTAAGGCTCCGAACATCAGAAGCTGCTAACGTGCCAAGCCACAGAATGTAGTGTACCTTGCATTCTCAGACAAGCCAGGCACCTGACATTTCGTGCCAACAGATTTTAACAACCTGTTTCCTTTTGCTGTGACCCTATCTCCTCTGGACCACAAAGAAACTATACACATAGAAGTACTGACTTGACTTTGGCATTATAGACTTGATGATCCAGGGCCCAGAGAAGAAAGAGTAGTGTCTTCGTATTGCAAACACATCGATCTAATCAATACGAGGAAATAAAAAAGCTGCCATTAATGCCACAAGTGAAAACAAGAGCTAGGGAATAAAAAATGGAAGAGGGCTTTGAAGTATCTGGGAACAAGAGAAAGAGGTGGTCCAAGGGGTATGGTAGTGAGGGTAAGCCAATTTTGCAACAAAGAAAGGAGAACAACCAGGAAAGAAAACTCAACCACGGAAAACTGTATAAAGAAGGAGGGGATGCACATACTAAAAGAAATAAAATAAGTATAGTCAGTTGGACCAGAAAAATCAACAGGAGATCTTTACAAAATGTTCTCATGTTTGTGTACATTGACACTTTTCCCATACCCTTGGCGATAAAACATGGTAGGAAATGCCTAGAGCTAGTACTAATATACCGTCTCCTCGTCTGGCTTGTTCAACCGAAAAGTCCACTCGCTGAAATCCTTTCAGTTCTTAAAGGTGTGCTCAACTGCCATCTCCTTGCGGAAGCTTCTCCCCCATTCTACACCCACTGAAACCCTCCCCCAGGCTCCCCCAGCATGCTGCCTATACCTCTCCTTTGTCACCTACGTCAATTTGCTTGGTAAAACAGCTAGTTATTTATGTGTCTGGGTCTCCCACTGGATTATAAACTCCATGAAAGAAGAAATTACATTTACCCATATTTCGATTCCTCAGGGCCAGGTCTAGGCTTTGCATACTTAGCAGGCATTTAAGGGATGGATAGGCTTTCTGAACAAAACCGAGACGAGAATACTTCCTTTTTTAGGTATTCTTATTATAGGAAACAAATTTAAGGATTTATCGACTTACCCACTAGCAATCACCCTACAAACGCTTTATAAGTGACAACCACTATCAATATTTCATTGCTCTTCTCAAGTTTACATGAGAAGCTCGAACCTGAACACAATTTTCATAATCGTTGTCCTAGTCTCCCTAAAGACAGAAGGACAGTATACATGTACATTGCTTTTCTGTACTGAACACAGGCTCACAACTGCTGGTGTGAGAATCATTTCCAGGAACCTACAGTGCTTTCTTGAAATCCCAGTATCGCTTCAGCCTCACCCTCCAGTCCACATTTCATTGAAAACAATAGCATTTCCTTCATGCTTCATCATTGATGATAAAGTGAATGAGTCAACTCTACAAAACAAAACACCAACAATAATTTACTATGAATATCATTGTATTTGTAGCACTTATATATCACCGTCTCATTTGATCTTCTCTGTGAGCTTCTGCGGCATGAGGAAATGGAATAATTATTTCAGAGATGGCGAAACTCAACTCCACAAGATTTGTCCCGAAAACACAAAGTTGATGGAAGCGATAACAAGATGTGAACTCAGGATTCACGATAACCCACCCAGAGTTGTGTTCATTTATAAAAAGTTGTCTCTCTTACGTGAAATGTTTAACAAGGCACCAGAAGTCAGTCGTGGAGCCCCTGAGACTAGATGAATGAAAAGTTACCTAATTCAGATAAAGTATGAAATGGGTTCCATGAACATATAAAAGAAGAAAGAGAAAGAGACAGAGAAAAAAAGAAACTACTTTGGGTTAAGATAGTCAGTTAAATTTCCTGGAAAACAGGGGTCCTGAACTGTACTTAAAAGGCATGCTAATGAAAGTAAGCCCACAAACTGACAGTTTCAGAATCATCCAGAAGCTCATCAGAAATACAGATTCTCCCACACTGCGCTCTCAGATCTACTGGACCATAATCTCTGAGAGTGAGTGTAACCTACATCTCTAATGTAATATAGCTTTATAGCAACTGAATCATCCCAGGTGATTCCAGGGCATGCCAAATTTGAAAAGGACTGCTTGACAGCTAAGACAGGACCTGGATAAATAAGAAGGTAACAGCTAGGTTCCAGGAGTGGGGACATTAAAAACAAGGAGGCCTAGAATCTAGAAAACTCAAAATTAAGTCAGCAAAACAGATCTAGAACAATGGACTGGAGAGGCAGCATCCTCTGAAAGACTAGGTCTGGAAAGTTTCCGTCAAAGTTGGACTGTAGAGAATGCCAAATGCAGGCCAGCAGGGCCATCGAAGCACATGGACTCCCGGGTCACTCAGACCCAAGTTCTGAATCTGGAGAGAAAGCACGCACACATCAATAACAAGATCATCACGCAATTCAAGATAAGAGGCCGCATGTGGTTCAGAGACTCTTCAGAGGAGAACCTCTTTTATATATAACCTGGAGGAACACAAGTTCACCAGGCAGACAAGGAGGGAAAGGACCACGGCAAAGGTCTGAGATCAAAAACATGATCTACTCAGCACAAGTGAGGCGCCCTGGGATTCAGCGTCCTCTTCTGTAAGAGAAGACATTCATAATCCTGACCCAGTCGGATTGTGGAGGGGATTAAGTGAGGACATCTTACATGGCAGGTCCTGATGGAGGGTCTGGCACGGAGGAGACACAATGCAGCCTTCTTTTCGCTGCCAGGCCCCTGGAGGCTGTGAACTAGGCACTAAGCCCTCTCTGGGGCTAGGCAGTGAGCTACTGACATTGAGGCTGTTGTCTCAAAAACTGTTCACAAGGCAGCCTGCTAGGGGAGCTCCTGTGGTTGGTGTAACCAACACACCCAGGCACATCCCATTTCAAGACCTAAGGCTCCTTCACTTCCTGCTTCTCACTCTCACTTTTTTGGAGGGGCTGCAGGCTCTCAAGTTTATCTTGAGCGCAGCTTTCTTCCTACACGACACGTAATTTCTACAGGCACACGTGCTCTAACTTCTTCTTTCAGATGGGACTCTGGGCTGCCCTGAGAACAGACCTCGCTCGAGTCTTAGATGATCTGTCAGAAAATGGACACGAGTCAGTCCAGCTGGTTGGCTGGGGGTCTCCCAAAGGGTGTCTCCTCGGGGACATTAACTGGGGTTGCTCGAAGGCAAAAAAACAAAGTGCCAGAGTCAAATGAAAGCAAGCTGTCCCACGGGGCTTCCTAAAAGAAGCTAACGTACATCGTCAATACCTAAGAGGGCGCCAGAGTATGCGGCATTTCTCAGCCTTATGCGACCACTCTTTTTAGAGTGGAATCAACTTGGACTAGTATTTATGGACCATGCGTAAGAAAACAATGAGTCAAAGCATGATCTAGGGAAGGCAGGCATTAGCCATCTGCCTATAGTCAACTCCCAGAAAGAATGTGGAGCTGCTCAAGTTTTTCTGTGATGCTTGATCATCTTCCCATTCAGGACCAGGCTCCCCTCCCCTCACAAGCCCCCTCCCTTCCCTAGGCCTCCATGCTCAGGGTCTGCTAACCTAACCAACATGTGATGCACTGACACCTTCTGTTCCACCAACGTGCACATTGGTACCTCGATTCTATCATTTGTTCCATTTGCTTAGAAAGCATCTCCCTTTACCAAAATCCCATTCATTCAAGGTTTACCCAAATGTCACTTCCCCCAGGAAGACTTCCTTAATTCCCTGCCCTGCATCCCAGTTGGAAGTAGTGGTTCTTTTTTCTTCTCTGAACTTTCTTGCCAAGGTTCTACTTTCTACTTTAAATCATAGCTGTCCGTGTGCTGTCTCACCCTCACCCAGTGGTTCACCCCTTCCCTAATACTTCACACGCCTATCATCTTGTTCCAGCCTCCCAATGTGTAGGAGACAGAACAGGCAGGTCTAATTACACTCACTGCGCAGAGACAATATAGCTTAGTGGTTAAGAGAGCAGCTTCTAGAGCCAGACTATCCGAGTTCAACTCTTGGCTTTGCCTTTTATGAGCATATGACCCAGAGCTAGTTGGGTGAAGACTCCAGTTCTCAGTTTTTCCTCTGTGAAATGGTAGGAAAAACTATACCTTCCTCAGAGACTGGTTATGAGGATTGAGTGAGTTTATGGTGCTAAGTGCTCAGAATAATGCCTAACTCAATAAGCATTAAGTAAAAGTCCCAGGGAGTTTAGAAGGGGCCAGGTCAGAATTTTCCAGCTTTCTGTCATGTTTCTTCCCTCCATAATGCTATCTTTCAGTATTGCTCATCCGTTCAGTAAATATTTATTGAGCTCATAAATGAGCCAGGCATGGCTCTAGGCAACTGGGAAACAAAGACAGACAAGGCTCTGAACTCAAGGTCCTTACACTCTAGCAAGAGAAAAAGGAGGCAGGAAGGAGTCCATGCAAAAGTAAGATAACGAAACAAGACAGAGGAGTGCATTTTGTTTTGGTTCACCTTCATGTCATCTCCCTCCACCCCAACAATCCCTCATAGTATTCCATGTTGACAAAACGTACGCACAGAATGTTTCCTGCTTGATTTGAAACAGTATTTCTAGAACTCAACATTTGTTTAGAACATTTTGCCTGATCTCACCCTTTTTTTCAGGGAATGAGCCAGGAATCACTCTGGGGTTGTTCCTAATTATCCCACACACGCATTTTGGGTCACCCCTCCCCTCATCCGAATAAACCCAGGTGCATCCCCGGTGGCTGATATGTGACTCAATAAAAGAACATTCTGTCTTGGCACTCAGCTCCTGCTTCTGGACTCACAGCGTTTTTATGCGATTTATTACCAGAGGGGCATTTCACTATAAGAAAGTGTCATGCACAGAACTGGAGACTTGACCATTCTCTCCCTTCAGGATTCCAGCTACTAAAAGAGTTAAATCAAACTAATCCCGTAATTTGATTCCTGCGGAACTTTGAAAATGATGCTTCTGCATCTGGCAAATAAGACAGTCATCTTCCCTGCCATCTTTAGGACTTTTCTTATCTGTGAGAAATATTTTCTCCAATTTGATTTTATCATGCTCATACTTAAAGGCTTTTCTATAGTGTTACTAAGTCATGTGCCTCAATCATTTGTTATTCTTACAGTTTCTGCCTTGATTTGCTAATTCACAACTTTGTATTCTCCTGCCACACCATTCTGGGGGATAGACACTCCAGGAACGTGCCCTGAACAGTGGATCCACGTGGTGGTGACTGCAAATAAAGGGGGTGGAAGGGAGGGGACAGTCATCGATAAATTAAAAATTCAAGTTGTGGATACAAACCCTCCTCCCCAAACTAGCTGGAACTCTCTAGCTTAAATAACATTCATATCCTTGACCAGAAGCAGACAAAATACCTGTAAAACTTCTATCCCTTCCTCTGTCAAGACGTAGATACCCAAAAATCTGCTGAATTGGAAGGTAAGTTTATTAAGACTACAAAGACGTGGGGTGCCTGGTGGCTCAGTCAGTTGAGCATCTGGCTACAGCTCAGGTCATGATCTCAGGGTCCTGGGATCAAGTCCCACGTCAGGCTCTCTGCTCAGCTGGGAGTCTGCTCCTCTCTCTCTCTCTCTCTCTCTCAAATAAATAAATAAAATCTTAAAAAAAAAAAAAAGACTACAAAGACATAAGGATTAGATTCAGACAAGATGTGATCTCAGTTAGTGGCCCTTGTCTCGAATCTCAGTATGAAGAACCCTTGGCCATTGAAAGGACTTCCATGCAGGCTTCCTGGATGCACAGGTGGAACCCAAGGTCAGATTAGCCAAGATCTGTTGGCATGCTTGCCCACCGAAAACTCTCAAGGAATGAGCCACAGAGTCAAAGAATCCCAACTCTAGATCCATCTAGTAGGGTGGGTGCCAACAGGTAGGCAAACGGTTATTTAAGCAATGGAACCTTCTACTTAAATGAAATAGCATATAAAGCTAAATTAAAACAAATCCAAGAGTGCAGCTACTCAGGTAGAAAGATCCAGGGTCCACACAGCTCTCCCTGTACTCCAGGATCTGAGGCCACATATCCACTCAGGACCCCGGGGCTCCATGAAGCATAGATTAAAAATTTGCTGATCTGATCTAATTTGAACCTTAACAATTCTTCAGAGGAAAACTGAGGCCCAAAGATTAAGAGCAATCCATTGACTTAGAGCTACCAAGTAGCACAGCCATAAATTCTCCTGAGAGAAATCATACGGCCTTTTCTAGAATATAAAACATTTATGATCTATGATTTCTACCCTTTTAATAGGACGAAGAAGTTGGTATAATTACTGTGCCAAACAAAATTTAAAAATGCACCCAAGGTTAAAGAGTGGTCAATAGCAAATAAGGACACCTAAATTATACCTTGGGACTCCCAAGTTGTAGAAACACAAAACATCCATTCTCCATGTTAAAGTTTCAAGTAATGATTCTGCAGTGAAAACAACAAAATTACAGTAGGGGAATTTTATATATATATATATATATATTTTTTTTTTTTTTTAGCCACTATACATAAATGTGTCAGGCACAAAATCAAACCACTCAAAAATCATGTGAAATCTATTCAAAGCACAGAAAAACAGAGCATTTGTGAGGTGTGGGAGACACGTAAAATGAATGTACTCCTTGGGTTAGTAACTTGAACCAGGAATTCACTAAAAAAGTGTGAGGAGCCTAGAAGAGAGAACACTGAGCAAAAACATTGTGAGACACATTTGATATAATAGTCACATGATTAACAAACTGTCACATCAAACTTTCCTGCAATGTGGGAACACTTTGACACTTCATATTTTTAAAAACTGACATTTTGATTCATTACTGTAAATAGCATGTTGGGTTAAATATTGTGACAAGGAACAGATCATATATATTTGTACATATATATGCACTCTATATATTACATGTGCATATTTTTCCTAGCTCTGCAACATTTTGAAGTATATGAAACCTTTTCTTACAGTAACAGTTTGGGCCAGTATGTAAACAGGCTACTACACTCCTAAACCACCCATGTCTCTGGGTAAGTAGGCAGATGGACAGCGTTTCTTCATTCCACAGAAAGTGAATGAAGCAGAGGGATTTCAAGAGTAATAGGATGACTTCTAAAGAGATTCCCAAGAAGCCTGTCAACTCCAGGCAAAGGATGTGGTAGGAGTTGTTTTAATCTACCGCACCTGAATTCACAAAATCTTTATCGAAAAAAGAGAGAAAACACTTCTCCTGTCTCCAGGGTGCTTCTAATCTACTTAGAGAAACAAACACACATATATGCAATTCTAAAGCAAGGTAAACTGCTTCATACATATAAGAAAGGCACAAAGTGCTCCTTTTTTCTTTTCTTTTTTAATCTAGAGTATATTATTTATAGTACATTGCTGAAGTAAACTAATTCAAGTGAATTAAACTACAGTCACCCATAGGGGCCAAAAAATTTAGAACGACTGCAAGAATACTCAAGATATCCTAGACAAACTTTCTTCTCAAAGAAAATAGTGTTTGATTTCCACCTAACACCAAACAATACAATTTTCTAACTTTTCGATTTTACCTACAATTCTAAAACCAAAGGTAAAATATTCATCTCCGTGTACATCCAAGTTTAAATTTCAATTTTTCCCTTGGTAATTCCAAAGTTATTACATACTTTCAAAGTATAGACAACTTTATAAAAAGACCAGAAGCTAATCACACACCCACACTCTACAGAGATCGGCTTACAAACATATTTGTCTTATATAGTCTACTTTCTCTCTGGACATTATGCCATTATTATTCAATTCATCCTCCTTAAGTACCTGGAAAGTTAGATACAAAAAGGAAACATGAGATATATATATATTATATCTGTATTATACCTATATATAGTATGTATATATATAGATAGATATTATATATTATAACATGAGATATCTATAGTATAATATATAATCTGTATTATATATAATCTAATATATATATCTCTCTAAGATATATATCTCTATATACATATATCTCTAAGATACTATACTCACTACCAATAAGTTGTGTCTCTGTTCTGAAGTTTCAATTAGGCAACGGTGTCCTTCCTGAACACAGAAATGAAAAAGAATACTGTTCTACATTCATGGTTTTTCAGAAAGGATGTAGAATGTTACCAATCAAAGTCTTCCAAATCCTACAGAAGTTAGGAAAGCAGAATGGATATCACCTACTGAATATGGCAAATGTTGAGAGGAACCTACAAAACAACAATATCAACCAAAATCCTGGCTTTCGCTGCAGCATTCAAACATTCTTACATCCTTCCTTTGTAACCAATAGTAGTCTAATTTTGTTCTTAGACAAATTAGTCAATTTATTTAGGGCAGATGGCCTTTTATTCCCCCATCCTGGATGCATCCAGATTTGTTAAAAGTTTACAAATTCTTACACTCTATTCTGAAGTTTATCTCAATGTAAACAAATTAGGGAATATAGAAATGCACACTTTTTCCTTGGCTTACTGAAAAAAAAAAAATCTAAAGTATTGTCCAAAGCATTATAACAAATCATTATTTGAACCTGAGGCCTCATAACTATTTTCCCAAACTCTTAAGGAGGTAGGTTACATTTAAAAGGTTGGAAACTCGAGAAAGGCTGAACAACTGTCTATGGCACAACACCCCTCCCATAAGTAGTGGTGAAGAGTAGAAGTAACATTACGTTATTTAAAACCAGAAGACCTGGGCGCACCATTTATTACTTGACGTGAACTTGAACAGCTCCCTTGACTCACTTCTTCACTGTAGAATGATGATAATACTGGACAGCATACTGGGTTTTATGGAAATTAGACTGTACGAGAAATCATATAGAATCCAAATTGGTGAGAACACTGTTCCCCAAAATCATCATTTGCCAACTTTTATTGTCAACTAAAAATATTGTAAGAGGTCATCTGAATTCAACCAAGTTCAACTCAACAAAAATTTATTGTATGCTCATCATATGTGATTTACGTCTATGCCAGATGCCATGTTTGAAAGGCAGAAGGGAGGGAGGCAAGGAAGGAGAGGAGGAGGGAGGAAAAAAGAAAGGGAGAAAAATCCCTTCGATCCCCTAGGGCCCTGCAATCCTGTGGAGGAGTCAGCATCTCATATGGAACTATCTGAAGAATACTTAACACTACATAATAAGGCACCTGCCCAGAAAGGATGGTGCTGACGATGGCTCTTACGGTAATCTTTTGTGAGGTCCTACAGGAGGTCAGGAAAGG
The DNA here is from genome assembly GCF_002007445.2 of Ailuropoda melanoleuca. Taxonomy (NCBI): domain Eukaryota; kingdom Metazoa; phylum Chordata; class Mammalia; order Carnivora; family Ursidae; genus Ailuropoda; species Ailuropoda melanoleuca. The sequence continues at coordinate 76,240,784 of NC_048218.1, forward strand.
GTTCAGAGCAATAGAGAACATGACATTGTTCCCCTGCCCCTTTAAGCATCTACTTCTCAATGACCTCATCTGCGGCATCGGACAGGAAGAGTCTCTGCCGATGGGCACAGCTGCGTGGCACCTCAGACATTCACTGTGGTCATCAATCAGCCCCATGCTATCAGTAACTCCCCGTCACTTCCTCATTCCCTCCTCTGCACTGAATTCCTCTCCCTGTTCACCTCCCCTACCCATTCCTATAGACCACGATGTCCCCAGCCCTGGCTCATGTCCATCCACAGCCTCCTGGGCTGCAGAGGGCCCTCTGGCAGGGTAACTGTGGCACAGCTGGAACTGGATGGAGATCAGGAGACCCGAGTTCCCGTCCCAGCCTCGTCTCTGCTTTCACTCTGTGACCTTGAGCAAGTCACTACCACTTGATGGGGCCTTCGTGTTCTCACCCAGCGAAGAGTACAAGATATTTAAAAGCCCGTCCTACTCCCCAACGTTCCACGTCTGTGTCCTGACCTACAGCTTCCAGTGGTTTCTAAGTGACAACTGGGGCTCACCCGTCACACCGCTTCTGAAGAGGGGCTGACATGACCACATCGATGGTTTCTATTGCAGGGAAGGTCAGGGGCTCCTTCAGAAAATAGCTGAGCTAAACAGAGCCCAAGGACTGTCATGGCAACACTGCTCACAGGCTGCGAGAGGTAGCGAGGAGAGGCAGCCAATATGCCCGCGCAGCTGCCACATTTCAGAGCGGCGCTCAAACCTCGTTAATATCATCTTGCTCAATACCAAGTCCCATAGATCATGAGCTGTTTTTACTGTGTATTTAACAGATTTGTGTCTCGTCTTCCCTGCCAGCATTTTCACAGTCCAGCGCAGGGGACTCTGCCACCGGGGAGCCCTGAGAACTTTAGGCCGCCCAGGGTTAGCTCAGGAGAAGGAGAGATGGGGATAAGAAAAATGAACAGGGGAGAGACATACACAGTCGGTGGGGTGGAGGCTCGGGGAAAGGAGGGAGACAGATGTAATAAGAGCGGGTCCAAGCCAATACTACAAACACTCACGTGGGAGGCCCTCGAGTCCGGTTCTCCCAAGACTCAGCTGTAAACTTGGGAGAACACAGGTCCGCCCACCTCAGGCTTGATCACAATGTCAGCTCGCTTACACTTGTCTTCACAGTCAGTGACCCTTAAAACAGTCGGGCGTGCAACTTTGCAGAGCTCTGCGCCCATGTTCTGGGAGGTAAGCGCCCATCTACCGTGGTATGCTCATCAGAGCTTCTAAGGAAGGGCTTTTGCTAAATATCCGGCTTACAATCCATCTCCCTCATGCAGAGGGCAAATTCTAGCTTAAGACGACTGACCAAGCTAAACTCTGCGAATGCACCTGTCACAGGGCCTGTCACATAACAGACACCCAATAAACGTCTGCTTGTTTCCCTCTGTTTCATACGGCAGCGGTGCCACAGGTACCACCTTTATGCCTATGGTCTTCAGGGAAAGGAGGGACCCAGCCAAGGCCTGAGTGGTGAGCAGGAACTCTGGCCACAACCGTCCCTCTCCTGCTTGGTCAGACGGGGTCGCCATTCTCAGAGCTGCAGCTAACTGGGCAGGTAGAGTATGGTCAGTTATTTCTCCCCCGGGAGAGGGCTCTAGACAGTTGTTAAGCCCCTTTTCAGGTGTGCAATTCTCTAAGCCTGTATGAATAAGCCTCATATCCATCTTAAACACAAGCAACAGGGGGCAGGAAACACGGTTGAAGAATATAGTTATGTGCTTCTTTATTGACCATTATGTCTAGGGCACGGCTGGGAGCTAAAGGGGATTCAGAGAAGCAGAAAACAGTCTTTAGATTCGGAACCCTTATACTGTGTGTGCAGGAGGCTCAAGGGACAGGTGTGAGGAAACATCAAAAGACGGCAATTAAAATACAGTTTCATTATAAAACAAAGTCCAAGGCTAAGACTGTATTTCAGAGCCAAGGGGTACAGAAAGAAGGCCTCCCTAGAAGGAGGGCTTTGAGCTGGTCCTTCAGGCAGGACAGCAAGGCCCACACAGGCAACAGGAAGGGAGGAGGCTTTGTAGAGGAGCTGGCACCCTGCAGGAGAAGGGTTATCAGTATGTTAGATGGTTAAATGTCTCATTCATTTTATGTCTCAGATCATTTTAACATTTTGTGTTTTATGCATTAAAGGCCAGCATAAATAACAGGCACCCTACCCACCCCTCATCATGATGCTACATGGGGTAGTAGGAAAGGAACAGGGCATATGGAGCCTGGGATCTGTCCCATGGCCATAGTCAGCTGGCAGGGTTGAGCTAAATGGCTCATCTGGCTGGGAGATAAGAGAATTCCAGTTGGAGTTGAAGCTGCTTGACAACCATCTTGTCCAAAGCTCACGTTTTACAGATGAGTAGACGGAGTCCCGCCGGAAAAGAAGTGATTTCTCTCAACTGGATATTTGGTTAGCCATTTCCAGTTCTCTGGACATGGCTGGTAGACACCTGCTTCTTGGTCTTGCCTGAGGCTGATTCTAGCCTGCCAGAGCTTTCCCCTCCACTTCCTGTAACATCCCATCAAAGTCCACATAACCATCTTCCAAAGCCAACTCCAATCCAATTTCTATAACAAACCCCCAGGTAGAAAGAGTTCCTCAAAGTCTCTCAATCACAGAGTATAACTATTGAGCTCACACATCACACTGAGTCTCGGTTGGCCCGGACTCAAACTCACTCACCTCTACATTCCTGCCACCTCCGTTCTTCGATTTCTTAGCAACCCACCCTGCTTGGTAGGTGCCAAGTAAATGCTTATTAAGCCCAGGCTGGTCCGCAACCTCAGTTTTCTGACGTTCAGCCAAGTACCTTCTCAAGCATATCATGCTGCCTCTGATCATTCCAAGTGTGCAATCCCCAGAACAGCGAGACAGCTTCTACCACCTCCAAATCCATCAAGCTATTTCCCAGACTGACTAAATATGGAGCAAGAGGGCAGAGAAAGGGGGGAAAGGAGAGGAGGAGCAAATGGCATGGACCACACACTGGGTGTGCAGCCGTGCCTGTGAGCTGAGAAGCACGGGCATGAGCAGGCCAGCCTCACAAGGAGGAGACCGGCCGTGCAGAGACTCAATGGCTGGCCCAGGGTCTCACACAGGCTCCCCAGGGGAGCAAGGACATCTCGTTCTGCAGTCTAAAAGGGTACTGTTTCTACCACTGTGGAAAGCCATCGGATGGCCAGTCTCGAGAAGCAGCTGTCGGCAAGGCAGACCACGTGGGTCTCCAGAGGAGGACAGGAGCCATCTGGGAAAGAGAAGCATGGCAGCCACCTATGCCAGAGGCTGTGTCCCGAGTGACGCTCAACCAGCAAGGTCAGAGTGCAATCACGGCAGAAGTATGAGACGGAGCTGTGTAACTCCAGAAGCAACCCAAGGCACATATCAGATGGGAATTTTAAAAAAATCTCTTTAAACACACGAGGACTCAGATGCCAACACACACAGTGATGGCCCCAGCCAGACAGCAAAGGCATATTGGCACCACTGTAATTTGTCCATTCACCAATATGCTTCCTGAAAAACACCCATATGCTTTCTTTTAGCTTCCATATGCTTTTTTAGCAAGGAAACTAAAATATTTCATTAGTTTTGAGTAATTAATAATTACTTATTTCACAATAGTCACCCTCATTAAAACACGAAAATAACTGATTAAGCTGCAGGATCCTGGCTTTCAACTCAAGCTTTTTTCCTTTTTTTTTTTTTTTTTTTAAATTCTTCCCCTCTAGGAATTGAGTAACGGAGTAAAACAGCCAGTGTGGAAACATCCGCATGATGGGGGAATGGGGAGTTCTCATACGCACAGCCCAGCGTGCCTCTCGACTGAGACATCACGGTTTAATGAAAAGAACATGGACTTTGTGAGCAGAATGAGTTGGGATGCAATCCCAGTTTGACCCCTGTGAGTTGTACTTCTGAGGAAATGAAAGGCGTTGAAAAGATAAAGGCTGCTGGATTCCTTCAAGCCAGCCTTCCATGATTCCCAGGGAGGGACTTCACAGGCTTCCCTCCCGCCATCGCAAGGCATGGGGAAGGCATGCCCCGAAAAGGCTGGCAGCATGCCAGCCACTGGCACCAGGCCATGGCCAATGGCCTTGACATTGATCTCAGGCATAAAACGATGCTTCTCAAACTCTAATGAGCATATGAACTACCTGGGGATCTCGTTAAAATGCAGATTCTGATTCGGGAGGTCTGGAGGGTGGTCGGAAGTCTGCATTTCTAACAAGCTTCCAGGTGATGCTGATGCTCCTGGTCTTCAGACCAAACTCTGAGAAGCAACAGCCTAAAACGCACCAAGATGAAATCGGGAGACAGGATCTGTAGAAGCAGGACAACCGTGCCTGTCTCTTCAGGCTACGACGAGGATCGCCAATCACATCAACAATCACGCCTCCAGGCGCTGAACTTGTCCTCAGGACAGTCCTGGCAGTAGGGCACAATTTCCATTTGACAGACAACAAAACCGAGACCCAAAGAAAGCAGGTCATATATTGAAGGTCACACAACTAATTATGCCGGATTCCCAATCCAGGTGTATCGGCCTATCGAGCCTATCTGCTGTGTGTTAGCCAGTGGAAGACAGAAAATCTTAGGGCGACACTACCATAGAGGCTGGTAGGAAGTCTGGTTTTTACTCTGCTTCCGTGTCCCCATGGGTGACGTGGAGACATTGCACCTGATGATCTCTGAGGCCTCTTTGAGCCTCCGGCACCAGCTTTGGCTCTCATGGCTCCCACGTACATTCACAGTGGGTCACCGAGCGTTAAGCGTTAGCATCACACATGTGGCAGACATTACATCTTGGCACGAGCCAAACTCTGGCTGCTCACATCTGCATTTGTGCTGATCCATGCATGGTCAGAAGTCGATCTCCGTTAAAAAATCCCACGCTCAGTATAACAGAGAGAACAACACACCGATTCCCCAAAGCATTGACATTCCAATCCAGTTGATAACTCACAGCTATCAGGGTACTATGACTCTAATCTGTTTTTGTCTCCTCCTCATTTCACTTACAAAAATGGAGAAATTGAGACCACTAACCTGACAGAAGTTTGAAGAAGACGAAAAAAAAATGAGTTATTTATGAAGCATTATACAATTGTCCAACATTTCTTGGTCTGCCTTAAGGTGTCAGATAAGCATTTAATTAATAGATTATCGTTTAAATGATTCAGGATATGTGATCTTGTCCCTCTCTGAACTCCCACAGCACACATTCACTATTCTCCTCTGGGGCCCACTGGCCATTTTCTATTGGGGATTTCTATGGTTTCTAGAATTTTCATTATCCCTATTCATATTCAGTATGATCCCCAGTGGTAATCACTATTTGGGACCAGATCTGGATTTGAATCCAGACTTTGCTATTTATTAGCTGTACGCTGGGCAGATTACTCAACCACTCTGACCTCAGCTTCTGTACGTGAAAAATGGAAAAAAAATAATTTTCTGTTTTGCCAGATTAAATGAAATAATATATTAAAATGCCTATCATTTGCTGATTCTGGGTTAAAAGTCACTTGAGCGAGTGAGTGAATGAAGCGAGCAGAGTAGCAGTCTCAACAGTTCGAGACGTTGAACTGTCCAGGGTCACGCTCCTCAATGAGGCTGAAACTCAGATTAGAACCACAGGTGAACTATGAAAAATCCAACAGCAACAGGAAATGTATGTGAGCCAAACATCATCTGAGGCCTTCCATATCAAAGAATACCTTCTGCTTAACCTAGAATCTACACTGGCCTTCAGAAGGTCTACAGACCCCCTAAAGTTATAGCCAACATTCTATGCAGATATGCATTTTCTGACTATTTCATAGATTCACCTACAGTTTTTAACAATCCTCTTCCCTATACTGGCCCCTCCCACATACAAGGCACCACAGACAACTTAAAAACTACTGCCTTAGGCAAGTCCCTTGACAAAAAGAGACCTGTGGGGGGGGGAGGTGATTTTAATTGTTAAAAGGCTGAGGGATGCAAAGGCACTGTTTAGAGCCTCCATGGGCAGTGAAAGTTATGATCATGAGTGCTCCAAACCAGAGAAAGGCGGTTCTGGATTCGAGACCCAGCTCAGCTGCACTCTTGTTATGAGGCCTTGGGCTAACCAGACTCTCATGAAAATCAGGACTGAGAGAACCCTGACATCATCTATTCCACCCTCCTTCTCCTCCCATCGCACAGATGGAGAAACTGAGGTTCAGGGCAAGGTCATAGCTTCACCAGAGTCAAAGCAAATTCATTAGGGCCAGAATTAGAACTTCAGACTTGGTAAAATGATTTTCACACTCTGTATTTCAGTATCAGAAGGTCCAAGACACGTGCCTAGATCCAGTGGCCTCTAAATTAACTACTAAATGATGGGAAATCTCATGAACACAGGAGTTTGGTTTTGGCAAAGATTATTCCAGCCGCTTCTCAGTCCCAGCCCAGTCCCATAAGAACAAGGCAGAGAGACAGTCTGAAAGAATGAGAGATGCTGCTATTTATCTTGTGTAGCACTGCACCTGGGAATTACAGGCCTTGAACTAGATTTCACTGTGTTGGCTATTACTCTCCTGTCCTCTTGCTTATTAATCCTTCATCCGTCTTCTCTTTATTAATGTTCCCAACTACGCACAGTGAACAGCCAGCTAGGAGCTCATCCTCAGCCTCCTATAATTCATTGGATCAAAAAAGGGCAGGAGGAGGGTGGAGGAAACAGAGGTGATGTCAGGGTCAAGTAATCTCTTACAGGAAGGACTGCAGGGGAATCCATAGTCTCCTAATAAAAAACAGACAGCAGAAGCCAGCCAGAATCTCTCACTCCACTGCCCCACAGAATTAACAAAGATGGCCAGAATCCACTGTTGCTTTAAAAACATCTCATATCCCTGCATTGACACTGAGAAGGGTTTTGCCTGAAAGACAATGGCCCTTTAAATACCGGGAAGAGAAAGGACAGTTTATAGAAAGAGAGATCTCTCCTAAAACTAAAGAGAGATCTCTCCATACAACTATGGAGTCAGAAGAAAAGTCTAGACAAGGATCTACAGCTAATACCTTAGACAAATTAGATTCCCTCCCTGACCCCAAGTCTCAGTCTCTAATAAGGGAATTTGGCTACATTGGTTCTTAAAGTCCCCTCCAGCTTTGACATTCTGACCTCTCCTTACAGGGCTATGACTCAACCTAGAAAAGTCCAACAGAAGACCCCATCAAGGTTAACCAGAGACCCAGATTATGGAGGAAAGAAACAGGAAGGAAGATGGACTTTTTTCCTTCCTTTCTCACCAGAACCTGAATGTTGCTGAAGGTAAGGGATGACCAGTGCATAAACAGCCTATCATAGCACAGATAGAATTCAAACCATGAACTTCTCTTCTGGTATGTAAAAGAACCAAAGCTAAGAGAAAAATACCTACCTCCAAGCACGGACTCTGTCATAGAGTCATAAGAGTTTCCTATGACTTTGGAAAAGTGACAGCTGGAGAAAGAAAAGCCTGGCTAAGAAATAAAAATCACAGACAATAGGACATTTGACTAGAAGTAATGCCATGATCACCTGGCCCAACTCCATCTGTTGTTAGATGCTGAGATGGGCCCTGAGAGGGAAAGTGACTTGCCAAGGTGACACAGCCAGAACTGGGATTAGAATTAGATTCTCATGACTTCTGGTTCACACAGCACAACATAAAACACATGGCTTCACTCCCCAAAACAATGCTATTCTATCCAGGTGACTCGGAAATAATTTCAAGTGTAACTCCTGCCTCTACCTCCACCTCAAAAAGCAGCAACGGGTTACTGTGATTTAAGGTAGACTAGGGCTGTTTCCATCAAATTATAAGGAACAATTCACTCTAGCAATATAGACAAGTCCATGATAATTAATTCAGTATTATTCATCCTTGCTAATGAATCACCCTGTGGAAAACAAGGATAATCAACAGTCTACAGGAGGCCAGAAGCCTATTCTTGTTCAAGTACAGATCTTGCCTATTAAAGAACATTGGGTATCAGCTCTAAATAGTAAACAGAGTATACTGTTTCACATTCCATGAAGTGCAGCTTTAAATAGATTTGGTTTGGAAATGGAACAGGGAACACACCACAGTCAGTGGATCAACGTTGAAAGCAGAGAAAAACATGATTACACTCATTAAGTGGGTACCTGTTGACACAGCTACTGTCAAGTCTAATTATTTATTTAAACTGTTATTCTTTCATTACTGCCATGGATACCAATTATTACCACAAGATTATTTTAAATTTCTACAGCATGCCCCCAGAAAATATTTACTTCTCTACCTCCCAAAGGTTATTTGAGAAGTTTTTATCCTTCCCTGCCCACCAACCCCCACCTCCAAAGTATGGATGGATAGCTGGATGGATGGATGAAAAGATATAGATGAAATCCCTCTTTCTCAAGAGCAATGATTTCTTAACCTTTCCAGGCTGGCTTAAATTCCTATTTGTAGTTTTAGGACGGGTTTCAGTGCAGAAGAGGGGCATACTTACATAGCTTCAAAGCTTACTCTATTAATATTTAACAACTGGCATTTGGAGAAAAGTTAATATAACTGCAGCTTCTAAATGAACCACTTAGATCTCTGCCTAACAGGGCTATCAAAAACTATAATATTATGTGTCTACGGGACATTCTTTTCTGATAGGTTTATCCACGAAAATACATGAAATATATGAGAAAGGAGTTTTTGCAGGAGTAATTTAGGACTAGAGAGGGACCAAAAGATGGGCAGGAGTCACTGCTGTATTTTTGGCTACGACCATTTTTTATAACCCTCTTTTTCGCAGGAATGAGAATAAAATCTAAACAGCAAGCAGCTACTCTGTCTGGTCTAATTGCAGAGGAGTTTCACAGTCCATATATCACCCACCTTGTTTGCCCATGACATGTTCTTATGTGATGTATATGGTGTATATTAATAAAAAAAAAATATTAGTATAACGCCATAAGTTCCACCCAATTCTAAACTGTCAATTCCGACAAATATGGGCCATGACACCAACCTTCAATGTTTTCAAAGGTCTGTGTAACTAAAGTGACATTGACAGTTCAAGATCATGCAAATAACATACCAATGAAATGACTGAAATATTCAGCAAAACAAATGTTTCCAGTATTTTAAATGCTGATATCAAATCATCCACAAAGTTGCTATCCTACAGGGCCTGCCGTTAGGAACACCATATTGACGACTTCACCTCTTTTTCATCCAAGACTTCTCAAAGACAGCACAGAACCCAGCAGACCTAATGGGGAAGTACAAATACGGGCTGATTGGCTGCAAAAGAAAACTCCCATCTTACAAATTTTGCAACCATCATGCTTCCTTTAGGTTTCTTTCTGGCCTCTATTTTCTTGACAAACTCCAAACACATATGTCCCTTTGCCACAGGCCTAGCTCCTTAGCCCCCGGTCCCCCAGAACAGGGGCATGCAGATACTATGGGGCCTGAGTTTCAAAAACCTCTAACGCATTTTCTGTATTCTTAGGATTTTGGTGTTGTCCCTGTAGCCCTGAATTACGTCTTTTTGAGATCTCTTTGGGGCAGCTAGAAGACAGTGACGGACCCGACAAGTGGAGTTTGGTCCCTTCAGAGCCAGGAAGCACAGGCAGCACAATGAAGTGAAGAATTTACTCCATCAAGGGTCAGAAAACTGGAGAGAAGCCCTCCTGCCACATGCTCACTTGGGACACAAAGAGAGGTAGAAGGGAACATAGCACAGTATGGGGGCACCTGGGTGACTCAGTTGGGTAAGCGTCCGACTCTAGGTTTCAGCTCAAGTCATGATATCCCAGTTGTGGGATCAAGCCCCACATTGGGCAACGTGCTCAAGGGCCTCTGCCCCTGCCCCCACCCCCACTGCTCGTACTCTCTCTCTCCCTCTAAAGTAAATCAATAAATCTTAATTTAAAAAAAAAAAAAAAGAACATAGCACCTTATAGGACTTGTTAAATCTGAATTTTCTGTGTTGCCCAGATCTTTGTGCTTTTGGTATTAAACCAGGAAGGCTAGAAATTGAAAGGGGAAATTAAATCAAGAAGAGATAAAAGGATGGCAGTTCATGGCTTTGGCCATTTTTTCAGGTTTTGGTGTTTTTCAGGTTCTGTTGGAAGTAAAATCAACCTTCAACAATATTGCTAGGATGCCTGTTAGCACTTCATAAATATGAAGATGCCAGTCCTCTTACCTCAGATAGCTAGCTGTTGGACTGGTCAGTGACACAAGGTTCAGCAAACTGCAATGCTGGTGTCCGTAAATGATAAAGGTAAATGCTACTCTTAGGCACTAAGCTCTATTTATCATAAACTCTTATATACGGAGCAGTTTCTCATTTTGAAAACCATTTTCACAATCATTATCTCATTTCACCCCATAACCACCCAGTGAAGAAGCAGGAAGAGATTAGTCTACTCCCTTCTTGGGAAGGAAACAAAAACTCATGGAGGAACAGACAGAAGGAGAAGGGAACTAACATATTTCTCACGACTAACTTCACAAATATATTGTGAATGACTATTACTGTCTTCATTTTACAGATATGGAAACTGAAGTTCAGGAAAGGTGGGGAACTTGCCCAAGGCTACACAGTGCAGTACACAGCTCGGTACAAGCTCGGACTCTCTGGTCTCTGCCTGTTGGTCCAGTGATCTTTCCTTTATAGCTTAGTCTGTCCTGGGCTATTAGGTTAGGAAAACACAAACAACTCACTGACTTTATCCACAAGGCTGGGTGGAGGAGAGAATAATACAATAAAACCAGCTATTTGATTGACATGAGAAAGTGGGAAAACACATGGGATTTAGAGCCAGTCAGACTTGTCTTCCTTCGAACAATGTCCTTAGGCAAGTTACTTAAACTCTCTGAGTGTCAATTTCCCTATATGTAAATGGGGATTATAACATCTACTTCAGAGCCAAACCGTTTTTTGTAAGGTTTTCCTCCATTATTTCACATCTGTAGTTATGGACAGTGGTGGTAGACAAAGCATTACTATTTCTTCCTATGAACCCATGTTTATCTGATCAAAGAATGATGTTATAAGCACACAATGCTAGAGAATATCTCTGGGTTGGGAATTTCTTCGATTCATAGGCCTAGTTCTAAAACACTGCAATACTTATCCCTGTGTTTCTCCCATGAACTCACCTAACAACGACACAAACAAAGTTTGTTTCAAAAGACAACACCTCAAAATTTAAAAATTAAGTGTTCTCATCACCCCAAAAATCAAGAGATGCTGCTTTAGGTGTGGGACTGCAGCCATATCATAAATCATTTGAAAGTCTGTGCCTTTATGCCTAACGTTTGTCCCTTCGGTTCAGAGAGATGGAGATTCCCACAGAAGAACATATAGGACTCAAATAAGATTAAGAAAAGAACATGGCTGATAAGATACCCTGCAAGAAAGTCTTGTCATAGGCCACCAAAATCAAAACATTAATTATCTTTATTACCAATTTTACCAGTAAGGAAACCAAACTTCAAAGATCATATGTTTAATAAATGGAGATCAAAATGTAACCTTGAATCTTGACACCAAACCAGGAAGGACCCTTCCATTACATGATGCAGCCTCCCATTTGGGAGCACATACCATATAAAAGTCAATTGTCAAGGCACCAAAACACATTTGGTATCGAGCCCTGCTTCCCTGGCAAGTGAAAGGAGAGAGAGAGAGAGAGAAGCCTTCATATCTGTGGTCTAACCAGAAGGTGACACATTACGAAGCTGGGGGAAAACAAGTGTTCGATGCAGGGTTACCATGCAGACTTTCTCAGCTCTCCCCAGTGCAGTTTCAGAGATGCAACATCTTTGGCAAACTCTCAAAACACAAGCCACAAAAACAACAGAAGCCAGCACCCCTGAATTCTCTCTCATCAAGAAGTCTCAATGTTCAGCGTTGAACATAGGAAGCCTCCTAGCTACGAAGATCACCAGCCCTCTTCACATGATTCGAGTGTCAAGTGTCCTCAATAATTCAAGCATATTACCTAATGCAACGGAGTTCTCCACTAGACCCAAAAAGGCATCTTAGACAACTGGGAAACCCCACTGGAGCATCTCGTTAATAAAGGCAGTCATCCTTAGCCGCCTCGGTATTTATCACTGCTGACCAAGACCCTGGCAGTGTGCTTTCTCGGTCAAACCACCCATCCTCTCTCACGAAAAATGCTCTCCTTTTCAAAAGCAATTTCAACCCAAAATAAAGAAACCTGTGTGCTCAGCATTTAATTTGCAAACCTTCAACCTATTAATTAAAGTATATGCAAAAGCAAGACTCACCAAGTCAACTTGGAGCTGGCCTAGAATAACTGATAATTTACACTATATTTTGGGAAAAACAAGAGTGAACAAATGAAGCCAATGAAAAAGAGAGAGAGGAAAGAAACATGACAGGGAATAAGGGAAAAGGCAGAGAGGAACGGAAGGATGTGAGAAATGAAGAGAGCAGGGAGAACAGGTCCCACAGGTTTTTCACAAACCACAGTGTCTTCTGAACCGGCCCCTGCTCTGCAGGACAGTTTTTAAGCAACACAATTCTACGGTGATGAGCCTAAATGATATGAACACAGATTCCAAACTACTGACACCAGAATCACTGTGAGCAATGTAAAGGTCCCTCTTACTACCTGATATTTTACAAGAGCTATAGCACCAATGGGCAACATGACAGAGCCTTGTCAAAACTTGCACTAAGCCACCAAGTGGGTAACTCCTTAGCACTGTGGTCCCAGATGTCCTCCCTGAACACGAGGGTGTTATCTTGAAAAGAGGAGCTAAATGGGGATTGAGTGTCTGGGTTCTGCTCTTAGCAGTTGAATTCCCAAATCTTTTGATTTGGAAGTTGTACGAAATATGCTTTTTTTTTTGTTTGTTTGTTTCTTTTTTCATAGGTCTTGACCATGGTTATCCCTAAACCACTTGTGAAAAGACCAAAAATCACTTTGTCTAGTTTTTGTGCATTTGCCTGAGTTTTAGGTAGGGGTAGAGGTGGAGTGAAAGGATTCGTAAGATTGGTTTAAATTATTTATTTGTTTAAATTAAATCATATACTAGATTTGCTTAAATTAAACACTGTCATCTTTCACATGATTATTAGGAAGTCTGTCTCTGAGAACAAGTGAAATGTTAGACCAGGCCAAAGGCATTAGGTAACAAACATAGAAAGGCCTCTACTCCCATCATCAGATCCCATACAAAGAGCATTTTTAAATGCACTCTCTCACCCACCACCCTAAGATACTTATCAAGAATACAACATATTCCATGGCTTATGAATGATTTGGTTGTCTCATTAAAGTAATGTTTGCCAGTATTTAATTGCTTCCCTCCCTGATTTTAATTTCCTCACCTGTCAGCATCTATCAGACGCACCGAGATCTTCTGACACCCTGGCTGATTGTGTTGAAATTAATCAGATTTTTAAAAAGTAAATTGCTTTGGCCTAAAGGTAATGCTCAGCTTCTTAATGTGATATTTATAAGGGTTCTATCAATGGAACTTATAATCTCAAAATTAAATGAGAGGCTTTAGGAATCCTAAGCAAAAATATAAGTAGCTTACAAATTCCCAGCACTGGACTTCAAAAGGTCAGTACTTAAAAAAAAATTCAATCAACAAGGGCTTATTGAACATATAGCACTTGCCTGCAGTCCCTGTGGGCTAAAAGGACGAGAGGAAGACATGAAGCTACCTTAGAAAGCATGGAGAAACAGGTGAAAATAAAGTTGAACTCATTTTGACCAAAGTACCTGACAATCTGATCACTCAAAAGGTGCATTTTGCATCTACAATTGTGACCAGTTATATATATTATGCTCTCACACAGATTAATGATTCTACTCTTCATCTCAATCCAGTGGGGTGACGTTGGTGTGATTGTTAGTAATAGTAGCAATATTCCCATTCGACAAGTAGCAAAGCTGAGGCACAGAGTGGGGAATGGACACTTTCCTAAATGACTCATTATGGGTAGACCGAGTCTTGCGATCTAAAGAAAATCAGAATATACAGCATAATCACCTTGGAATAAAAATGAGAAAAAATTCTTTGCAAACCCTCCACACATAATTATTCAGTGCTAACTCTTAAGCTCTTATCTATTAGTAACAGTGCTTAAGACACTCAAGAAACCCACGAGCACTAAGCTGATCTATAAGAAGTAAACGAAATGATGGATTGAGAAATACTTTGTAATGTGTCATACTATCATGAGATTATTTTCATGTATTTATGTTATTATTGCTACTTTGGAATGCAGAAATATGCATTCAAGCAGTAATTAGGTCCCAAAAGCAAAGCTATATATAATAGCATCACATCTATCTCTCAGTTATTCTGCTGGTTCTAAAGCCCCTAAAATAAACAATACAATTGGAGGGAGGAGGAGAGTGAAGGGTAACACACGGAACTTAGTGGTTGGTTTTCACAGAATCAGCTGAATAACCAAACACAATCTAAACCCTAGTAGAGGTCTTATCTTTCCAGTGGACTTTAAGCCCCTTAGTCAGCCTTTAAGCATCCCACCAGCTGTGACGTTTTTCCCAACCTGGAAAGGTTTGGTGACACAGCCCTTCTCATAATCCCTGGTAGGATCCACTTCTAGATCACTAAAATTACCTTGTCTTAACACTTTTATTTGATTATGTGCCTTGAGAAGAGAAACCCTGTCTAACTCAGTTTTTTGAACCCCAAACCCAGAATCTGATCTTCAGTACTCCAGAAAATGTTCAGTGAATGAATGCATGAACAAATTAAAACAGTATTTTATGTAATTCCTAGGGCACCTAGCTCAACACGTGTCACATTAGAAGTTCTTAGTAAATGTTGGTTGAATTGACATTAATTGAATATTTAATTTAAAATATATTATTCAACTAAATAACTCTAAAAGCTACTGAGTGAGGAGTTCAATGAGGACTTAAGTAACTTGCAATGGCCCAGTCATCATTAACCCATTAAAGGTGTGGACAAATGTTTTCCACAGGAAAAATAAGAAAAGCTAAATACACAAGTAGAGATATAGGCAGGAGTTGGAAAACTTCATGTAGATAAAAACCGTATTTGCCAAAAAACCATGTTAAGTTCTAGACAAACTTACAAAGTAAAAGAGAAATGAATCTAGAAGTAATAAGAATTTTTTTTAGGATTGTAGTTATGAATAAAATCTAAAAAGAAAGGATAGAGAAAGAAAGGGGGAGAAAGAGAGGGAGAAATTCTTAAAATAATGAACTCTAAAAATCAAGTCATGTCTATAAAAAAGAAAAAGAAATCATTGGAAACAATCAAAAAAACTAAAAGACAGAATACTGAATGGGAGAAAATATTTGCAAATGACATATCCGATAAAGGATTAGTATCCAAACTATATAAAGAACTGATACAACTCAATACCAATTAAACTCAAACAATCCAGTTAAAATACAGGCAGAAGACATGAACAGACATTTCACCAAAGACGACATCCAGAGAGCCAAAAGACACATGAAAAATGTTCAACATCACTCATCATTAGGGAAATGCAAATCAAAACTACAATGAGGTATCACATCACCTGTCAGAATGACTAAAATCAAAAACACAAGAAACAAAAAGTGATGGGAAGGATGTGGAGAAATAGGAACCATCTTGTGCTGTTGGTGGGAATGCAAACTGATACAGCCACCGTGGAAAACAGGATGGAGATTCCTCAAAAAATGAAAAATACAACTACCATATGATCCATTAATTCCACTGGGTATTTACCCAAAAAATACAGAACACTAATTCAAAAAGATATATGCACCCCTATGTTTACCGCAGTATTATTTATAACAGACAAATTATGGGAGCAGCCCAAATGTCCATCGACAGACGAACGGATAAAGAAGAGGTGGTGCACATATATACATATGTATCTGGAGATCTGAGTTGTTTCTCTCTCGATATTGGGCAACTTAATCTCTGAAACACAGAGCTGCAGTGGCCTATCTTTTAATGCTGACTCCCTCCAAACGCCAGGGTGTTACACACGCCTTCCCTGACATATATACATATATATGTGTCATGTACATACCTATGTACGTATGTATGTACACATACAATGGAATATTAGTCCTCCATACAAAAGAATGAAATCTTGCCATTTGCAACAGAATGGAAGTAGCTAGAGAGTATTACATTAAAGTGAAATAAGTCAGAGAAAGACAAATATAGGATTTCACTTATATGTGAAATTTAAGAAATAAATCAAATGAACAAAGAAAAAAGAGACAAACCAAGAAACAGACTCTTAACTATAGAGCACAAACTAATAGTTACCAGAGGGGAGGTGGGTGAGGGGATGGGTGAAACAGGTGATGGGGATTAAGAGTACACTTACCACGAGGAGCACCGAGTGACGTGTGGAATTGTTGAATCAGTATACTGTGCCCCTGAAACTGATGTGACACTGTATGTTACCTGTATATTAACTATACTAGAATTAAAACTTTTAAAAACGAAATTATTGTTAAGATTAAAGACAAAAAGAGTTAATCAAGCAAAAAGTAACATTTATTAAATACACTATGTTTCTGTAACTGAGCTAAGCATTTTACATACTTCAATCCTTAAAAATATTCTTAGAAGTCATTATCATATATATTTTGCATCTGAATAAACCAAAGCTCAGAACAATTAAGTAATCCGAGTTCCCCCACCTAGTAAGTTATGGTACTGGAATTTAGATCCTAGCTATTCTTCTTGAATTATTGAAGTATAGTTGATACACAGTGTTACATTAGTTCCAAGTACACAAGTGTTCCACGGATACACGTGGTGATCCAACAACTCTTGCTATGCTCACCACAAGTGTAGCTACCACCTGTCACTGTACAATGCTATTACAACATCGCTGACTGTATTCCCTATGCATATCCCAGCTTTCAGACCCACAGACTCATACTGTTTCCAGTATCTAACAAAGAAGTGGGCTTGAAGGAGAACTTTAGACATGGAAGGCATGGCAGAAATCGAGAGTGATGTGGACCTTGGGGGGCAGGGTGTGGATAAAGAATATAAGTATCCAAACCTGTTTAAGTCCTGAGAGAGAGGTAGCAGGAAGTGAAGGGTATGGAGGAATTAAAGCTACCCTTGAGAATCTGAGGACTGGTCATGTATAAGACATGTTACACGTCTGCAAAATACGCCATGCTAGAACTTCTAGGGTTGCAACAGTGAAAACTCCAGTTTCGGAACAATGCAAAGGAGGACATTAAACATGAAGCTGTCCAGCAGCAGAACAAATTGCCTCACAAAGAATTGGAAGTGCCGAGTAGAGGCTCAATGGCCACTCGTCAGGGAAGGCATGCGTAGCATCCTGGTAGTGGGAGGGAGTCAGCATTAAAAGATGGGCCACTGCAGCTCTGTGTTTCAGAAATTTCGCTGCCCAATACTGAGAGGTAAACAACAGCTCAGGTCTCCAGATATAAGTCTGAAGAATGGCCTTTGAAGAAGAGACCCCTGGGTAAAAATAGCATCCGTTCAGGACATCCACGGAGTGGCTATGATATGCTATGCACGAGACGGTCCCCATGCTCAAGAAGCTCAGACAGGCAGAAGACACATTTTAAAGAGTTAAAACAGAACTGCTGGTACGCAGTATGTGAGCCTAATAAATGGCTAGACAGAGCCATAACCAGAAGTCTCAGAAAGAAAGAGAAAAACCTAAATGGTTCACAGGGAACCAAGGGTACAAAGCATCTGTTTTATGCAAAGAAATGCAAAGAAAAGGAAGTCATCGAAGGCCTAAGTTTAGGGAAAAGCTGATTCACAGGGGTGACCAAAGGTCAAATCAGAGCTCACTTCCGGGTAACCAAGACAAACATGGAGGAAGAAACAGAAGAATGTTAGAAAACAAAGTTAAAAAAAAAAAAAAAAGAAAGGCAAAAAAGCAGCTCACAGATGGGAAAGAGCAATGAAATGTTGAATGAGAAATTGAACAAAGGAGATCTCACAAAAGAACACTCAATGTATTGGAAAATGAGAGAAGAATCCATTTGAGAGTGCACTAGCCCACTTTTTATGGTCTGCCAGATTCACTCATTTTCATACACTGCAACATGTCTCAACCCGACCCCCCAAAATCTACTGTAAATAGGAGAGGGGTGCTAAAGAGGAAACGTGATATCTGGGTCCAGAGCTTATGGTCTTTCCCAGCATCCACCATCAAAATATTAGTCTGACCAGTTTTTACTGAACAAAACAGATCACATAAAATATTATCATCAGCAAAAGCAGAGGCAAAGGGTAATTTTTATTGGACGACCTCCCTCCCATAGGAAAGAAAAAGGGAGGGAGAGGATTTTAATAGAGAAGTGGGAGGTGGGGGTCATCCAGCGAGATGAATCCGCTGTGACAGGAAAGAGAATGGGTGCGTGTGCAGTTACTTTTCCTGGGACTCTGAGCTAATCCAGGTGAAGAAGGAAGTGGCTACTTCAGCTCAATCTCCCTGAGTCTCTTTTCCCCCCACCAAGCTGGAATTCTAAACCAGAAAATGAACAAGCACCGAACCACTCCTTCAACTTCTCTCGGGTCTTGGCAAAGACAAAACCTGTTCTGTTTAAAGAGCAGCAGTGGTCACTTATGGAAAAGCAGGACAGAGGTTTGTGGTGCGGGGGTGAGCACAGAGTGGGGAAAATACAACAAGGGCTTCATAAGCCAAAAAAAAAAAAAGGAAATCTTCCAAATGAATTCAATACTTATATATATATTTGGCATCCCATATTCACAAAAGAAGTTCAGAAACATCTACCTGGAGATTCCTGAAACTGGCACAGGAAATCAAAAGAAGAGGAATTCACTAATAGCTGGGTTCTTGTCCAAGCTCTGCCACTACCCAGTGCTGTGGTCCTGGTGAGGCCCCTTTCAGCTCTGCTCGCCTAAAAAACAAAGGACACATTAGATCAATCGGTGGTTCTCGGTGTCCATGGTGAGTGTTTTTCACAGTATTGACATCAGCACCAATGGTGCAAAAGCAATCAAGAGTGGGTAGAAATGGCCAGAGTCTTAACACGAATCAAGCAGTGGCACCAAATATACTGAGAGTCGTACTTTTCACCACCAGGTCCCCACAGGAAGGGGTAGAAGGGGCTAGTTTCATTTACAACTCCCCTCCATGCACTGAAAGTGATTAATTTTATTAAATTCAATCCTTGAGCACACATCTTTTTAATATTACATGAGACAAAATAGAAAGTAGACACAAAGACCTTCTGCTAAATGTGTGATCCTTGTGTGGTGTCTGATCACAAAGTAGACTGTTACCTCCAAACAAGAATGTATCAAATCACCTCTGGAGCACTTGAGAACCCAACAAATGACATGCTTACACTGTAACTAAAATGTCTCCCACATTATCGCTGTAATTGTCACAGTCATTACTAAATTATAAATAAATTGTTCTTGGCCACAAACAAAAACAAAAACAAAGAGCTTCTGCTGAATCCCAAACTACCATGGTCATCGCCAAGAAACACACTTGTGTGATTGTCTGAATCAAGAGCTAAACTAACAGCACTTTGCACGGAACACCATTTTTATTGGAAAGAATGACTGACAAACTGTGGTCATTCAGACTTGGTGTTACCAGACACTGTCTCAAAAATAAACCAAGAGAATCCATCATTTCAAGGAAAAGAATTAACAGAATTTGTTGCCAATGATAAAAATCAGTTTTAAAGTGAAAATTTGATGGTGCGCCTGGGTGGCTCAGTCGTTAAGCATCTCCCTTCGGCTCAGGGCGTGATCCCGGCATTCTGGGATCGAGCCCCACATCAGGCTCCTCCGCTGGGAGCCTGCTTCTTCGTCTCCCACTCCCCCTGCTTATGTTCCCTCTCCCACTGGCTTTCTGTCTCTCTCTGTCAAATAAATAAATAAAATCTTCAAAAAAAATAAAAATAAATAAAAAATAAAGTGAAAGTTTGAATGTCAAAAACCTTGCATCTACTATTATTGTATACTTGACATATTCCTAATAATTTTATAATAATATAATATATGATAATTATAAATAAATATAATAATATAATAATAAAATACCTTTTTGATGAAATCAGTGGTGATATTAATGAATGTGATTTTGTTGTTGTTGTTACAGAATGAAACTTGTCAACAGTTGGAAGATACACATAACTCAGTGGGCCAGTATTTCCAAATGACCAATCTGTGGTGTTACATGGGGTGGAGATCCATTCAAAGTGAATACTAGACCAAGGAATTTAATATAACAGAGTATAAAGAAGTTTATTGATACAATTTCGGATTTCACATTAGGGAACTACCACTTGTCAAGTTTTGGTGTAGTATTAAAAAAGGAAATCCATAATTACATCTTTTCTACTTCTTTCTCCAATCCTTTATAAATTCTTTCTGTATTTTCTTCATAAATTTTAATCAAAGCGTATGTCGTGACAATTGACATTTTTCTAACTATTTTTTGAACAATGCATTTACTTTCATACCTTTTTCTTTAAAATCTTTTTTATTTGTTTTAATTTCTAAGATGAGTATCGTCAGCTATCACCCACATAAACAAAAGCTCATGTTGAAGAATGCAAACAGGTCCTGAGACCAAACCACAGCGCTTGGATGGGACTCATGTATGCTCCCTTCCTGCCCAGTCCCAATCTCCTTTGCTTCTAAACCATGAGCGAAGACAGAGCAGCTCAGCAATGCCTTCAGACCCTGCTACCTGTTTACCGTTATGTAGTGGCCACGCCCTGAACATTTGGAAACACTGAAGTATCTGTACAACCTCGCCATGGAGTAGGCCACTTGTTCAGAACAAATGTCTACTATGTGCCTTCCATGGGGCAGCACTGGTTAATAGGGCACTCAGATCAGAATCCACACTTCACTACTCTTCGGGGTATACTCTTGGGCAAAAGACAAAATCTCTCTACATCTGTTTCTTTGAAACAAAGTAAGAATGGCAATAGAGCTACATCATAAGGTTTACTGTGTAGTTCCGCCGAAATGATCCATTAAATCCTTACTACAGGGGGCGCCTTGGTGGCTCAGCTGTTAAGCATCTACCTTCGGCTCAGGTCATGATCCCAGGGTCCTGGGATCGAGCCCCATGTCAGAGTCCCGATCAGCAGGGAGTCTGCTTCTCCCTCTCCTTCTGCTTACGCTCACGCTCTCTCACTCTCTCTCTCTCACACACACACTCAAATAAATAAATCAATAATGCTCCCAACCCTACTACACACAATGCCTAGCATATAGTAAAAACTCGGAAATCTTACCCACTGTTATCACAACTAGGATGTCTCCTATTGTTTGCAATGTACATGAAAGAAAGAAAAACAATTTAACCATACAGTATAAGGGACTCAAAATCTATCTCACTTGCTGACACCACTCACTTGCTCCATGAAAATTCAGAGGTAAAAGTATCTAGGAGTCCTTACTTCTCATCCCCAAAGTGAAAACAATCTGTCTTTGGCCAGCAATGGAAACAGGGTTGTAAGAACGACCAGGCACTGCATAAGTTCCTCAAGCTCTTGTGGGGGAAGGAGCAAGGAGTGCATCCCCAACATCATTCTCCTAGCATTGGGGCAACAGGTCAAAGGACAGGGAGTGAGAAGCTGAACCTAGTTCCTGATCAGACAAGAGAGGGGACTTTCACTTTCCCTTCCCCCCGCCCAGCAAAAAGTCATGTTCATTTCATCTCTTTACCCCATGTAAAACCCAGCAGGAACAAGGCTGGGGAAAAATAAGGATGCTTGTCAATCTGAGGTCAAACCAAAAGAAAAAGAGATGCCCTCATACTGCTAAGAATAGATTACATGTAGGAGAGAGGAGGTGCTTAATAAATTTCTTTCAATTAAAAATATAATCTGGAGGAACAGATACATGCACACTTACCTACAATTTCTTTATAAAGATATAAGGGAATTAATCATTACACTAGTTATATTGGTGAGGCCCAATTTCATTTTTAAAGGAAAAAACATGATAGCACCTTTATTTTACTTCATCAACTCTACATACAACCACTCAAGTGTCAGTATCTTACTAGCCTGATAAGACTTTAACTGCTGATTTAATAGAATGATGTAAGTTATGCTTCCAGAATAATGTATAGAAACGATTATGCCCCCTTAACAGCACTTGGATCTTCAATCAGGAAATTCAATTTTAGCTGCAAAACTATGTTTTGGCAAAAGTGCAATTGAACTCAGTGTACTTGTCACATTTCTAAATATACTCCGGTCACCATGACAACAAGGGAGACTGATGGATCGCTTAAAAGAGTACGGTATATTTAATTGTCAGCATTTTAAACTGACTCAGAAAAAATGCTGTGTGATCGGTCTACTCACCATGGTTACTGCCGGCTGAGTCCGTAATAATAAAAGGCTCACATACGCACATCAACAGCATGTGCGCAAAGAACGTAAAAGTCATAAGGCCCTGTATTTCCAACCACGCTACGCACCAAACTTAAAGCTTTAGCAAGGACTTGTTCTCATTAAGGTGCCATTCGAAAACCCCTCTCCCAGACTGTCAGGATCTACTTCTGTACCCAAGGTTGCGACAGCAAATCCCAACTCAGATTCCAACGCCTGTTCCCTGTCTTGAGACTAAAGATAAAGATGAACTTAAGGCTATTTTCTCCTAGAATAGGGAATGAAGGATTCTTTCTCTTTTCTTCCATGTAGGTTCATTCCCCAGTGATAACCTTCTGGGGTCCATACATCTCCGAAACAACCATTTCCTGAGCACCACCCTATGCCTATGCTGGGGTAACCTTCTACAGGCTGGTAACAGAGTGTGAACAAATAGATACTGTCCCCACATTTTGGGAGCGGACATCCTAAGACTAAGGGAAGACAAAGATAGAAACAAAGAATCCATTAAGGAGAATGAAATAATCCAAATGAACTGATCCATTAGCGTGCACTCTGTACAGCGCCTAGCAGGTAGTGAGCACTCCGCAAATCATCACCATCATTGTTATAACTACGATAGCTCTTGGCCAAAGAGTTTGCAATGTACAAAAAGAAAACAAAGGCATGGTAGCCATGCTTCCAGAGACCCTTAAGTGTTATACAGAACATAAAACAAGATAAAGGGGGAAAGAAATGGGGAGTGGAGAGGTGTGCTCCTTTAGCTACAGGCTAAGGAATACCTCTCCGAGGAGATGACATCTGTACTGAGCCTAGAATGAAGAGTCCAAGCCAACCATATACAGAATCAGAAGAAGGTTGGGGGGAACAAAACTGGCTTATACACAGGACAAAAGGAAAGTCAGCAAGGTCCTTACCTTACTGGTAAAGTGACTATGGAGTGGGAGATAAGGAAGTCCACCTCACAGTGCCTTTGCAGGCCATAAGAAGGTCTTCTGAATGCTTCTAGATGCCATGGAAGCCACTGCATGGCAGGGGTGAGATGTGATTCAATTAACTTTAGAAGATCTCCCCATGTCACCACAGGGAGAAGAGAAACAAAGGGAAATCATAAAAGTATAGAGACCATTTCAGAGACTCTATTGTCATAGTCAACGTAATGGATGGTGACTTGGACTGAGTCACTATTCCCCTATTCTAGTGCCTTTCCACAGCCCCATGCTTACCCTCTCGACCCCCTCTTGCAAAAAAAGGTCCTAAAAGCAACCAGAAACAGGAAACAGTCCAAAGGCAGAATGCACACACGCTGGCTAAGCATGTATTCTTGAGCGAATGAGGTGGACGGAGGCCCTACGGCATGGTGGTGAACATGCCCCGTGATTCAGCAGGTCTGGGTGGGACTCGAGATGCTGTATTTCCAGCAAGCGGGGAGGCTTGTTGGGGGTACCACAGGCCCAAGAACCACACTTTAGAACTAGGAGAGCCTGGAGGCAGGAACACCAATGCAATAGGAGCCATGAGAGCTCGGCTTAGAGGAATAATAGGTGGAAATAGAGAAGAAGGGGAAAATCCAAGAGAGGTAGCAAAAAAAGATACAATCCAAGACTTGACAACAAATAACCCCTGAGTGAAAATAAAAAAGAAGATGGTGGAATTGATTTTGAGCTTTCTTTAATTGCATTATTCACTGTGCAGATAGTTTCCATCTATCTAGTGCAAACAGCTTTCATAATGAGTACTGTCTGTGGCCACAGTCTATCCCTATGAGACAGGGCCAAGAAAATGATCGCGGTGACAGATAATAATAAGAACAATAACAACAACGATACTGATCTTTTATTGAGGGCTTACTTGGTGCCAGGTGCACTACAGCATGCATGATCTCCAGTATGACAACAACCCTATTCCTATCTCACAGATGACAAGAGTGAAACTCAGAGACACTGTGTAGCTCACCCAGAGTCACTCCTGCTTCAGCTGGATTCAAACACAGGAACCAACCATAAAATCTGTTCCCTTCACCTCCATTTTGCCTAAGAGGTTGAATCTATGGGAGATTCAGATGCCCACGTGGGGCATCCATCCTCAAAGTCAGGGTTTCCTTGGGCTCTGACTAACCTTCAAGACTACAAGTGGCAAAAGTTGATTCACGGACTCTAGGAGCTTAAGAGCGAAGTATGCAAGGTCAAGTGGCCGATCTGTGGCAGAACCGTGACTCATGTCATAGCTTCATAACACAAAAGTAGCTTGAGTGTTTTTACGCTCCTGCTCAGACTCTGTTCTGTACCCTTACTCCAGTGCTCTTCCATGGCCCCATCCGTCTCTTCCCAGCTTTATTCTGCTTTTGCTTTACAACTTTGTCTGCACAGAGAGTAACCGGCTCTCTACACAGTGATGGTTTGGAGTGAGAAAGAGGCCCTTGTTTGTGAAGATGCATGGGGAACGGTAGTGGATATTGACAAGACATCAGTAGATAAGAAAGATGAGCTGAGACATTTCCCCAGCCCAGGAAGTGGGTAAGAAATGAGCCACAAGATCTTCCTTCTAATCACCCACACTGTGCTTTCCCAGGATGATTCACAGGTATGGCTCCACAGACCTGACAAAGGGGACCATCGTCAGGAAGATGAAAGGATGTTTTTATGCCTGCTCTCACTTTTTTTTTATTTGTTCGTTCTTGAGTAATAACTATTAATTGTGCTATGCGGGCAGTGCAGAGATGAGTCTACCGGGAAGCCAGCACAAATCCATCAAGTGCTTTTAGTCCGAGCTTTTTAGAAGCAATTGCTTACCACATTCTCCCTGCTCTTTTTCTCAAAGCTAGAATTAAAGTGGAATTTACCACACAGTTACCCAGTGCCCTCCTCTCCACCTCCAAAATGAAGACAGAAGATAGCTATTGGTCTATCACCAGCAAAATCACAAGACATGTGTGAAAAAACCAACTCATTTAGTGTTTATAAAGCCTAAGTATTGGTCCCTAAAATAGGCACTCCCTTTACATTAACGTACGACAACCCCGGGAAGCAGGTATTATCCAATTTGGAGAGATGAAGAAATTAATGCTCAGAGATGACATGTTATCTGTCTAGAATCCAACAAGCAGAAAATAAGACAGCCAGAAAGTAAAAACAGGCCTTCTGACTCCAAGGCCAATCCTTTCTCCACTCATTACAGTTGTCCTGTGCACGCCTCCAAGAGAACCCACGATCCTCCATGTTGTTCTGCAGAAGAATGAAAGCTTCAAGTATTTCTTAGAAATAGGGCTGTCTATAACCAAAAGTGCTCTTTCAAGAGGTCTTTTGTAGGAGTCATGAGCAACAAAGCCAGCGTAGACTCTATAAGGCTTGCCCCTGACCAAGGCGACATGGTCTTGACTACCGCTGGATTCAGGAATCGGAATCTGCACCATGTCTAACATGGAATCATGGAAGCTCTTGAATTTCTCAGCACAGGGTTCTGACCAAATAACATCTAACAAAGACTGTCCCCTCACCCAGCCCCAGGGCTTGCATGAAAGAAGAAAGAACCAGGGGAGTGCCTATAATGGAAGACTGTAAGTCCCGGGTTCACACAGGCTCTGACTCATTATGAAGTAGAATGAAAGAAAAGAAAAGAAGAGGAGAGGAGAGGAGAAGAGAGGAGAGGAGAGGAGAGGAGAGGAGAGGAGAGGAAAGGAAAGGAAAGGAAAGGAAAGGAAAGGAAAGGAAAGGAAAGGAAAGGAAAGGAAAGGAAAGGAAAGGAAAGGACATGAAAGGAAACAAAAGGAAAGAAAAGGAAAGAGAAAAAAAAGAAAAGAAAAGAAAAGTTAATATAGTCCAAGGTTAAATTCATCTCTCATTATTATTTGCATACCCTCCATTGTATCGGTAGATGCTAGAAAGGATCAAACAGGAGGGAAAATAAGAAGAACCCAAGCTTCAGGGCCTTGGATACACCTGAACAAGGTGAGGATTAATATGTGTAAGCAGCATCTTTTTCTGTCTCCCCTTCCCCAGAGGGATGATGAGGTTAAGCATTTTGAAAAGATTCTTTATCATAAGCAGAGCTGACGGGGACTCCTGATGAGAATGGTAATCAAATCAAGAAGTAAATAAACACTCAGATCAATGTTCTTTAATTCTGGTGGCTGACTTCAGAATAAGGGTTGCCTTATAAAGGTAGATATTTCTCTCTTCCAACCATAAATACAGGGTAGCTTTGTAAGGTTTTCTCTTTTTTAAAAGTTATTTTGTTTCTCAACGAATGCCAGCTAACCACCTTCTATGTGCTAGTTAATATGTGGTTTTTGGGGGATAGGATGGTAGAAAGAGAAAAGGACACAATCCCTATTTTCAAAGAGCTCCAAGTCTGCTACCTAAGGCCAAGCACAAAATGTTGTGATTTTTTTTTAAGTCAGCAAGTTATGTTCTCAATTATGAAAATACCAAATGTCAGATTCTTCTCCAGTCCAAGCAATAATGTAAAATGAGCCAATTCTTCTGAATCAGATTTTTTTTAATGAAAATTATGACTGTGGAAGCTTTTCCTTTTAACGCCAACATTATTAGAACTCAGGGAAGAACACAAGGTCAATTTACTGTGTTCCATATTCTTCCCAGGCTCAAACCACCATCCAATAGAAATAAAATGTGAGCCACATACACAATTTTAAATGTTCTAGTAGGAATAGAAAAGAAAATTAAAGAGAGAAAAGAAAAGAAAAGAAAAGAAAAGAAAAGAAAAGAAAAGAAAAGAAAAGAAAAGATTTATTTCACAAACATATACAAAATATTATCCTTTTAACTTGTTGCAGTAGACACATTTCAAGGGCTCAGTGGTCACATGTGGCTACCAGCCATTACACGGGATAACACGTCCCCAACATCTCCTAAACTTTCACCTCCCAGTAAGTGAACAAAGCAAAACATTTGGTGGAGACAGAGAGACAAGTTTTACAATAGACATCAAGATACACAGATTCCCACAGGCAGACCCAACCCACCCAATATTGCCAATGATTTTCCTCAATCTTAAATGTCACGATCAAGAGATTGCAGGACACCACTGCTAGCAAATGACTCCACCCTGTATGTGAAGATGAAGAGAACCAAACAAGACCAACAATTACTACCAACAAAATGGCAACTTAGCCACTCTACCCACTGGGAAGCTGCTTTTGGTCTGTGGATATGAAGACTCTGTTCCCTCATCAAATGCCAAAGAGCTCTCCCTCCATCACTCTTCATATTTCTTCCCTCAGGACAGGAGAAGGGGTGCTTCTATCTGACTAGTAAATGGCTGGCATCCACGACACCACATTAATCAAGGGAAAGATCATCTCCAGAAGCCATTAGGAGGGATATAGGCGAGGTCCACCTCTCACTTCCTCCTGCTTTCCTTAGTGTTCCCCTTTCTGTTGGAGATTTGATTTCTAAAGCAGGCCCTGATCCCTGTGCTGTTCACTGGGTAAGAATACACTAAGCCAGCATTGTAACTCAGGTCTCCCCTCAGGGAGGCCCCAGGGTTAACAGAGAAGGACAGACTGGCAAACCCGAACACAGGCCTCGGGTCCACACCACATTTCCTAATTGAGCTGTGGGTGCTGCCTGCTTTGAGAGTGTTGGCCCTCCGATGCAATGAAGCTAGTAGTTTGAAGACCAGTCAGCGATTGTCAGCACTAATTTGCAAAAGTGTCAGAGTGTTAATAGTCTCAGACAAATGGTCGTTAGTTAAAACCTAACAAAACAAAACTGATCACCAGCTCTGTAACAGGTCATCTCAGGTTAATATCATGTGCTTCCTGATAGGAATCCAGAAGACGGGCGCTTCGCCTGTATGGTGATCTTCCCCAGAATCCACAACCCCACTCTAATCCTGAGAAAACATCAGATAAACTCAAACTGGGGGACATTCTACAAAATACCAGCCCAGTACACTTAGAAAGTATCAAGGTCATGAAAAACGAGAAAAGGCTGAGCAACAGTTACAGATAGGAAACCAAAATGACACAATGAATACATGCAGAGAAGTATCCTGAACTGGACCATGGAAGGGACAAAGGGCATTAATGGAGAAACTGGAGAAATTCTAATGCACCTGCAGTTTAATTCACTTTGCCGTACCAACCATAATCTCTTGGCTTTGACAGGTGTATTTGCTTATGTCGGATACTATTCGGGAAGCTAGGTGAAGGCACAAAGGGACTCTGTTACCAGTTACTATCGCTAGTGACTATTTTTGTAACTCACCAACAGCACCATGGTAAACATTACCTAGGATGAATCCCCTAAGGCTGCTTCCAGCCAAACCAAAACTCTGTCAGGAAAAAAGAGCTGACAACACTGGACAACAAGAAAAGACATTACATAAAATGACTTCTCGCTTTGTATTTTTCTTATAATAAATTAAAAAGTAGTTCAAATGCATTTGATTAGTTAAAAGGTTCACTGGAAGCTAGGAATTAGTGAATTAAAGATATTTTTTAAATTATAAATAAAGGAATAGAATGAGAAAGGCCAACTTTGCCAAAAAAGAAATTATAATTGAAAAATTCACGTTTTTGCTAATTTTAAAATTTTTTATTTTATATTCGGACTAGCAATAGCTAGAGAATCATCTCCCCAAATCATGGCTGGAGGTCTCAGATATTATATTGGCTCTACTTTACTGAAAGGGAAAAAAAAGGGGCTGCTTCTCCATCTGTGCTAGGAAGAAAAAAAGTTCAGCCAACACATTCACAGGGTTTTCAGAGATTCAGTGTGTCCAAACCTTTTAGTTCCCATCCCACGTGTCAGTGATACTATATAACCCAGCCGGGGAAAAATTATTTTCAAAAAATCAAGATACTTTTTTTCCTCCCCAAATTCCTCTCTAAGTCAAGTTTTTCTTCAACTCAGTTTACTTGATTCAGCAAACCAATCAAAGATCGAAAAATAAGAAAAATTAAATTCTACTGTCTTGCATAGATAGATATGTGGGTGGGTAGGTAGTTGGATGGATGGATGGATGGATGGATGGATGGACGGACGGACAGACAGATGGACAAGCAAGAATAAAAGCTAAAGTTATCTAAGCCCAGTTTACAAGTTGAAGTCCTCTGTCTGCTAAAGGAAAAGGTCCTTTAAAAACATTTTACTCCTTCCTGAGCCCTCAACACTATAACAAAAATACGAACATATTCGCCGAGTATTTTTTCTCATCCTACTTTTAGAAAAATGTTTGCCCTTCAACAAAGGTAGTGCATGTTATAGAAACCAAGACATGGAGATCAACATTTTTTGGATGAGGAAACAGTGAACCAGAAAGAGAAACAGAATTACCCAACTTGGCTCTTTCTTATCAGAACCCCTCTTAAATTCCTTAAATATTCCTTCATATATTCAGACTTTACATTAAAAAGCAGGGCCAAAAAAATTTAAAAAAAAAAAAAAAGGCAAGTACTGTGAACCAAGTACCCTGCTAAATAACAGAATGCAGAGACAAAAAATGCCAGGTTCTTCCTGGCCCTAGAGAGCTTTGAACTGCTTCCCTCTTTCTCGGAGGGCATCTGGCAGGCTTTCTTGGACACGGCCCTTCTGTGAGGACCCGGGTGCCCCTGCAGCCTCTCTATCTGCGCACTTCTGACCCCTACACTCCAGATACACAGGGTCCAAAGCCAGTGCCAGCATTTTTCTGATGCTCTTGTCACTGCTAGGCCATGACTGCACTGTCACACTACCAGACTCTAGCCTCCAACTCTCCCACCTCTAATTTTGGCTCTTACTTCTCCATTGAGATTCCCAGTTCCTGGGATCCTCCCTTTTCTCCTGTGTCCCATCCCCTCATGGCAGCATTTTTCCCTGGTTCGAGGTAGAGCCCATATAAAATAACATTTCAGGCACGATTCTGGTCCTTTAGCGGAACTACCTTCCCAGCTCTCACACCTACACTGTTTGACTGCAGTATACTCCATAAAACCCTAAGAAGCTAAAATGCCAACAGTGCAAAAGATCTTGAATAACAACCCTCTCAATTTAAAGGGCGAAGTTAACTAAGCATTTCCTTATTCAGGACCTCTTTCGACTCCCAGAACTCTAGTAAATTAGACACGACAGAACTGGATGCCCATTGAACAGAAGAGGAAAGAAAGGTGCAAAGAAGGGAAGTAATCTCTACCAAGGGTTCAAAGGAAATTTGGGGTACTGCCACAACCTGAATCCAAATCTCCTCACATCTAGCCCAGGATGCCTTCCATCACCCCATGCACCCAAGGCTCTAGGATCCCATGCCCAAAAAATGACACACCACTAATGGTGAGGACCAATCTTTACCCTACACCAGAATTAAACTAGTATTTTTACTTCACTTAGAAAGGGGGAAATTTAAAAAAAAAAAAACTAAAAAAAGTTCTCCAACTGATTCTGGTAGAGACGATTAGCAGAAATATCTTGCAAAGAACGTGGGTGTCCTGGAAGACTCATCGCCGTCATCATTATAATTTCTAATCATGCTGTGTGGGCAGGTGTCCGTGTAGCAGAAACACCATTGGCACCCAGATTAGCAGTTTCATCGGGAGACTAGAAACTAAGTCTGCAATTCTTAGACCTCAAAGTCTGAATCACAGCTTTCCCCTCGGGGATCAGCAAATATGCAGTCTGTGCCTTAGCAAGGACTGTTGGGCCTGCCGCAGGAGGTAATCAAACACCAGGTCCATCCAAAAACACACTGTGAAGCAAGGTACGGGAAGCTTCCTGGGCGCCTGGAAATACCACAAGATTCAGAAACAGAAGGCCGGAGTTGTAGTCCCACATGATGGCTCCAATTCACTGAGTAACTTTGAATGAATCATTTGCCTTCTTTGCATTTTTTGTTTTCGTTCTCATCTGAAAATTGAGAGTTTTTGAACTATTGGTTTTCAAATGAGACATGGGATAAGATCAGGAAGGAAGGCAGCCAGCAGCACGGTTTTGGGCTTCCCCTGGCTCTACACCCTCCCCGCCAACAGCAGCACATCTGTTTTAATCATTTTACTTCTACAGCGGGGCTTTTCAGCTTCAACAAAAGCCAAACCCACAAAAATCATGGGCATGATGTCTGCTAACCCGTAAGCTCTTAACATTCTGATTCTACTCAGATATGTTTTCTCCCAGGCTAATCTTTACAGAGATCGTTTTACCTAGTTTTACTTGACTGGGGGAAATTGTATTGGTAGACTTTAAAAATAAAGACGCTGATCACATACTCTGAAAATGTAGTGTGAAGCGTGTCAGTACTTTCTTATGCCTCCACACGAGCAGATACCTAGAGAGACTGGCCAAGGACAGCAGGCAGGACTAGAGCATTAGGGGGCAACACACCACAAATCTCATAATTATTTCACGGGGACTTATTTATTCCTACAAAACCAGTGCTGGAGCACCTGCTACGTGATAGGCATTATGGTAGTGTCGAAGTGAACAGACGCAGTCCCTGTCCCCAAGAGGCTTATTCTGATTGGATCTGGCCTTTTTTTATTGACATTAATAAAAAAGCAGAAATGAAAACAGGTGAATTAAGAGTCAAGCTTCAAACAATTAGAAACACAACAAAATAAACCTGGGCAAAGCAGAAGAACCATATTATTGACAATTTTAAAGAGAAAATGAAGAATGGCAGAGCCAATAAATAAGTGAAAGAGCTGTCTTCTGAATAAATAACAAACCTGAGTTAAACTAATCAAAACAGGCATAGAGAAATAAAGCACAAAACCACAAAACTTTCAGTAATAACATGGAAATAACCCTAAACACAAAGGAAATGAAAAAAATTATAAGAAATTATTGAACTCCATGCAAATCACGAAATAGGTGACTTTCCTAAAATACAATTAACAAAAGTAACCACAGAAGAGATATAAAAGCAAATTAGTCTAATTAGTACAGGAGGAATATAAAAAGTTTTCAAAGAGGAAACACCTCCATCCCTCCCAAAAAGGCACCAAGTCAAGGCAGTTTCACAGGGGAATTCTATCACATATTTAAGGAACAGATCATGTAAGTGGTACTCAAACTATTTCAAAAAGAAACAAAGGAAAAGAAAGGCCTCCAAATTATTTTATGGTGATTTAAGCATAACTTTTATACTGGAATCTGGCAACGCAAATAAAGACATATACCCACCCACACAATTTTCAAATAATCTCACTTAGGAAAATTGATGCAAAAAGTGTTAATAAATTATTAATCTCTAGATTCCAACAACACTAAAAATATAACGCACAAACTATGACTAAGTGGATATTATTCCAGGAACACTAGCATGATTTCATGTTTGAAAAATGTATTTATATATTTCACCAAATTACAGAACAAAAGATAAAAATCTAAGACATTTTCTCAGCAAACAGAAAGGGAGACAACGCATGATGATTTCCATAGTTCCTAAAAGGCATTAAACATTTAACAACCAGTCTCATTTTAAAAATAAAAGCACACTCTCAGAAGAGGGATGGATACTTTCTTAACACAATATGTTTCCCAAACCAAAGCCAAAATTACAATTAATGGGGAACACTGTAAATATAAGCAATCCCATTAAAGTCAGGAAAAAGAGAAAGACATTCAACCTAACACTGCTAACTAATATTTACTTTTCTAGAGGGAGCAGATAATACAATCAGCAAAATCTGTAAGAGTAATAAAAACTAGAAAGAAAAAGGTAAAATACGGTCATTGTCAGATTATATGATTACTGAACTAGGAACTCAAAGAAAGTCACCTAAAACTTATGCAAATAATGGAGAATTCAGTGAAGGGACTGGTAGAAAATTGACATACTGATATCAAGAGGCTACGTACACACACGTACACGATCAGATGACGTAACAATTCCATTAGCTAGAGAAAGCAAAAAATACCTAGGAAAACAAACTTATAAGAAATATGCACAGTCTACATGAGGAAAACTTTAAGTGCTCCTGGTAACATAAAACAAGACTTCAACAAACGGAAAGGCACTGTGCTCTAGGAAAAAGAAATAACATGTTTACAATGCATAATGTAAATGAATAAGTTTAGAGCAAGCCCCATGAAAATATCAACAGGATATTATTTTCAGAACTGAACAAGTTCATTCCAAAGTTCATGGGGAAACAAAGCACTAAAAGACAGAAAAATTTAGAAAAAGAGGAACTAATGAGATTGGAGTCGGCTCATCAGATAACAAAACACATTACACAGGTGCAGTAATTGAAAGCACCAGGTGAAAATGGTGCATGAAGTGACACATGAGTGGAACAGAAGGTCTCCAAAATGATACGAATTCTTAAGTATTAAATATTTAAGTAATTAAGGATCAAGACATTTAATATATAATAAAGGTGGCTTTTCCAATCAGTTGGAAAAGATGGACTACTCAATAAATAGTATTTGGATGGGTGGATCCAGAAAATATCAAAGTGGGAGGCACCTGGGTGGCTCAGTTGGTTAAGCATCCAACAGCTCAGGCCATGATCTCAGGGTCGTAAGATCGAGCCCCCGCATCAGGCTCTGCACTGAGCATGGAGCCTGCTTGGGATTCTCTCCTCTTCCTCCGCCCCTCCCTGCTCGTACTCTCTCTCTCTCTCTCTCACTCAAACAAATAAATAAAATATTTTTTAAAAAAAGAAAATATCAAAGTAGATCCCTACCTTACATCTTTTACCAAAATACAATTTCAGTGAATCAATGATGACAGACAGAGATAAAGAGACAGAGGGTAGAAGAAAAAACCATCAAATGAAAAACAAGTAAATTAAAGATATATTTTTAAATAACCAAAGTGGAGAAGGCATTTCTAAGTGTTACACAAAACCCCAACACTATAAAACCAAAAGACTGAAGTGAGTATATAATTTTTAAAAATTTTTTATATGCAGTTAAAAAGACAAGTGCAAAATCGTGGGGTGTTGAAACTCCTATCACACACCAAGGACTAATTTTTTTAACTGTAAAAAATAAGCAAAAGTCCAACACTCCAATAGAAAAGGAGGCAAAGGAGAATTCACAAAAACAAAGAACAAATGGTTATAGCCTATTTAAAATGATGTTAAAAGTCACTAACAGCAATAGAAATGCTAATCAAAACTACAAGATACCAGACATAAGATACTGATACAGAAATGATCATCGAGCTTTAGGATTATATGAAAAAAGCAAGATGCAAAATAATGCATGCAGTGTGCTCCCCTTTGTCTAAATATTCTATAAGCACAGAAATATAAAGGAATGTAAATACATATATATATATATATATATATATATATTTGTTTATACCCAGTTTATTTCCAGAAGGAGATACAAGGAACTGATAACAGTGTTGGCCTCCGGGTAAGAAAAATAGACAGAATGAGACCCTGATAGGAGAAAAATTTATTTTTCATTATACCTCTGTTTTGTGACTTTTTAATTTTGCACTATATTTTTGTGTTGCTTATTCAGTTATTTTTTACTTTTCTTTAAAGAAAGATTGGTCAACAATGCACCAATGAGAACATCGAATGCAGGGAAAGGGAGCCAGTTAGACGGTCTGCAACCTTCCAGCTCTGCAAGTTACTACGGCCTATCAGAACAAGGATGACAAAGGCGTTGGGGTTTGAAGTCTAATGCAGCTACTTAAAAGCCTTGACTTTGGGGGAGTTCTTTATTCTTACAGTGTCTAAGTCTGATAACATATATCAAGCACCTAATCCAAGGCCTGGCAAGGAATATATGTTCGAAATAATAATAATAGTAACTCTAGTGCTCTTCTGCTCAACCACATACATTAAACCCAATACCCACCCTGCCCTCTGGCCTCTGCTTCCCGTCTCATTGCCAGAATACTCCAAGTTCCCATAAAGCAAGAGAAATAAATAATGACCAATCCTAAACACCAGTCAGGAGAATAACAAGAAAACATGTATATAAACTCCCACATTGTGCTAAGGAAGGAGCAGAGGATAGCTGTAGTTGGGGAACTGGTGAAAGAGATGAAAACTCGAGTCTATTGACCTCCATTATAGACTTTCCACCACAAAATTTCAAGTGCTGGCAAGGAATGGGCCTCTTTCCTCAAGGCCAATGGCCCCTCGTTTTTCAAGGTTACCTTGTTTCCCGTCCAAGAGCTCCATGTTCACTCTAAGAGCACGTCCCTCCATTGGGTACCCCAGCCCCACTCCCTTGTGAGCATGGAGAGTTCCAGCACCCACAAGGCCTCGTCTCCAGATTCTCACGCACACATCAGAGGACAAAAAGCACCCTGCTGTGTAACAAAAGGCCAACTTTCTTAGTCTTCCAAGAAGGGGGGGAGACCCTTGAATGAAGTACTCCATCCTGACAGAACAAAATGTGGCCCCTCTTTCTAGAACCTGATGACTTCACAAGGGATGGAGAACGTGCGTCCTGAGAGCACTGGGTTTTCTTCACGGTGATGGTGGCGCTGAGGTTTTTGGGTGTTTATTTTGTTTTATTTTTCTTTCTTTCTGTGTTTCGTCTTTGAGAAAGATTCTATTATGGTGGCTATCAATTCTCATTTAAAGAAATAAGGACAATGGTATTAATAATGAAACAAAAGTACTTTTTACTCTCTGTGGTCTGCAAGTAGTTTCACATTTCACTCCGATAGAACTCCGTGTTTTACTAATGTGAAAGTGTGTGGTTTTGGCAATAGCAAAGTTCTTCTAATATTCAACTTTCTGTTGTTTCTTACTTACCATTTACAGTAAATGAATCCCAACTTTTTCCCTGTTGTCAAAATCAGCCCATCTTTAAGACAACCGGGCCACCTCGAACACAGTACTTTTCATGAATATCCCACAGGCATGAGCCTGTTTAGATCCTGTTTAGATCCAGATTAAACCATCTCTACCATGAAACCAA
Source organism: Ailuropoda melanoleuca (assembly GCF_002007445.2). Lineage (NCBI taxonomy): Eukaryota > Metazoa > Chordata > Mammalia > Carnivora > Ursidae > Ailuropoda > Ailuropoda melanoleuca. The sequence goes on from NC_048218.1 coordinate 76,277,052, forward strand.
AATGCCCACACTTTGTCTTTGGACTCCACAGGACAGAACTGTTCTGGAGAAACACTAAAGAAAGCCCAGTCCTGCCTTTGCTTGTCTCCCCTTTTCCCCAGAGTCCTCTCAACCTTCATTTTGGGCTAAACTGGGACAGAGAGATCAGGGCTGGTCAGTCAGGAGAAGAGCCACCACTGTCACAGTTTCCTTCATCATCATCCTTACTTTGGTAACTTACTTTGGAACTTCTTGAGAAGATCCTTCACAGGTGCTTAACCATCCTATCCAGCCTGGTAAATAGGGATGCCAAAGTTACTCTCTTCCACTACATCTAGAAGAAACTTAGGTTCAAAAAAGGCAAGTGAATGGCCCAGGAGCCTCTTGAAATAAATGGCAAGATCAGGTTCTCCATCTAAGTTTTCTTATTCTAGAGCAAGGGCTCTTCACACTCTCTGCATTGCCTGAGAAGAATCGCCTGGAGTTCCCCTCAACTCTCTGTACATCGCTGACTTTTAGCTGCTTCTTCATGACACATTATGACTCCACCAAGAAGGCCATCATCAGCTTATACTTGGGGGAACAACTGTGTATGCTGGGGTCAGTTTTGACTGCTCAGTGCTTGGGCCATACCAGTGCTTAGGTATCTCCATGATGACTAGCGACCATCAACTGTCAGATGTGTCACAGGCAACCTGTTACTAGTCATTGTTAAAGTCCTAAAGTTCCAAATGAAGTGTTTTTATTTAAAAACCACCACTCTTTTAGGTTTATCCCTATGATATTGTCACTCACACTTCCATGTACCTCCTTAAGTGGGAGATGAAGAGGCAGCGTTACGGATGGGTCTACAGTTATTCCATTTAACCTGTGCCTGCCTTCCCTTGGTCCCAGCCCACGGGGTGCTGTTGGTCAAACGTAATCCACGGTCACAGTCTTTGATGAGGAAAGGCTGAGGACTATTGCTGTAGATAAGGAGAGCAGAGTGCCTTACAGCAGTTGGCTTTCCTAGAAAGAGAAGATAGTATCTGAATTCCCTACTGACTGAGTAAACCTCTACCACCAGTCCTGAATTTGTCCTATGGCCTGATGTTTGGATAATAAAACTCAGAATGCCCTGCTTGCAATCCCTAGCTGCCTCACTAAAAAAGTTTGCCCAAACAAAGTAATATGGGTGCATTTGCTATTACTCAATGTACACACACCCACACGCGCACCCACCCCCTCACATGCACACACCTCAGAGCACAGAACAGATCCAGTCTAGTACTGCAGATGACTAAAAATATTCCACACTTCATTCGGTACAGGTCAGGACAATTTATCCTATCAGTGTCTAAGAGATAAACACAGTCTTACAAGTTTTAATGATGCTAGCTTGACCATCACTGTTATCAACTTACCTCACAGGACTCCTATCTCATTGTTTGCCTTCCTCACTAGATGGTAAGCTCTCTGCAGTGAAGGACTAAGTCTTCGGTCAAATAAATATTTAATGAGCACCTACTAGGGGTCAGGCACTAATCTAGATGGTGGAAGTACAGCAAAGAATGAGAAAAGACTCAACGTCTGCACTCCAGGAGCCTACAAAGGCAGAACACTCACGAACAGGTAAATGAACACGTAATTTCCTGACAGCAATAAATACTTAAAAGAAAAATAAAATAGGGTATAGGAGACAGGGAGTGCTTAACGCGGGGAGAGGCGTTGCCATCGACGTGACTTCTACGTCTAACCATTGATCTGGAGCTGTGAAAGGAATACCTATGCCTGATCTCACCCCCAGACATTCTGACTTAATTAGTTTGGGGGTAGGCTTGAGCAACAATGTTTTTAAGGGTATTCCTGTGATTCTAACAGAGCATCAGGGCGGAGAACCACTGGTAAGCTTAGTTGTGAAGGTAAACAGGCCTGGGCTTGAAGCCCACCTGTTATGTACCATCTGTGTGATCTCAGGAAAGATACTTAATCTCTCTGAGTCTTGGTGTCCCTATCCGTAAAAATAGGATAATAATAGCAATGCACACCTTTTTGGGTTGTAAGAAGGAAACGATACATGGTATATCTATGGCAGAGTGCCTGGCACCTGGAGAGGACTCAGTAAGCGTTGGCCATGAAGTACCGTTATCTTTATCAATTAAAAATATGCACAGGGGATGCATAGTAGGGGGCTGCAGGTCCAATCTGGTCCTTCGATGAGTGTTGTTTGCCATGTACAGTGTGGACTTTTAAAGAGCTTTACTGTTGCTTTTAAGAGCCAAAGCTGGGGTTACTGAGTGAGATCACAAATTGCATTTCTCTCCTTCCATGACGAAGTATCTCTCATAGTGTTTTTTTTAAATTTCAATGAGTTGTCAACATTTAAAAACACAAAGCTCTCATGTAAAAATCTGGCAATGTGGGACACCTGGGTGGCTCAGTCGGTTAAGCATCTGCCTTCGGCTCAGGTCATGATCCCAAGGGTCCTGGGCTGCAGCCCTGCATTGGGCTCCCTGCTCAGCGGAGAGTCTTGCTTTTCCCTCTCCCTCTGCCCCTCCCACCCCCGCTCATGCACTCTCTCTCTCTCTCTCTCTCTCAAATAAATAAATAAAATCTTTTTGAAAATATCTGGCAATACATTCCCACAGGCAGTAACTGATGAGCACCAGTCAGCCGCCACCTTTTATCAGAGAGAGTTATCCATGTCCCCCACCACACCCTAGAGCTCTTCCTGAAACGCACACTGACTGCAGCCAGGACCAGTCGCATTTCAGTAGCACATTGGCGCTGTTATCTTCTCTACAGTAAGGAGGAGAAAAAATGTTACCTGAACCCAAGACTCCTAAGTGGGAAAAGGAAAGCTAGCTAAAAGGGCTTCGTGTTTCAAGAAGTCACGGGAAGTACTTGCCTGTGGGAGTCAAGGCTACTTCTGTATATTAACTATGCAAATACTGTGTGTCTGTGTCAAAACCATAAGCCTTGCATGTCACCTGTTCACTCTTTCACATCACTTACCTAGCCCTGTAGGCAGAGAACGTACTGTGTCCCAGGCACTGAAACAGGAGCTCGCACACATCAGCTCCGTAATCTCTCAACTCTGAGAGGTACTTTCCATTATCACCATGTTCAAAGATGAGGAAACTGAACCTAGGAAAGGATAAGCAATGGTCCTGGGGCATATAAATAATAAATGGCACCAGAACTGTCTGACGTCAAAGCCGACACTTCTTCCACCCAGGGAACTATTTAATGCAATTTAACTATTGCGGAGAACAACAACCAGATGGGACAAATCTGGAGAGAACACCAGCACTTTAGAACAGTACCTCTCTCTCTCTCTCTCTGGCCAATGTACTTGCAGTTCATGCCACTAACGGTGAAGACCTTCCCAAGAAATTTCTGGCTACTGTGTCTTTCAGGCGTTGAGAAACCTGCAGATTACACAAGGAAATCTGGTCCTCTCTTTCTTTTGTCCCATGTAAAGATTGTTCGACTTTGAAATCTATAGTCAAACAGATCACAAAAAGAAAATGTGTTACTGTGTGTGTGTGTGTGTGTGTGTGTGTTGTGTTGAGGAAGATCAAAACCAGTGACTGGACAGAAGGATGAAGACACAATCAAGTTCATCTCAAACAGTGTCTCTTTGCTGAAGCCTCCTCGTTTCACCTTGTCAGAATTAACCTGCCACAAGATTCTAAAACGGGTTCCGTGTATACACCTTAGATCAGTACATCACGTCATATTTATGTGTTATGTGTCAACATCCCACCAAATTAGAATTCTCTGAAAAAAAGACAACTATCTTTTATTCACTTTCATGTACCTGCCCCAATCCAGCCCCACCACCAATGTCAAGCACAAAACATAGCACATAGTCAGATGCAAAAATAAGACAATACATGAAGATAAGATTGACCATTTTCTAACCATGTTTAAATAAATGCCTATTTAGTATTAGCACCTATAAAGCAAGGTTTTGTGGGGATGCAGAAATTAATTTTCTTAAACTTCCATTCAAGATGCGCACCATCTACTGGAAGAGAAAAATGTACATCCGTAACCATAACGCAGAAAAAATTAAAATTAAATCTTCTAAGAGATACAAACAAAAAAAGTTTTGGCAGTTGAAAGAAATGTGCAACATATGAAAATTCTCAGAATTTTGCTCTAATCTATATTTTAAGTGGCCAATTAAAATATATCTAACCAAATAAAAACGCAATTTCTTTCTCTGATAATTTACTGACATTTCATTTTTGAAGTTGCTGACATTTAAGTATCAAAAGAGCTGTTAAAAAAGGTCTCAGCCATAATGGGGAATTCAACTTCTTTTTTTCTTTTAAAGGAAGCTTAAGGGAAAGTAGCTCAGTATTTCAGCAATTCTAGAAGAGCTTGACTTTTCTGACAATATAAGTGCAAAGAAACTTGAGTCAAAACACACAAGAAAGAAAAAGATGCTCAAGATATTTCAAGTCTACAATTATTTGCTGAACACATGCTAAGTGCCAGGAAATATGTTAAGCTCTCCAAGGAAACAGAGCTCAGTCTTTATTTGGGGTAACAGTGGGGTACTGGTCCAGGAGAAAACATTAGGATATAACTTTATGATAAGCAGCATAGAAGAGGTGTGGGCAAAAGGCTATGAGATTCAAGGGGGAGAGAAATTATGTAAATTAGGAATTCTATTGATAAATGTGGCATAGCACTATGAAAAGAAAACTAAATTGAGTAACTTGGCATTTGCATTATAATCCCGGTTTTGCCAATAATTTGGTGACAACTTGAGCAAGTCACTGCCTACATTTCAGACTTCAGTTTCCCCCATCATTAAAAAAAGGAGACATACAGCCCTCCCAGTGGTCACATTCTACAAATCTGGGTATTAAATTAAATAACCTGAACTAGAATTAGGCAAGAGAGAGCAAGTTGTCTACTGTGTTGTTTGAATCCACTTGCCCCCTGAGATATGAGTCAACCAAGAGTTTCAAAAGCAGTAAGTCTAGCAGCTTTTCGTATTTTAAGTGAGTGACTAAATTCTATGTTGTTTCACCATAAAGCCTGAAGTATAAAATCAGTAGGGGACATATGAAGGCAGGCAGATAAGTGGGATGGGTTTCCATCAGGGCTCCCCTCCATTCCATGGCATAGAAGGTACAGGGCAATTCTAGGTCCAGTTGCCATCAGTCAGTACTGATTCAGTTGGCAGGAAAAGTAAGAACTTTATTGCCCATCAGAAATGACCCCAGTACACCTTTCCAATGTCATCTCCCACTCTTAGTTCCTTTCAAATCTTTATAAACAAGTATTGGTCAAACTTGCCTTACCAAATCAGAATCTCTCGGGAGGGTGCTAGAAATCTGCATTATTCATAGCAAGTGATTACAATGATCAGGCAAGTCAGGGAAATCCTATTACAGAACATTCAAGCTACTCATTCTTCACCACAAATGCCCCGCTTCTTGTCCCTTTTGTGTGTTTCTTCCACCTGCCACGTGCGTCTCCCATCTCCGGCTGGTGAGACACATTTCCCTATCCTTCAGATCCCAGTTAAAATGCTACCCAATTCCACTACCCTCAACACTCTCATGAATGTATTTCTTATTTCCTCTATTGGACAATGAGCTCTTAGAGATCGGAGATGGGGTGTGAGCCATTCATTCACTCATTCTTTCATTTAACAAATATTTACAAAGCATCTACCAAAAGCCAGGCACTACTCTAGGCACTGGTGACATAGCACCGAACAAGACAAAGTTCCCTATTTTCATGGACATTCTGGCAAAGGCATTGGCAAACTGTGGCCTGCAGACCAAATCTGGCTCACTGTATGTTTTTGTCAAATTTTATTGAAACATAGCCACAGTCAGTTATTTACATATTGCCTATGATAAAGTATTTTACTCTTTATACTGTAATATTTATATTTACTTTATATTGTCAGATAGCAGAATGAGTAGCTACAACAAAGGCCATATGGACCTAAATATTTAGGCTAAAATATTTACCATCTGTCCCTTTACAGAAAAGTTTGCTGACCCCTGTTCTAGTATATCCTTCCCACATAGCACTGTGCCTGGTTGACAGCAGGCAATTAATAGTTGCTTAAAGAATAAAATAAAGGTGGAAAGTGAGAATAAGATCATAGAAGGCAGGTCCTAAGGCAGAACCTCTTTCATCCAGTCGCCATCTTCTGCCTTAATTACACAACACGAATTTTCATCCAGGATAGAATGATATTAGCAATGCAACAGTTCAGCATGATTAGAAAGGGAAGGGGGGAAGCTTTCAAACCTATGGAAAAGTGAAGAAGGTCATAAATTTGCTATGTCTTCAAAAGTCGTTACTATTTTAGGCTCATTTGTGACTCTTAACAGCTGGCCTAGCAAAAAAACATGACAATAGCTGTGCTGCTGTCTTTCTAAAACTTTCGAAAGTTTGGGGAGAGTTGTTACTGTATTTCATTGGTTTGTTTGCCTCCCTACGATGCACCTTGGGGAGGAGACCATTGCACCTTTTGGATCGAGCTAATGAAAAACTCCAGTTAAGTGGAACACAAACACACAGCTGCACCTGAGGAAAACCCCATTCTGTCAAATACCAAAGTCAAGTTTAGAGATCCAGTCTTATCTCCAGATCCTAAGAATTGTCTTCTTTACATGTCTCTATGCAAACCCTCTCGCCTTTCACGAAGCGACTGAAAGGATCTGAGAGCCGTGCTGTGTGCCGGCTGCTTTTCAGAGGCTGAGTTCCTATAAACCTGGAAGTGGAGAGCTGATCTACAACTAAGGTTTTACAAGCACGGTGTGGTGTGGTTTACTGCAAAGAGTAACAGTTTCAGAGTCAAACAAGTCTTGATTTCACTGAAGCTTCGCTACTTGTTAACCATGTACATTTGGGCAAATCATTTAGCCTCTACCAGTCTCTGCCTTACATTATGGAAATAACACAAGTGACATTACAGGGCTGATGTGAGAACTAAGTAAGACAGGTAAGTCCTAAGGAGAGTTAAATGCAAAGCAGCTTTCTCAGAATCAAAAGAAAATAGGTTTCCAGTAACAGTTGGTCCCTTTCTTCCCATTTTATCCAGTATCAAATACAACACTGGTCCTCACACCTCAAAAATACCTTTGTATAATATACCTAAAGTCCCTAAGGCATTACAATATTTTTTTTTTTACTCAATAAATTTGGAAAGATGGCATCTCTACATCTTTGACTCTTTCTTAGTCCAAATTCAAGAAAAGTCTTTTCCCTTCTGAAATTACTACCCAGAAGTGATATAATAGCTCTTGTTTATTCTATCTCCTGGTGACTGATTTCTAGCAGAACAGTAGCTGAAACAACATTCCCCAAAATGCATTATATTAACAGCATCCCAGCATGCTGATGAACATCACAGAGTGGGTTATCAGGAACATCCCTCCAGATTTCCGAGCAAAACAAAAATGGTCAAGTTCTAGTCATTTCACTTTCTGGTTCTGGTGCCCTTGGCCCCTGTGATCCCCTCGGTAAAATGCAACAAAGAAATTCCTATGTTCCCATCCAAACAGTCTCCATTCATTTTACAGATAGACGTGGACGGGTGAGTAGATGAATGTGGGTGACAGATGAAGATGGAGAGAGATAAATGAAAGGGGAAGGTGAGAATGGCCAGAGGATGGATGATTACACGGATGACTGGATGGACAGGTGGGAGGAGGGACGGGCGGGCACATGGACAAGTGGGGGCGGGGGGGGAACTCAGGCAAACACACCTAGCAAGATGCTAAGCAGACACACAGAAACACAAAAAAAGAGGCGAAGACATAAATCCATGACAAAAAGATCAACCTCCAGACTGAAATACCAGCACAATTCCCTCTCCTAGCCTACTGCTCCTTAAATTTCCATTTTAAAACATCCAAAGGCCTCTCTTCATCATTATGTCATCACATCCCAAAATGTGGTAACTGTAATATTACATATGTGCCCAGCAACAGAAAATGAATCCTTTGGGCAAAACAAATTTACCACAACCTCCTAATAAGAGAATATAAAAAGTATTCCAGAAGGCATAAAGCAACTTATCGAATACAATGCATTCATGAGACAAACCATACTGTTTTTCAATGTTTCTCTAATTAACGTTACGTTAATTAAGAGAACTTGGCCTAATAGATTGGGTTGCAGTCAGAATTTTCTCCAAATTAACAATTCTACAGTCTAACTTTACCTTGATTGAGATCTTAACTCAAAGTACTGCTCAACTGCAACCCAATACATTTTAACTTAGGATAAAATAAAAGATGCCAAATTCTGCTACTGCAAAAACAATGTCGACTGCCTCTGTCTTGTTTTATAGCAAGTTCCCTTCCTGGTAAATAGGAAGCTCTGTTTACTGTGCTATGGAAAAATGGAAACAATGGTCAAATATTTCACAAGACATGCAAATGCATTACTCACATAAGATAAATACGATGTCATGATTAAAATGTATACTTCTGAAGGGTGTGCAATGACATCGGGAAATGTTTACAACATACTATTAGATAAAGAAAACATGTAAAAATAAATACATATAACATGACCTCCCTTTAAAAAAAGAATAGTGCGGTTGTATGTGTAAAACATAGAACAGCAGTGATCTTGGATGGTGAGTATGGGTGTTTTAAGTTTCTTCTCCATACTTTTTTGGCATCTTCATTTTCTAAAATGAGTATAGTTAACTTATAATTGAAAAAGAAAGGTTATTTTGTTTTAGGAAAAAGACCAGCACCTGTGCTAAGAAAACAAGTAAGAAGAGTTTATTTGGGTTTTTTTCCATTTACAGAATATTTTCCTATGCATGAACTCATCTGATCCATTCAACAGCTCCAAGAGATGGGTTTGAGGATCCCCACCAACAACCAGGCGGTCCAGCTCATCTAGCAAAATGGGACGGCACACGCGACTCAGAGTTCCCTGGTGCTCTACAGCCGGCTTCACAATGACCATTCATTTACCCAAGGAAAAAACTTGGTTTCTGGGTTGCTGGGTGGTTTATTTTTCCTCTAACAGGGACTTCAAAACTGTTGTGCTCTAAAACTACCCCGAAGTACGAACATCACATCTTATCCCAAAAAACAAACAACAATCACAAAAAAAGAAGGAAGGAAGGAAGGAAGGAAGGAAGGAAGGAAGAAAGAAAGGAAGGAAGGAAGGAGAGAAGAAAAAAGAAAAGAAAAAAAAGAAAAGTAGAGAAAACCCACATACAACACACCTGGGCCCCTTAGTACGTTGCCCCACAATGGGAGGGAAAGACCCTGTTCCAGAACAACAAAATTTCCCACTGTTGCTCTTTCATAAATGTATAAAGCCCATTATCCTAGCAGGACCAGTCCACTCTATTAAGGAGATGTCCAGGCACAACTTTTAGAAAGACAAAGTCTGACCTAGATAAGGAAATCTGAGACAAAGATTCGAAAGCTGCTTCAGGCGACAAAACACTGGGTAGGTTCAGTGTCAGCGTGGCACGGAGCTCCAAGCTAGCTGGTCCAGAGATGACTCACGAGTACCGCTGTGACACCGTCCTGCCCCGTTCCTCAGACAGGTTTTTCCATTAGAATTTACTGACTGTGTGCTCCCCGGTGAGGTGCGAAGATCAGTTCTGCAGTTTTAAAATGGGGTTAGATATGACTGAGAAGCCGTAACACAGATTCCACTTAGTACACTCAGAAAAGCCCGAGGAGAGGGTAACCTCAGCTGGAGGAACCCTGGGCCCCACTTCACCCCTACCCCTGACCAAACTCACCAAAATCTGTCTGTTCTGGACTGTTGACTAATGAGTGAATGGGGTCTGACAAAACCTGGTGCATTACTAAAGGCAGAAGACAGACTAATTAATTATGTAGGGAATATGTAGAGGAAAAGGCTGGGCCTGCATAGGGCCTGGGGCAAGAGAAGAAGGTAAGCCTCTGTGGAAAGGCTGGAACTTATAGGATAAGAAGACTGGCCTCACCTTCAGTGGGGCCGAGTAAAGAACGCCTGCCCTCAGTCCCCCTCCTGTGGAAACTTCTAGAAGGGAACCCATAGTCACATACATGTAGGAACAAGTGTTGCTGGGCAGAATAAATACTCATTATGGGAATGAGCCTGGAGAATAAAAGAAGCAGATGGTCAGGACATTGAGCCTTTGTTCCCTTGCAGCTTCATCCAGCTTCCTCTCCAGCTGAGGCCACAGCCTTTTAGAAACCTTCTCACTCTCTTTCTGCCCTCAGTGTGGCCTTCTCATCCTGGGACCAATGGGTGAAGTGTCTTTGAAACAGCTTTAGCTCTAAGCACCGCACGCCATAAGTAAACTCGTAACGGTAGATTTTAATAAGCAGGGGTGCCCACTGGAATTACCCAGAAAGGTTTTAAAAATGTAAATGTCCAGGCTCACAGCCAAAGATGGAGGGATGCAGACTGAAATCTGAATTCTGGTAGAATTTCCCTAACTGATGCCAATGCACGAACTCAGTGGGAAACTGCTGAAATGCGGAGCATCCGCCAACCTGGGTGCGCGAGAGCACCCGAGGTACCTGGGTAAGAGCCCCCAGGAGGGTCAAGTGGCCAGTAGGTAACCTGTGCTCGTGGTGGAAAAATGGAAAGGAGAACCGGGGAACGACTGGGAGACAGTGAGGCTTCCCAAGGTGCCGGACAGTGTCATCTGTCAAACATCTCCATAAAAGAGGGTCCACTTAGGACCCCAGGAATGAGGTAAAGAGGGAAACTGGAGCAGGATTTAGGTTTGGCGGGGACAGGTTTGCAAGAAAGGCATTCACCTTAGGAAGGCTAGTTAATCCATCTACAAAACACATGCGGTTTGTGATCCTGAAAAAATATGACAGTAGGTACAGGTAGTAAGCATACCGGCTGCATATTGCGTTCATATTGTTGAAACGAAGGGCTCTGGATAAAGCGCAAATTGGAAGGAATTTGTCGCAGGCCCCCAAATCAAAGATGTAAATAATCCATCATGGCTACTAACTTGCTATGACAAATCTCCTCAGCTAAACAAGGTAGAAAGCTTAACTAGAAACAGCTCCCTGATTTCTTCGGAAGTCGAAACCAAGTATAATTCAGTCATCTTACGAATCCCTTAAAGTAATTCCTATTGTTTCACTTCAATATGAAATCCCCGATATAAAACACAGGAATAAGGCAGTTCATGAAACTTGGTCCAAGTGTCCTTAGATAACAATCTTTTTATCTGTTTACTGTTTCTTCATTTGTAAAATGAAATAAACTCTTCTAAGTAGTATATAAAAGAATAATGTCCTAGAGAGTTCTCAAATAATGAACACCTAGCTCTAATTGCTAAATTAACTATTGACCTATATTTTTAAAACCTAATATACCTTCCTTTGTTTTCTAGAAGCAACATATAGTTCCTAATTTACATCGTCAACCTGTTCAACTCCTGATCAGCAAGAATCCTTCTGCTTTATCCAAAATTCCAAACATGGAATTTATCTATTTGATGAGACTCTCCCACCTCTATTATCATGAAGGAATTTAGGGCTTCCCTTCGCAGATTTCTTTATCCTGTGACATTCTCTAAGAAGTATGGGAGGGAAGCAAAGAGCCCAATACTCACGTGTGGTTGCTATTTCTGAAACGGGGGCTGATTCTTGCACCAAGGACCTTGACGACATTACACGAGACCTGCTAACTCCAGTCTGAGTTACCTAAGTGTGTCCTTCGATTGGTGTTTCCCAAGCAGATGAAGCAGCCTGAATTGCAGATTGACTTACAGCATTCTCTGCTCAGAAAACTGTCCCTTCTTCCCACACTATGGCCCTGTCCTACCCATTTTTCCCCTGAAGGAACCATGTTGGGATGTGCATGAGAGTTGAGGGCAAGGAGCCCGGTGTTAGCAGAGCACCTTTCTACGTCCCTTTTTGCCTTGTCAAGCAGACTCCCCCTCCACCAGCCTGGTCTGCAGTGGAGGAATGAGTGAGTTACGAGAAAGAACAGGACATGTGCCACTCGGCCCCTTCCCCTGGAGCTTGGGATTTACCTGACTGCTGGAAGCATATACTCCCTGCTGCTCAAGGTCAGGGACTTTATAGGCATTGTCCCCTCCTGGGGAGCTGTCCCATGCAGGTGTTAGCTGGAGGAAGAGGGAAACTCTGATTCAGGGATGCCGCAGACATAAAGCCCATTATACAACCTAGTCTACCTCTAGCTGCCTGACCGATGCACTACTTTCAACTAGGCTTTAGATGGGTACAAAAGAACAGCAGGCACAGCAGCAAAGGAAGCTGGGACTGAGGCTCAGGGGCCAAGGCAGAGGCTAAGTTTGGTCTTCGTTAGCCTCCTCAGGCCCCAACGTATCCCCTACTTTAACCACACTGATGGCAAGTGCGCACGGGGCCTCATGCTTTTCGTTCATCCTCAGAGTACCTTCCTGAACCCTTACCTGGCCCTGCCCTGACCCCCAGCCTTCTCAGATGTAGCCAACCTCAGGGATCCCTTCATTCTCCATGCATTATCTCTTCTGAGCTTTTGGTCTTTGACGCTCTGTAATTACAAAGCCATTTTTAAGTGCAAGACACATCTCTAGGAGGGTCTAAGTTCCTTCATGGTCAAGAGCTGAGCGCCCTTCCTCTCCACGGCCTCATCCTTTGTCACAGGTTACCTAATGTTTATTGAAAACTTACTATTCACCAGGCATGAGACTAAGGGCATTATACATGATCTCGTTTAACGAATAGATACAGGAAGTGGGTACGGTTCTTCTCTAGAAGGAACAGGATCGAGGCTCAAAAAGGCTCACCCTTCTAAGCGCATGTTGCTGTCTCTGGTTTAACTACGGGGATGCTTGTAGAGGTGAGGCAGAAGGGCAGACAGGGACAGGAAGTGAGAACCAGGGGGCCAAGTTTAGTTCAAAACCACGGGTTCTGCCCCCACTACCTTGATGTTCAGCAATATAGCCCCTGGGTTTAAGGCGAAAAAAAATTCTCACTTTTAAAAAGAAGACGACGGAGAAAATAAAAGTCCGTACGGTCACTGGTCCACGCAAGGCCTCACTGCTCAAAGTGAGCAAGTCTCTCCCCATCCTCAACCCTTGCCCTGGAAACAAAGGCCTGAATGACCGGGGTTGTGTCACTAGATCTATGACAAGCCCGAAGGTTGCTAGAACTGGAAGGCCCAGCCCAGACCCGCTCAAACATAGCTGCAAGCTTTCTAGTAACTCCAACCGTGCATGGGGGGTGAGCTGCTCGGAGAAGTGAGTCACTTACTGGAATCTGTGCCGCCTGCATTACTCAGCTGATATTAATACACCCACTTGTTCATTAAAGTTTAATTGGAGTTCGTATGAATTGGTTTCACCGGATACTTCATCAAAGAGAAGTGTTTGTGTATGAACTGCTCCCATACAAAGCGAGAAAGCGCCACTTCCCTGCAGCGTCTGCACACATCCACTGGCTGTTCTAACTCCATGAACACAGTCCGAGAGGGGGGAACAGGGATCTTGAAGGAGGAGGGGGAAAAGCTGTCCAGACACACACAAAACTAAAGAAAATGAAAAATGCTCGGTGAGGCCCAGCCGCGGTGCCCTAACTCATTAGCTACCGCCTGACCTTGGCCAGGACTCAAATTCCTACCCCCAAACAGGATCTTATTCCTGCCCGGGGTTCATTATCAAAGCTACAGGGCTCCTTCTTTCCCTGGGCACCTGTCTTCCAGGCATACGTCTTTATTTTTAAAATGGGTGGATGAGGAAATTAACCATCATTCAACATAATCACACATTTCTCTTGTACTGACAAGCAAACCATGAACACAATCCCAAACGCCTATTTATACAATCAGGGCTGTCAGTACCCTGTTATTTCTTATCGGATATCTCACTAATCAACATTTCTGGAAGTATAAAATTTTAAAGCTCCTGAAAAGATGGTGCATAGATTTGGGGGGAGCAGGGAACAGACTTCCAGTCTGGTAGCTCTGGGTGTTACCAAGTTTTCGTTAGGCGTGGTCACCATTGTTAAGGAAGCATGACTTCTGGGCCCCAAACAAATCAAGATGAGTTAAAAACACGGCCCTCACTATTTGAGTCACTGAAGTAACCCTCAGAGATTGTAGATTGAAAAGCAATCTACTTACTTTTTAACAGCTTTACTGAGATACAATTCACCCATTTAAAGTCTGTAATTCAATTTTTCGTATACGTATTCCCAGAGTTGTACAATGATTACCACAATAAAATGTAAGAACATTTTTATTGTCCCAAGAAAAAACTCATACCCATCGGAAGTCTTTCCGTATGCCCCACCCCACCCCTGCTGACAAAACACTCATCTACTTTCTGTCTCTATAAATCCTATGGATTTGCCTATTATGGACATTTCACATAACTGGGATCATATAATATGTGGTCTTTGGTAACTGGCTTCTTGTAATTACCATATGTTTTCAAGACTCAGTCATCTGATAATTTATATATCAGGACGTTACTCCTTTTTATTGCTGAATAATATTCTGTTTTACAGACATACCACATTTTGCTTATGCATTCAGCAATCTACCTTCTAAAAATAAAACAGACCCCCACCTACATCAGAAGAGCAAATTACTCAGCACTCCATTTGACAGGTGATCTCCTTATTCCCTCGATGCCCATTCATGATTATCCCTTCACACATGTAAAGAAAATGACCCCGTGGGAGGGACTTCTCAAACGTGGGAGGAGGTGACAGAGCCTTGTAGCATGAGCCAGTCTGCATGGAAAGGCAGCAGGATGACCCACCTGTGCACTGTTTCACAATTTGGGAGGTGCTCTCACTGACACGATACAGCTAGATTGTGGCTCCCTACGGAAGGATCTGTGCTATCTGTATGTCTGGCTTCCCCGAGGCTCCAAGCAGAGCTTGGAATGCACTCAAGGAGCAACACTCACAACTGTCTCTCTCGCAAGAAAACCCACCTTTTTCAGCTTCTTCAGATATGACCCCACTACTTAGTAATAAGCACCTACTATGTGCCAGGGACACTCATGGTGATTAATAAGATACGACACCTGCTTTCCAGGAGTTCAGAATCTAGCAGAAAAGACCAAATCAACACACAAAGGACAGATTTATGTCAGATTAAACAGAATGAAAGGTGTGACAGAAACCCAGAGAAGAGAACCTTCAGCTCATTCTGTCTCACTTGTGCTGGTGATTTCATTGCGAACCTTGTGGAAGCTAATTATCATATGACAAAGGGAGATGGTAGATTTTCATGAATGTCAAGAATTCATAGCCATGTGTTTCCTGGAAATGTACAAACTGAGGTATAAATCAGAGTCAATTTCAGTACCCCCTCAGTTATATTACCAGATCATGCAGATTTAGGAAACCATCAGAGATGGGAAGTAAAGAGAGCCATCCGTCCAAACCAAAAGTTTCTGCCTCCTTCTAAGCAGCCAAGACACTGTCAGGAAGCTGGCAACTCACTCAGAAGTTGCCATCTAAGAAACCATGTAGTGTGCAGGAAAGTAATAGGTTTCCAAAATACATGTAATCTAACCCATACTCTGATACACGAGGCTAATAAGACAGCCCTGGACTTCTTTGATGCCATGTGTCTGAGGGACTCAAAGACATTTGCCAAAGAAAACTCAGTCCTTCCCACCTCCCAAGGGTTGCACTGACTCTGAGTCTTTACAAAACTCAAGAGCGTCCCGCATTACTCTGTTCTGTATTCAGAGAACACACTTGAGCTTCCAGATAAAGGCACCTCGCAATCACAACTAAAAGTCCAACTCATGCTTCTGTTCTTTGGAGTGTAGTCATGTTTACCCCTTTTGGATCCAACTCATGGAACAGATTAGGTTTTCATGCAAACCAAAAACTGATCTACTTAATGAAAGTTTCTTTGACTTAAAACTTCTACCAGCATGAAACCCTCCAGAATATACTGATCGCATTTGCACATCAGTATAAGTATTCCTCTTTAAATTCCCACAGCAAGTTCTCACATCCTGTTTCCTAATTAACTCATGCAAAAGAAGACTTTTACCTTCACCTCTCCTGTTCATTAAAGCCAGTTTCAGGAAATACTTTGACATTTGATTTCTGAAAAACACATGCTGGTTTACAAGAAATCCTAGATATTCATTGCTATTTATGCTTGGGGAGAAACAAGTCATATCAAATCATAGTTAACTTTTTAACCAAAAGAAAAAAGAAAAAGGCAAATTTTTTTTAGGTTCTCTATCTAACCTGGGTGGCGCTTGGTAAGAATGACCTCATTACACTCAAATCAGGGTGGGGAAGCAGAAAGTGCCCCAGGTTAGAGATTCGGGATTTGCATCCACCACTGCTTTAAGGTAACTCCCTTCATCTCTCCAAACCTCGGCTGCATCATCTCTAAAAGGAAAACAGTAAGTGCTGCCTTGCCTACTTCATGGGGATGCCCTAAGATGCACATAAGAAAATGTGTTTTCAATGGCTTTGAGAACTGCAAAGCTCCGCACGCAATGTAAGTATTATCGTAACGTCCTTTCCTATAAAGACATTTTTAAATGACATGAACAAACACTTTCGCCTTTCTGTTTCTATTTTGAATAAGCCAAAGAAACACCCCCAGAATTAACCCTACCAATTCCTGGAAGCTTCACACACACACACACACACACACACACACACAATTTGTAAGGAAAATTGCTGCTTAGACCAACAAGCCCAAGAGAGCACAAGGTCCTGAAGAATCTTGTGCCTTAGAGATATCCTCAGCAGCATGACTTTAACATTAAGTATCTTCCAGCATATTCTGAAGGTGGGGGAAATAATATATTAAGAGTGTATCACCTTCCAGGGGCACCTGGGTGGCTTAGTCAGTGAAGCTTCTGACTGGGGCTCAGGTCATGGTCCTTGGATCCAGCCTCATGTATGGCTTCACATTCAGCAGGGAGCCTGTTTCTCCCTCTCTCCCTCTGCCCCCCCCCCCCCCCCCCCGCCGCTTGTGCTCTCTCTCTGTCTCAAAAAAAAAAATCTTAAAAAAAAAAGTGGTATACAAAACTCAAAAAATGATACACAAAACTCCCACTCACCTCCTTCTGGTGCAGGAGAAATGGTGTCAGGAAGAGTAGCCCCAATACGTCAATGCTTTCTACAGAGAAGGAAAACTGGGGACAGCTCTGAGGACGGGAGCCAGGCACAAGCAGACTGAGGGAGGCCAGAACCTGCCTGCATGACACGAGGAAAAGAGCCCCTACCAGCCATCTTTCACCAGCAAAGTGACCCTCAGTACCCACACAGCAACTCTCCAGGAAGCAGCTAATGAAGGATGGGGACGCTCTCCACTCCCACGCATACTCTGCCATCGGAAGTTTACCCTCCCAACTACCATCTGCAGATAAGCAAAGGTCAAGGGCGGAGAATCCAAGAATGTTTCCAAGGTCATTAGTGGCTCTCCAAGGTCATTAGTGGCCGCGCAAGTGCAGCTTCTATGTCCCAGCTACACTGGTTCCCAGTCCTTGAGTAAATAGGCCAGGCTCCTAAAACAGTCCAAACTGTTCACTCTGCCCCTGTCTCCTTCACCATTGCAGTGTGATGGGATCGCAAGAGCTAACACTTACATAGAATTATGTATATTTAATAATACGAGCTAACACTTACATAGGGCTAGTTATGCCATGCATGGGTCTACATGCATTATGTTCACTCTTCAACTTATTTTTTAACTACTTTAAGCCTGACGAGGACCCTGTGAGGTAAGTCGCTATTACAGATGAGGAAATTGGAGGACAAAGAGAAGAAGCTGTTTGCTCTGGTCATACATTATGATGCGGTGGAACGACAGACTTAAGCCTAGGCGATCTGGTCTGGGGGGCTGGGCCTGTCCAGTACATCACACTGCCTGTTTGTGGGCACTCCCGACGCCGGCTGAGCACCCAGTGTGAACCCGGTGCCTTCAGAGGCTCTCCCATACATTGTCTAATTTATTCTCACAATGACATCCGAGAGAGATCTTATCATCCCTAACTCAAAGGAAGACGCTGAGACTCCAAGAGGTCATTCAATCGACGTTTCTACAACCACTAAGCAGCACACAAGGATTTGAACCCCTATCCGATTTCAAGTTTAGTGCTCATTATGAATATCTAGGGTCTGCACCAGCCCCGACATCAAGAAACTCCACAGCCTTCTACTCATCATTAGCATGGCCCACCTGTATACATTAATTTCTTGCCAAGCAGTGCAGTCAAAAGAACCTGGATTGAGGAGACAGGAGAACAGAGAGGTTCCACCACATGCTAGCTGTGTGACTTGGGTAAATTACCTAGCCTCTCTGAGCCTCGGTTTCCTCATCTAACCAATGAAAACAATGCTAATAGTGCCTGCCATCTCCTCATAAAATTGTTATAAAAATTAAATGAGATGATGCACTTCAAACACTAGAACAATGACAAGTACATAATAAGTGCTCAACAAAAATTAATCCATTGAATAACTGAAGGAAACATGAAGATTAAATGGGACAAGCTGAGAAAAATTCCTACTACAGTTTCTGTCATATAATAGCTGCTCAACAACAAAAACACTAATTTTTATTTATTATTAATATCCTAATAGCCTAAATATGTGCTGAGTCTCACTGGCCTGTAGCCACACAGCACCTTACACACGCAGGATGCTCAGAGTCACTGATTATAGGCTCTTTCTCTGAACTAGGAAGGAAAAAAAATCCAAGACGCTAAGACAGCTTCTCTGAAAGTTTGGGAGCTTCAGGTATCCACTTTCACCCCAAATTGTATCTTCAGTTTAAAAATTATTACCCGTAAGTGAAGCCTAAGACACACTGAGAAGCCACAGTGTAATGTTATTTATTTCTGATATTTACTTATTTCTTGATTTCCACAAGAAATAAAGAAAAATGATTTCCCAATCTCCACACTTTTCAATCTTATCTCTGTCCTCTCTACAAAGACTGCCACGTTACTTATAAAATCATTTGTTTTGTACCAGGGCCTTCACAGATGGTAATCACAAGTGCTTTCCTGAGTCAGTCACTAGTGAGAGAAAGAGAGAACGGGGGAGACAAGGATTGTAAATGCAAGAGATGGAAGACATTTGTTATCCAAAGGAAACTCACATGGAAGAATTGCTCTAACCAGGACATCGAAGGAAAAATAGCTGCAAGCATGCATCACTAAATCTGGGGGAAAATTTGCCTATGTGTGTATACAGATGTGTGTGTGAACAGGTGTGTACATGTATATGTATGTGCAGGTGTGTGTACATACAGACACGCGTGTGTGCATGTACAGGTGTGTGTATGTACAGGTGTGCACACGCACACACGTGCATCCACGATAAAGAGCTGGGATGAAACCACCCCGCACAGAGCAGGAGAAAGAGCACCCACACCACGATGTTGGGCAACAGCATGAACGGCTGCAATGCTGAGCCGGGCCTGGGGGCTGAAAGACTGGGCCTCACAGCTGGGCTCTGCCATTCAACTGCCTCATCTGGAACACAGCATTTCAGCTCTTCCATTCTCAGAAGGGAGCCATCCCAGGACGGGTGTGAGATGTGGGCAGCAGAAGAGCCCTGAGAGTAATTTAGAAACCTATGCGAACACAACTGGGCGTTACTACCCGTTTATTCCAATGCCAAGGAGAGTGACTTTTTGAGTCCATGAGCCTCACAAGTGGAGTCTATTCCTATCACAGGCTGCTTTCAGCAAAGGAAGAAGGGATGCGGACAATGTTCCAAAGAGGCAATGCTTTTTAATTCTGTATTATTTCCAAAACAAAACAGCAAAATCTTTCTCCCCCCCTTTTGTTTTTCCAAATAAAAATAAATTATAACCCTAACTTGATAATAAACGCAGGCTGGAGCTGTCCTTAAGTAAAAGCTTTTGATAACAAATTGCCTGCACTAACTGCTATTTTATTGCTGAATTTTTTATTGTTGCTTAAGCACAGCAATTATGCTAATAAGCCTGGGAGGATGGTACATGGAGTATTGAATCTGACAGATAAAATACTCAATAAAATGCTAATCTCACCTGAAAATTGGAATCAGACAGCCTTATTAGTATTTATGGATATGGCATCTTAAACATGTTTTTTTTAAAGATGAATATATATGAAATCAATGTTGTCTCCTAATACAGACTGCCATGTCTAGGCCTTTATGTGCTTTAAATTCAAGGTGACGATTCTTCATTGCCTCCGCTTTGCCTCCTGACAGAGAAACGAGAACTTATTGGTCATCTCAGCCACATAAAGAACCAGGCAATGAAATCTTTTTCTTCCTTCATCCACCTCCTTCCCTCTCTGCTCACCCCACCTAATTCCCCCAAAAAGGGAAGGTAAGAACTGTGTCAGCGAGAGAAGAGAAGGCAGATTTGACAGCAACAAGAACCATTTGTCAAACCATCTGGCTCCTCTCCACACCTGACAGGAGGGAAGAATGATGCCTCAGAAACAGCAGGGAATGGAGGGTCCAGAGAACCAGCTTCTCGTCTTCATTCTTGCCATTTCCTCAATGAGCGGCCTTGCCGGGCCTGTTTCTTAAACAGGGACCTTCCGGAGCTGAACGATCAAGTCTCCATACCTTTTTGTACATAAAGGAGGGGAGACCAAAGCCCCTGTGTCTAGGAAGAACTGAGTATCATAAGCCAAGGTAGAGATAAGGCAGGTAGGAACCTGAAATCCTCGACCTTATCCTTTGATTTACATTGTCCCCTCTTACTTTGTATCCCCAACATATATTTGAAATGGTTCAGGTTTACATTCAGAGCCCTCAGTTGCCAAATATAAAAAGACTGGACTGTTGACCAGTTGTCCTCAGGAATTTAATTGGTTTTTTTTTTTACGCTGGGTGGGAGCAAAGAAGAGAAGTCAGACGCCTGTCTTACGTGGCAGACACTAGTGACATCGAAATACTGCAATATTATTTACCAAAAAAAAGTCCTCCGTCCTTTGATTTCCATATGAACACTCTGAATCAGTAAGAGAGAAAACCCTATTCTATGGGCAAGGCAATTGAGGATCAGGAACAGCTTTCTCATCCATGTAGAGTACACAGGCTCTGGGGTCAGGACAAGCAGTTATGCCTTCTGACTAATTCCAGCACACCACACGTCCTCTGGGTCACGGGCCTGTTGACTCACCCAAAACCCAAATACCCAAGTAACTAATCACTGCTGGACAAGCAGGGAGGTGAATGGGAACCTCAACACATTCAGCGGTAGCCGCTGAGACTTTGCCCACCCCGTCACGGCTTCAAAGAATTGAAGCCTTTCCAGAAGCTTCTGTCTCTCTCTGAGTAGGTCTGAGGAAAGGACAAGTCAGGCTCACACTGCAGACTGGAATCTGGCATGCTGTGAAAAACTGGGCAAAGGTCCCAGGCCTTGAAAAGTCACTTCCCACTATCTAAGGCCCCATTTCAGCCTCTGTACCAGTTTATCTTCTCAAGACCAAGGAGGTCCCTTGGCCACGGCCCCAGAGGAGAGAGAACAGAGAGAAAATGGGCTCCTAAGATACAAGAAGTTCAATGAAACTTACAAAGGGTCTTCATATACCTTTCTTCAGTGAACCCTCGTAATGCAAATGAAGCTAAGCTGTCTCCTCCTTTTGCAGATGAACGAATGAAGGCCCAGGTGTTCAGAAATCCTCCCAAGAGAACACAGGAGCTAGGAGATGCTCCAGCCATAGCTGGGGCTCGGGGGATGGCTGGTAGGGCGGCTAGCCCAGGCAGGGGGGCACCAAGCAGTTGGCAGATTCTACAGCCATTAACCACCATGTTCCAAGGCCCCCTCCCCCACCCCCACTAAAAGAAAAGGCTGGCATTCCCTACCATTAGAGCTACACACCACCATACTGACCGATTCCCCACCTCCCACTACTGTGTCACACGCAGAGAAATGGGACCCAAGGCCAGATGTCCCTTTATCTTTATTGTACCATGACCAACACCGCAATTTGCAAAGCACCGTCGCAACTAATTTATCAAGTAGAATCATTAACCCCCGATTTACAGGAGGAAAAAGCCAAGATGTTAAGAAGTATTTCCACTTGCCCTGTTCTCACAGGTCTCTAAAAGCAGGGCCGACCCTCAGACCCAGGCCCCTAGCCCCAAAAGCCCTCTTCTTTCCACTGGCATTCCGATGCCCCTGATTCGTTGGGGCCACCATTTCTTTAGTAAACAACCAGAGCAGAAGGTCCTCTCTGAACGTTACTCCCAACAGAGTAACGATTCGAGTCATACTTCGAGGAATAACTTCTGGGAAAGCAGAGGAGGTGATGCTATCAAACAGTGAAACTTAAAACTCCCACTCACGACCTGCCTGGGGGGTAAGCAGGAAATGGGGCCAAGGTTCTTTCCCTACAGGCTCCCCCTGCCCATTTCAGTCTCTCTCAGTCATTACTGAAGTCAGCACTTTAAACAAATGAATGATGTTTCCTAGCTGTATGGCCTTGGGTAAGTCCCCGACCACTTTGGTCCTGTCACTGATACTCATTTGTGCACACACATGCACTCACACTTGGGCACACACGTGTGAACACACACACACACACACACGTGCGAACACACACAGGAGACCATCCCCTCATGTACCTGGAGGGGTGGTGACTGCAGAAAGTCCCTATCTTTTGTACCCTGCAAAGCACCGCAGCTACACCCCAGCAGGTCATGGGTTCAGGTAGTGCCCTCCAGCCTCGGCACCCAGTGCTCCGAGCAGAATCCCCCACCTCTGCTTCAGGCCTCCGAGTGCCCATCCCCCTCCTTCCACTCCACCCCCCGCCCCCCCGCCAGCCCCACTTCTCTATCCTCATCTGCCACCTGCCACCTGCCACTGGCCTGGGTTAGGCCTGGCCTCCTCTACCCTGGACAAGGACCCACTCTCCTCTCCATCACCAATCTCAACCTTCCCGTCTCCTCCCACCCCAGAGCCATCTTCCTCTGCGTCAAATACTGCCAACTCTTCAACCGCTGTGCACAGGAAAGCTCTTAAAACACTATCCACCACAGTGGCTGTACTTCTGCACGCAAGCGATGGTCTGTATCCTTCAGCATCTCCATAACGAGGTCTAGTCTGTGGGTCTGGTTTCAAGACAGAAAGGAAGGAAATAGGGTCACAGAGGGGCACTGCAGTCACCACCTCTGAGGCTTGTCCATCCCGGGCACATGATCATTCCAGAGAAGCTGGGGGCAGTGGTGAGCATCAGTCCCTGGGCCAGACACTGGGACACACCCCATGGTAGACCTTTTACAAACATTCTCTGATCTCTGTGACATAGCAAACGAGGCATATTTAACTCCAAATAAAGCCCACTTAAACCAGGACTCAAACAGGCTTGGTAACTCAGTGTCACTGAAGTTCTGTCAATCGTCCTAATAGCAATGGCCATTGCGAGCCCGGGCTCATAACCACGTCTATACAACTTCACTGAGATATTCTATTGTTGAAATGTGTCAGGTGTTCTGCCAGATGCTTCCCCTAAATAATCTCAGTTCATTTCTCTAAGAACCCTTCCCAATAACTATTAATGTCCCATTTTACAGATGTGGAACACACGGCGTGTCTCTGGCAGATCAGGACCTGAACCAGCGGTCCTGGGTGTGCTCTTTTTCCCTCTCCTCTGCATCGTGCACCTTCTTCCACCTAAATTCCTACCCACAGCACGGTAAACGTAGAGTTTTTCTGTGGACGAGTCACTGGAAGCAACATTCAGCAGTACCTGCAGAGTCTGAACTACGGGTCAGGGAAAGATGCTTTACAAACAGCAATTGAGTTAAGATCCCACAGTGAGGGTGGGAAGTGGATTTGTCCAGCACACCATGGGAGCACAGCCTGTCCCTGGACTGTTCCCGAAGGTCCGCATCACAAAACGAGGCTGGATTTTCACTCCGTTTCATAAAGGCCGCACTTGGGCATGCCCACCTTCCTGGGACAGGGACACCAGCAAAGTCTTCCTCAAGAAACTTCATAATCGAAGTCAGGAATTCAGAGGTCCTCACATAAACCACTCCCTCCTCTTCAAAAGGTGAGCTTTTCTGATAGAAGAAAGGTTGATATTCTAGAACTTGAAGGCAAGGAGAAGAGACTCTGACTTAATCTCTCTGGGAATGTCACTAACATCTTTGCCAGGCCCCACCTTTCCTCCGCCTCTAGAAATGCAGGATGAAGAAGGAGCCCGGGGGTGGGGGAGGAAGCTGAAGAGTCGCTCATAAAAGCGGCAGGCCCTTCTAGTTCCTGGGGTTAACTGTAGTTAACTTCCCAACCTGTCAGACCTCCTTAGTACTTCAACTTAACACCTATCTACGGAGTGCCTAAAATTGCCAGCCACTGAGCTGGGCTCCAAAGGCTGAGACGCTTGCCCTCTGGAAAGCAAAGCTTAGAAGCAGATGCCACTCAGTAACATCCAAGGTGGTCTATGAACTGTTTCTGAAAGTACGAACCAGGGGATAGGGAATATAGGAGTGGGGAGACGGATTCCAAGTGGGAAAGCTGATGTTTCTGAGGAGGTGGGACTTGAGCTAGGAATGGAGGGAGGTGCCCAGCAGAGCTAGCCATCCAAGATGGCGCTCCCTGTGGGATGAAGGGCAGGAGCCTGAGGTGGAGAGGGAGGAGTCAGGGAGCAGGCAGAAAGGTAGCCGGAAGCCAGATGGGGTGGGGCCCTGGGCAGGGATGTCACTTATGTTAAGGACATGGGGAGGCCAGAACAACACAGGGCAAGCCTCATGATAGAGCCTCTGAGCTCACTGCACTCAGGGGCAGCCCACCAAAATAAAACCTACTCTTCCATAAGCCCAAGGAACGTGCTGATGTACGCAAGCCAACCTCCTCTCACCCTGCAAACGGGACAGAAAACTACATAAGACATGTACTGCTCCTGCCCCAACATGGCCTCTTAAGGCTGGACCCCAGTATCACAACCTCCGGTATAAAACGCAAGGAAACAAGCCCAAGAAAGCATATTGGTGAAGACCTGACAATTCAGAGCCAGCACTCACTAGCTGGAGCCTGACTTTCCAAAAGGCCTGTCACATTATGTAAATGCCTAGTCACTAAGACCCAATTTAAGCTAAAGGCGAGAAAGGCAGGTAGGATAGGAAGGGAGATAGCAAGGGAGGGAGGGAAGGAAAAGAGAGAAGATGAGAAGGGAAGGGAACAAATGGGAAAGGAAGAGAAGGGTAGATACAAGGACGGAATGTACGAAGGAAGAAAGAAAGAAAAGTCTCCCAAGGGCCACAGTGAGAAGGGAAAATGGTACAGGTACCACTCTGCCTATGGATAGAAGGATGATTAAATGTAAATCAAATGTGGGATGGAAGCTCCAAGTGACTGTTTTTCTTTTGAAAGTCCGGGTATTTTAAGAAAGAACAAAGAATGTAAACTTTGTAAAAATAATTTTTGAGTTTTTTTTTAACCAGAAAACAAATATGTATTTACAGAAATAGAAACCCATGGGGGGAAACTAGACACACAGCAATTTTAGTGATGGTTATTTCTTGGGAGAAACAAAGGATGGGGAAGTGAGATGGGGGTTGGTAAGTTGCAAAAAACGGTCTCAAACTGTCCCCGTCTCCGCACCCTCACCCTTGCAATATAATTTTGAAGGCTGTCCTATCAAAAAAATGGACTCTTTCCCTACCCATGTTACTAATATATGTGCATTCATCCACGGGTCCACAAATGCATCCACTGCCTATTTCATAATCCAGCTTATAGGTCTCCATCTTTTTTTTAAATTTTTTTTATGTAAAGTTCGATGATTCCTTAGTTGCGTATAACACCCAGTGCACCATGCAATACGTGCCCTCCTTACTACCCATCCACCAGCCTATCCCATTCCCCCACCCCCCTCCCCTCTGAAGCCCTCAGTTTGTTTCTCAGAGTCCATAGTCTCTCATGCTTCATTCCCCCTTCTGATTACCCCCCCTTTCTTTATCCCTTTCTTCTCCTACCGATCTTCCTAGTTCTTATGTTCCATTGATGAGAGAAACCATATGATAATTGTCTTTCTCTCTTATCCATACTAAATTCAAATGTATTCTTACTATGAGTAATGGTACAACATTTATTGAATGCTTAATATATGCAAGGTGTTGTAAGCACTTCCCATGCATTATCTCCGTCAGCCTTCACAGCGTCCCTCCTCAGTCCTATCAACAGCCCCATTTCAGAGAAGAGGAAGCCGAGTCACAGAAATTCAGCAATTTGCATAAGGCCAAGTGGCTACTAAACAGAGGACCCTGGATTTAAACCCAGACAATCTGACTCCAAAGCCTGCACTGTCCACGCCGCATCTGGGATGTCGCTCTAATCCACCAGCGGGTTAACCCCCACACAAAGGGAAATAGCTAAAGCGACCCCATTCTGGCTCCTCGTGAACACAGCTTCCTTTCAAAGACTCACAAATCACCTGTCTAATAAGCCAGTCTAAAATGATACCAGGAATCACAATAGAGTCAGCAGATTGTAGACTCCGGATACCCGTTTTTTTGATAACTGATATCTATTTCCTCATCTTTCCTTCTGGCATTTCTGCTGATTTCCAGGTTTCCTCAGAATTCCTGGCAGCAGTTCCACGGTTACCATCGGAAGAATATCCTGAGATGTCATGTGTGTGGCCCACGATGTTTGCGATCAGAGAGCTGAGCACACTGCGCGCACACGACCTCCTCCACTGTCATGGACATCAGTCCCTTCTGAATGATGTTGATTCCACCCTCCCTAGTTTAAAGATCACCCCCCCTTCCCTTGACAGAGAGGACAATCAGGCACGTAGCGCTGTTCTCTCTGTCATCTGGGCATGACATCACCCTCCCCAGGTTACAGAATGCTGGGCATCCCCCCAAAAAAGCTCCCCCTCCTGAAGCCCATTCTAATCCCATCCCTGCCCAGGAGGTAACTGGAAAGGAAAGGCCCTGATTGGCTGCCAATTACATCACTGCTCCACAGCCCTGATTAAACTCTTAATTAACCGAATGCCACTTTACTTCTACCCCTGTCTCCACAGACAAATAAATAAGCACAAAGAACAGCATAGGGTGAAGTCAGCAATAAACTATAGCTTCTGGCTCAGGTATGAAAGGGGAACCATTTGCTGGGGTTACCTGTCATTAAGAACGATTTGGTCACCAGGTGGGGACATACAGTTCTCTATATTAAATTAGAGGAATGATTCAGAGGGGACCAGTTTCAGCTGACAAGAGCAAAAAGAAAATCAATTTCAGGTTGCCAGGACAACTAGACTTTTCCTGCAAGAATAAATTTGATACAGCCCTAAAATCTGACAACTAAATGTTTCCTCGCATTACATCACATCCCTAAAACGTGTGTTGAACCAGTGAGATAATCAAGCCTGCTAATTACTTTCTACAACACCCATAAGATACAGGATTGATGGTCTTGGCTCCAAACTGACTTTCCTCCCGCAGCCCCACTCGCTCTCGTGGTTTCAGAGTGAATGAGGATTGCGTGCTTCTTAAAATGAATCTAAAGGCATATCCTTGTCAGTTAGTCCTTGCATCCTGGAAAAAGGAAGGTGAGCAACTTTTTAATACATATCCCCAGTGCTCCCTGTCACACAGCGCATGGACTACCCCTTCCAGAGATCTAACACAACGCTGGACCTAAAGGGATGGGCAGTGGGGATAACGCTTATTGTACCAGAGAGTGAATCCAAAACACAAAGAGGCGGAGTGACTTATTGTACCAGAGAGTGAATCCAAAACACAAAGAGGCGGAGTGACGGCTCAAGGTCAACACAGCTGGCCAACAGCAGTTAGGACTGGAATCCAGTTCCTTTGATAATGGCTTCTATGCAATTTCCTTAAATAGCTGCCATCATTCTGCTTCTGCCTTAGAGACTCCAGGAGCTGAAGTTAAGTCCACTTGATCTCTTATTAAGCCTCATGAGGCACTGACCCCAAATGGCCTTATCCCAGGAGTTCAGAGTCCTGACCCCAGATCCAATAATATCTGATGAGATGAGCCTTCTCCCTGCATTTATGTTCTCAGAAGGCTGAATATCAACTTACCTCCAGGGGCTATTAAAAACAAGAACGGCTAATAAATCACTGGAAAGCACTTTGCAAATGTAAAGTAATATAAAAATACTAAGCATCAATAATACGAGTGTCCCAGGAGAAGGCAGTTCCCTGAAGAGCACGATGATTTCAAATGGCCAGGCTGTGCCCACCATCATCCACCAGAAGATATGAAGGCCACGCCTCTCTCTCAACCTCACTCTCCTTTCCCTCAAATTCTCAAGTACGCCTCTAGACACTGTTGTAACACATCGTATTCGGATGGATACGCAGAGACGTCCTCTCTGTCAGCCAACGTGGTCATAGAGTCTTCACTAAGTTTGGAGGAACTGTGAGAGGTCTGGATCCAGCAGGCAGGAAAGCAAATGTCAAGCTGTCCCTCGCTGGTAATAAACCAAGTAAACCATGAAAAACAATGAACCCACTAGAAAGTGCTTGTCAGCGAAGTCAGCCTTGAGAGCCGATTTAGAATCTGGTGAGAGGTCAGGAAAGCACAGCACACACTCAAGGGCTCGGGCTGCAGGTGTCAATGGGAGAAAGAGGAGAGGGCAAAGCACTCCTCCCAGCCACCTGCATGGTCCTTGGTTCTCCCATAGGACCCACACAAGGTGAGCAGAGAAGGGCAGGAGAGGAAACGGGGATGAGCAGAGTAATTACGAAATCAAAAGCTAGTAGCAGAGACACTTGGCTTCTATTCCTGACCCTGCCATTAGATGTTACGTAACCTTGGACAAGTTATTCAAACCTCACTAAGCCTCAAGACTGAGGCCATCCAATACGGAGGACACCAGCATTGACCACACAGTCCAGCTTTGAGGATTAAATGAAATGAGGTATGGAAAGCAACGTAGTCAGAGTCTGACATGTAGTATGTGTGCAACAACCACGGGTTATTGTGCTAAGCATGCGTGCTCTAGGGCTGGAGTCCAGCACAGAAACAAATGGTAAGACATAAGACATAAAGTCAGAGGTCAAGATCGTTGGGATGGAAAAGGAAAGACCTATCCCATGGGTTTTACTTTGTATCTACTAAGGAGTTATCACTGGCCCCAATCCCAAATACCTAGTTTAGGATGACATTAGCCCAGGGATAGTGAGGCACCTGCAAACCTCAGAACTGAGTGGAAACCCAAGAGCACTGGAAATTCAACCACCTGGTCAGCATAGAGGTCAACTCTCTGCACTTGAGCTAAATGCTAAAATTCTAGGGTTCTCGCTATTCAATGTGGCTGCAAGATCCTCATCGCAAAACAAGGAACTAGTTTTCGTGGGAGGAAAATGCTCCCTCCAGCCCCAGTTCATCGAACATACTTTCACACACATGGACACAGTATCTGCTCCTACACAGGTAAGCAAGGCACAATAACCAAGAAACTACAAGCCCCATTAGGTCAAGCCCAGCTAAAGAGGCATGGGACTTGAGAGAAGGGAAAGAAACGAAAATTTACTGAGCTCCTATTTGGCAAAGATGCATTATAAAAGTGAAGAGAGAAAAGAGAATCAAGGAAGACTTCCTGAGCGAAGCGGCTTTGAGCTGACAACATGCCAGGGCACACAGGCTCTGGGGCCACACCCATTTCTCCAGCAGGACCTGACAACACAGTACTGCTGGGTGAGCCCCCAGAAGCCCCAGGGCCAGTGGCCACTCTCGCCTCCAGGTTCTGGTTCACAACACGGTACCTACCCACCATACCATGACTGGGGGGTGAGGCTAGGGACTGAATATGAAGCTGGGTTATTAAGGCAGCATTAAGCTTCATCGGCTTCCTCTCCACAGGCAAAGCTCAAGCAGACGTAAAGAAGAGACAAAGAGGGGATTGAGAAAATATGGATGTTGTGGTAAGGCAGGTGAGAGAGTAAAGGCTGTTGACTCAGGCTGTGAAGAAGGAAAATACTGGAAGACAAGAGAAAGAGTACGAGGAAGGAAACTGCTGTGTTTGAGGCTTGTTGTATTTATTTCTTGAAGCATACTTCTGTCAAGTCATTTTGTAAAAACCCTACTTCTGTGAAGTCCTTCGAATGTTATTTCAAGAGGACTTTGTTTTGGTCACTGACCAGCACCACAAAGCATTCCTGGAATATAGTAGGTGCTCAGTAAATATTTACTGATTGAATGAATAATGCCCAGCTAGAGTAGAGTAGAGGCTTTTACAGTCACCAGGAAAAAGAGCAAGACTCTGTTTATATTTCAGTTCACTCACTTAAATAGGATGGAATAACACAGGTGCAAACAGAGTTCATGGCTCCTGGAGCAGTCACCATATATTCACCAAATATAAATCAGACCGACCCACACTCTGGGACAAAGGACAGGGCAGCCATTCGCTGGATACAACCCCCAGAGAAAAAGGAGGGTCTCTCAGTAAAAACAGAGAGGGTATCTGGGAAAATGCAGTCTCCCCAGGCTGATGTTTACTCTGAATCTGATGGTCCAAAGCCAGGAAGGGCCCTGGCCATCCCTCTGACTGCTTTGGAGAAAGGTGCCAGTTTCAACCTCTTGAGAACAGAGGGGACTACAGACTCTTGAGGAGAGGGCAGGATCCAGAAGGACTGGATTCAAGTCTTCACCGGAAGGCCTGCCTATCAATTTTCAGGGTGTTCTTTCAGTCCATCTCCTAAAGATAACTAGAAGGATTCATTCATAGATAGTTCAGAAAGGCAACTTTGCCCGTAATGAGGAATACAGTGACTGGGAGATAAAAGTGTTAATTACAGAAGGAGGAAGGGTCAATATCCACCGTTTCACTCTTCCACTGTGAGGTCTCTCGGACGTTTCTACAGCCTGCAAGGTCAGCACTTCTTTCTGTGGCTGTGTCTGATCTTGAGAGACCATTATTATTTATTACACATGAAGCACTTTCCATCTGCAGAGTGCTTTGGAATCGCTTTTTATTAGTTACTCAGCATTCTTAAATCTAAACACAGCTAAAACCCTAGTGGACAGCAGAAAACCCCTGATTTACTCGTCCATCACCCTCAACGGGTCCCCACACGTCCTCCCAAAGACTGGACCGGTTGAACAAGAGGCAAACGAAGCACTAGGAAGGAGACTTCGCATTCAACACTCATTTACGGAGGCCACCTGGTGCTGGGCTGGGTGTTCGGAGCTCAGCAGGAGGCTGTGCAGAAATAAATAAAACACAGCACTTGACCTCAAGGAATTTACCGTCCAGGGCTATTTGAGAGGACCTTTTCGGTGCCTTCCCGCCTGAACATTCTGTGGTTGTAGGAAAGTATAAATAGATTTCAAACATCATGTGCAGGAAATCTTCCTACATGACTCAAAATTTGAACAATTCTATAGGTATAACTCTAGTCCCAAAAATGGAATTGAAAAGAAAGAATACGCCATGGGCTTATTGCCCCAATTTTCAAATTCCAGAATTCAGATAGGCAGCCCCAAATCACTTCTAAGAGGAAATTTTAGGACAAATGAGTTCATTATCTCTTGAGAGAGAGCACAGAGCCAACCCAAGAAACTTACTCGAAGAAGAAAACATAAATTTAAGTTTTCATAAAGCCACTTAATAGATGCATAAATTACCATCGATGTAAGTTACAAATAGTTTGTGTATATCTCTAAACATTAAAGATTATAGCCTTTGGAGCAACTCTACTCTCCACTATAAAATATCACATAAAATCGCCAGTTACATTTGGACTTATCACCTGGCAAGAATATCAGAGGAGGGACAGCAGGATAAGAAGGAAGATGGGGTATTCAACATAAATTTTAAAGTCCTTTCCAACCCTCGGTTTATGATCCACTTCTAGAGATCAGCATCTCACACAAAGCATGGCACGTATTAAATGTTCGATAATCATGAGTTCTTTGGTGTCTAAAACAAATGAAGTACACGGGCAAGAATGAACAGTCAGAAACTGGAAGTCCTCAATTCCGTTAACCACTATGGTGCCCTACATGATACTTAGGCTGTGAAAGTGAGCTGACTGACACTGATATCACCCCACTAATCACCGCACCTGATTCACCAAAGACTATGGCTTACACAACTCACTACTAATAAATTCCATTCTCTGCCACCCTCTGATGGAGGGGGTGAGACACACACGTGTGCATCTATCCTGTTTCACATGACAGGCGAAGCTTCAGAAAAACAAGAAACACGGTGCGGGCATAAGAGCACGAGGTAAGTCCTCCCCACGTCGTGTCTTTACCACGTGACACTGGGCAGCCCCTTCTTTCTACTGAAGCATCACTGTGCTCTTAAGTAGAATGAGGGTAACATTCCTTAGCCTGCCACCGTCATGCACCCGGGTGAGGCTCTGCTAAGTTAAGGGGTATAGAAAGGGGTGAGCCCACTGTAAAGCCCTGTATGAACCTACGTCATATATCATAGTCCCCAACGGGTTCATCACGTTCAATAAATTATTACTGTTTTTATGACTGGTCTTCCCTGTGGTTTTCTCATAACACCACTAAGCACTGATAACCATTACAATGTATGCTTTTTACCAAAGTAGAAGACACACCGTGTTGGGTTTCCCAAGATCCCCCCCAACTGATGGGTAGCGTGTATCACAGAACCCCGAAACCTGATGCGGTCTCCTCAACGCCACCTGCCACCCAGTGAGGCCGCCTCGTCATGGCGTGCCGTTTACTCTCTTCATTCGCACACCCGCCTCCGTGGCACCAAAGGGCCCACAGCTGGCTCAGTCAAGACGAATGCCACCCACGGAAAGAAAGGCCGCAGAAGCCCCCAGTCCCAAAAACTAAGACCACCAGGTGGAGGAAGACAGTGAAGGGAGTTGAATGCTGTGCTTTAAAAAAAAAAAAAAAAAAATGGTTGTGATATTATAGTGAGCAGGGCACAGAGGGGGCATCTTGCCTGTGCCCTCTTGAAAGAGGTGATGTGAACATCAAGGAGGATACGGCACGGTCAAGTTGATGGGCTCAGTATCGCTGGGGATGCCCCATAGGAGAAATATGAGACATGATGCCCTATAGGAGAAATATGAGACATGATGGGCCTATCTGGAAATATGTTACATTCCTGCTTTAAGAGCCAGAAGAGGGGCGCCTGGGTGGCACAGCGGTTAAGCGTCTGCCTTCAGCTCAGGGCGTGATCCTGGCGTTCCGGGATCGAGCCCCACATCAGGCTCCTCCGCTATGAGCCTGCTTCTTCCTCTCCCACTACCCCTGCTTGTGTTCCCTCTCTCGCTGGCTGTCTCTATCTCTGTCCAATAAAAAAAAAAAAAAAAAAAAAAAAAAGAGCCAGAAGAGACCTTCAAGACCCATAAGCACTTCTCCTTTCAGATGGAGAAATAAAGGCCTAGAGACTTGAAGCATCTTGAGCAGATCACAGGGCAAATTCACGGCACGGCTGCCATCAGCACACAGACCTCTTAGCTTCTACCATCTCTGGAGCAGGCGTTCCCATATTATCAGCTCCCATCCGGCCCTTTCTCCTACTCCCAGGACTTGGCAGCCGTGCAGTGGCCAGCTCCAGCCAAGAGGCCACCGCAGCAAGGCAGGGCAGAGCGGGGCCTGGTTCTTCAGCCCCAGAGGGCAGAAGGCTCCTCCACCACGGCTCCCTCAGCGCAGTACCCTTCCACAACCACTCAGTGTGCCAGGGAGGCCCAGGCTGCACCAAGCCATCTAAGCCCAAGGGCTGCAATATTTTGTCAAGGAACAAAGAAACCTCCCTTAATCTCAGCAGAGAAAATAATGCATTGCCTCAGAAAGGAAATGGGAGAGAGCAACTTGGGCCAGAACGCCTTCCGAAAGGAATGGAAAAGTACAAGCTTTTGCAACGTAACTGTTGTAGTGTGTTGACAACAGATTACAGAACCCGTAAAGACAGAGCATTAGAAATCACGCCTCATCCCGTAAAGTAAAACGGACTATAGTCCGCTCTAGGGCCAGATTGTTGCATTTCTGTTTCTTCCTAACCTTCTTAACTTCCATGACAGGCAAGTGACTCATCCAATTACTGACTGGAGAGCCAACACCTCAGTTTCACATCCCTCATTCCCTTTCCAAAGGTGTGAGGAAGCTGTGGGGGCTGCCTCCTACTGGTCCTGCTTCTCCCGCAGGGAAGGCAGAACTTACAAGAGAAGCAGACTCCCAACAAGGCCACTCAGAGGCCACGTTTACTAGGTGCACACCTGTTCCCACAATTCAGTGCTGCACATACCCCAATTCTTCTCCAACAGCAAGAGGGACAAGCGGAAGAGGACGACCATGAAGGTGCACTGAACGCATTCATCTCCGCCCTCAGCACAAAGTTATCTGCCAAGTGAAGTCTAATAATGTGTCCGAGGCATATTTAAGGAAATCACAAAGAAAAATTCAAGACCAGGGTTTTATTTAGTCTTTTTAAGTTCAAACCACAGAAAGTATTTGGAAGAATCAGAAACTACTTTCTGCAGGGAATTCCACAGAAACTGGAAAATCTTGGGCAAAATTAGAACCAAAGAAAACAGAAATAGCAGAGATCTTGG
This sequence comes from Ailuropoda melanoleuca, assembly GCF_002007445.2. Taxonomy (NCBI): domain Eukaryota; kingdom Metazoa; phylum Chordata; class Mammalia; order Carnivora; family Ursidae; genus Ailuropoda; species Ailuropoda melanoleuca. Next base: position 76,311,482 of record NC_048218.1, read on the forward strand.
CGATCACCAAATCCAGCCCTGCCACTTTTGACTGAAAAAAAACAGGCCAGAGAGAGAGCTTCGCAGCTGGACGGCGGTCGAATGGGCTGAGAACCCACATCTGCTGACTCCAAGAATAATTTCTTAGTCCTCATTCCAAGTGAGCATTGACTTGAACACTGACTCCAAATTAAACCTACATGTGACTGCAAAGAAAAGGGAAAATAAACTGTTCTCGGTGGCAGATGCTTGGAATATTGGCTTCTTTCTCAAAACTTCACAGTTCACGTTCTGCAGAAGATGGAAACCAGTGGGGTCCCCTTTTGTCAGTTGCAAATGCACATTTCTTAGGAATGCATTGTATGTCTGGTATTCTCTCCCAACTCCCTCTCCCTGTGCTTCTTTTGGCCATATATGGCACTGAGCTCTGATGCCTGGGTCATAGAACTCAGGCCTCGGGTATGAATACAATCTGGTTTCTGAGCTGTTTGTCTTTACTGGAAATCTGAAGAATCCATCTAGGAAACATTTACTAAAATGCAGAAGGCAGGGAGGATTGATTCACACCCTGAACTTGGCACAGAGAAAAAGATTCTCCTTTTGCTCACCCAAAGGTTTGCTAACCAGATTCTGGGGAGAAAGTGTCAAGGTTAACAGAGGTACGAGGATTTCTATCTCAAGAACTGTGTGTGCCTGTTTTGGGGGGGGGGTTTGCTGAGAGGAGGGGGGCACTGTTCTAACATAAGAGTTAGAGAGGCAAACTGCCACTGGGAAAGCAAGACACAGCCAGCTGCCCATCAGAACATGTCCTCAGCACTCATCTTTCTTGATATGACTTAGTTATCTCTTCATGGGGTGTCTGACTTTCAACACTTGCAAACTACGTTTCAGAAGCAGAAAATCTCTTTGAAAATAGGCATAATCTGCAATTGTCATTCCGATTTAAAACAAAAATGTTTTACGTGTCTATAATTCCAAACAATACTTTTGAAAGGAATCATACAAAGAGAATTCAATAAACACATCCCCCAGACATGTAAAACTTGAAAGAACAGCACCATCGGAGCAGAAAAGGATAGCTACTTTGAGAGGGGGTGAAACCGAGACCCCGAGAATAGAAATGACTTGCCCGGTGGCACGTAGTCAGTACAACGAAGCACATCTCGATGTGGAGCACATAAGATCTAAAAAGAAAAATGGAAGGGACTGTATAAGGGCATTATGACCTCCAAGAGCAAAGAGAGAAAACCACCTGTTAACCCTTAACAGTGCACAACCCTCGCTGTGGCACACGGCCACCCACAAACTGGCTCTGTGATTTTCAAGAGTGCACTTTTCATCTCCTAAGGGAGCTTAGACTAAGGATGGACAGGGACCACATCCTATACAGTAGGCAGACAGACAGGCCTGGTTAGAATCCAACATCCATCAGTTCTCTGAAGCAGAACTTGAACAAGTTATTTATTCCTTCAGTATCTCTAGCAATTCATCCGCAAACCAGACATAACCACGTCTACCTTATGGGGTACTTGAAAAGATTAAGAAGGCTTTTTACAAAGTGTCGCCCTAGCGGTGTTTGACATCTAAGTAAGCACTTAATACACGGTAACTGTTAATAGTATATCTGTTCATAATTCCCACTACAAGAACCATGAGTGGTTTGGTGCAATGGTAAAAGTCAAGGAGCCTCTGGTTCAAGTCCGCACACGTCGTCTCATCCTAACTATGAACTGTGAACCTCACCGTGGAGCCTCCTCTGCCCTGGCGTGGTTGAGGTCTTAGCTGGGAAAAGTTCTTTAGAAACGGTCTTGCAATGTAAAAATGGAAAGTACAATCATAAAGGTCAGAACCTTCTTTGGGGAATAAGAGAGTGTCATGTGAACGTAGGCACCACGTAAGTATCAGTGGAGGAATGAGAGACAGCCCATGCTCTACTTTCCTCGTGAAAAGCAAATACAGGGATGTCTGGGTGGCGCAGTCGGTTAAGCGCCCAACCCTTGGTTTTGGCTCAGGTCCTGATCTCAGGGTCATGAGATCAAGCCCTGCATCGGGCTCTGTGCTCAGCATGGAATCAGCTCGAGATTCTCTTTCTCCCTCTACCTCTCCCGCTCATTCTCTTTCTCTCTCTCAAATAAATAAATCTTTTTTTAAAAGTGACCTTACAAATAGATGACTGCCATGCTATTCCTTTCATAAATGTTCCTGAGACAGAGTCTATAGGCCCAGAGCACCCCCCCCATGGCAGCAAGGATTCCTGCAAACTGCCACTCAGCACAGAGTGATGAATAATAACGAAATGCTAGCCAGAGGGTGCCCTGACTCACAAGCCAGGCAAGGCCCCGGTGAGGAAGCCTAGGGAAGAATCACCCGAAGTGACCAAGCTAAAAGGCCTTCATCACATAGAATTTCATAGCCAGTGTGAGGAAAGAGCAAGGGTCATGGCTCCTTCTGGGCCCCTTTTCCTCATGTACACAGGTGCCACTTTCTCAACCTGGAGCGATGTCCAGGGGGGCCGAAAGCTTACAGAAGGCAGTACCATGGTCCTAGGGACTGCCAGCGGTCTTAAAGCACCTCTAGGACAGTGGTTTTCAAAGTGGGTTCCGCAGAGGCACAGAGTTCTGGAAAGAGAAGTTGGCCCGGGGTGGAAGCGACTGGCTCCTCAGGCGTAACTACAGCACCATCACATAACTGCACTGTGGTTACCGCACATCCTGGGAGTTCACCTCACAGGTCATGAGGGGTTTGAAACAGGATTCCACAGAGGAGAAAGGTCTGAAAACACCAAAGCCCAAAGAGCCTACCGTCGAAAGTCATACAGCCAGAAAATCCCAGGAAACCTCTGGAGGAAGGCCTGGGATGACAGGCTAATGAGAAACAAGCAGAGAAGGTAAGAAAGCTCCAGAGAGCGTGCACTGCTATTAGAGAGATCAGCGCAGCCCCCCAGAAGGCTGGAAATCTCTAGAAGGATTTGAGAAGCAAGAAGGGAAGGGTGATGGGAGCCAGACAGAAGAGAACACCCTGGTTCTGGAACTTCTTCACTTCCCTCCTCCATGCTCATCTCTGGGACTTCACACCCAAGTGAACCGCCCCGGGAGAAAGGCCTTCCTGCTTGGTGCTGGGACCTGGAAGGAGAGGGACAACGCTGGACAGAGGGCAGCACACACTTTTATTCTTCCTCTGACGATGCAAACGGCGCGCTGGCATCTCGGGGTGGGGAAGCCCTCTGAGACAACAACGGACTTGAGTTTTTCATTCCTCCATCTTTGCACAGGCCAAATAGGGATAAGGGATCCACATCAACCCGAGAGTTGTCTGGCAGGAGCACAGGGAGGGCCCTCCAATCTGCTTAGTAACAGCAATAGAAAGTGCTAAATAAGTGAGTCAAGAAATATTTCTGGAAGAGCTATTCAACTGGAATGCTTGGAGAGCCACCCGCATTGCAATAACTCGATCTGTCCTCATCTTTTAGAACACGCAGGAGCCCGGCTTGAAAAAGGGACTTCACAGCTCCAGCGGCAGCCAATAAATAAATAAACACACAGAAATCTCTCGGCGGCTTACTGAAGTTACCAAGGAGAAAGTTATGTTCACAATAAGGATGTGATTTCATTCTTCTCTCCCTGTCTCATTTCACATCTTTTCCCCAACCACTTTCGGTAGTGAGCAGTTTGTCATGCATCCAAGGGAAGCGACACAGCCTCCTGCGTGGCCGATCCATCTAAAAAACATATCATCTGTCTGTGCGGCAGAAAGCCCAGTTGGAATGAGCAAGTTCTGTGCGTTCAACTAGAAAACACTTCTTGTTCTCGCTGTCAAAATAATTCTGTATTAAACTTCTGGGATATGTGACTAATGTGCCTGGAACCTTTTGGAGCGACTGGTTTATTTATTTTAGGGAGGGGAGCGCGGCTGCTGGCGGCGGGGGTGGTGACAGAGAAAGAGGAGGAGGAGGAAGAGAAGAGGGGAGGAATGGGAAACAGGGACAGGCAGAGAGGGGCTGCCCAGAGAGCTCGAGCAGCAGCCCCTGGAGCCGGCCCTGCCAGCCTTCTTCCCTAGAAGCCCGAGAAGGAGCTGGGCCAGGCCAGGAGAGAGAAGAGAAGACAGATAAAGGTTGGCAGTGCACGCTTCCCAGAGTCAAGGTTGCCCAACAGTTCCTCAAAAGACTCGGGAAATGAAAAAGTCAAAGCAAAACAAAACACACACACACACACACACACACTTCACCAGGGTAATCCTATCACAGCTCTTTCCAAAACCCATAAAAGCTCCCTACTGCTTACAGGAAAAAGCCCCAAACACAATAGCGGGACAAGGAAAACTTCTATGACGGGATGGAGATGCCTCACCTCCACGCACCTTCCAGACTCGGCCTGCCAGCCCCAATTCCTCACGCCTCTGCTGCTCCCTCTGTCTCAAAGACGCACCTCTCCTCCCTTGTTTATCACAGCCTAGCTATCTTTCAAGACCTAGAACACTGCCACCCACAGCGAAGCCTTCCCCAGTGGCAGCCAAAAGACACCTTACCCTCCGCACGCTCGTAACTGCGGCGTTGATCACTTGACAGCCTGCCTCCAGGTACTCGTGGCTTGTTGGCACACCTGTCTGCCTACTCCCTGGCCCACCCTCTTTCCCCAGAAACCAGCCCCTCTGATGCACTCACAGTGTGCATGCACACATCGACACCAAGGACTCTGCCATCAGGGGTCTCGGGATGCCCCAGAGGAGTCTGAGGGCTGCATACGCCAAGCACGAAGGGGACGTATGCCCATCACTGAGCCTCCGTGCCTTCCACAGCGAAGCATCTTTAGCAGTAAAGTTGAGAGACAAAAAAAAAAAAAAAAAAATCAGCTCAGAAATCTTCAGAAGAAAAAGGCCTGGAATTTGCTCTTGCTAAAACCCTTACAATCAGCCCTGCTCCCTCCTCAGACCCGTTATGTTGCTGAAGTCTCCTCTTCTGCTTTGCATCAGAGGTGGGTGGAAGGGTGGGACACTAAGCGAGGAGGGGGTGACAGGAGGGGAAGCTTCCAGGGGAAACAGATGAAGTGATGAGGTAAATAGATTTAAACCCATCAAACAGGTTGAAATCATCGGCTTACTTTGTTTTGTTTTGATATTTTTCCCCCATTTTCTTACTTGTAATAGTTATATGTTAAGAAGGGAAGGAAATGAGGGAGGAAGGATGGAGGGGAGGCAGGAAGGAGGCGTCTGAAGTGGAGAATAGGGACAGGACGGCAACAGGGACAACGATGAAAGAAATAGTGAGTTGACTGCGTATGGCTGGTCAGCTTTGGCAGGCCCACCTCCTGAACTTTCTCTCCAAGGTTACTTGGCAAAGAGAGCTTCAGAAAACAGTTTTCACTTTCCTTCTCCAAATCCTTCCCCCCCTCCCCCACCTCATCTAAAAAATGAGTTCCAACCTCCTTAAGAGGGAAAGGAAAAATGAGACCCAATTCACTTCACATTTTCTACCACTTAAGGAAAGCCATTTCTTGGAGTGAATGCTTTATGATTCAGAGAATAACCTACTCTCTCATCCTGCTTCTCTCTACTTCTGCACCCCCCTCTCTTTCCGTCTTCATGCCTTTCCTCAACTTGGAAGCAGTTCTCTGCCCTCGGAGCAGTCTCAGCCTTCCTCCCATTCAAAATCTCTGTCTCCCTCCCTCCCTCCCTCCCTCCTTCCCTCTCTCTCTCTCTCTCCTTCTCTCTCTCACATACACACACACAAATTAAGTTTTGTTTCTATTTTTTACCTTCACTAGAACACAATAAATACCCACAAAGGGTAATGCATTCATTTATTCACTCATTTATTCCTTTTTAAATAAAGCTTAATAAGTACCTACTGTGAACGAGCTAATATCCTACCAGGGCCTGTCAGAAACTGTAAAGAGATGTCAATAGTGATGTGGTAGGAGAGGCATACGGGATAGATCTCGCCCCCCCACCCCACCCCGAGCCCAAGGAACTGTGGAAGCCTTCCTACGGAAGACACCTGCAACACGGCAGACCTTCTACAACAATCTGTTTAAGGAATGAATGAATGGAGAAATAAATGGATGAAGATGTATTTGAGTTCAGCCTCAAAAGAATGAGTAAGATTTGGACGGGCAGAAATGAGAGCCCCCAGTTCACAGATGAGGGCCACAGCAGCACACAGGCAGGGAAACGAGAGGCTCATCTCAGGAATGCCCAGAAGTCTAGTGCAGAAGGGAAATGCTACCAGCGGAGGCACTGAAGAGGTATTCACCTGACAAACTAAGACCCTGTGGCACTTTCTATGTGATGGAGGACCTAGTCACAGGTGCGCCTTTACAAGTACTAACTCATTTAATCCCCGTAACAAGCCTGCTTCCATTTCACAGAGGAGGAAACCGAAGCCCAGGGAGGTTCAAAAACCTCCCCAGAGAAAAGGGCTGGCCGGTGGTGGGGCAGCCTGGCTGCAAATGGGGGATTATTACCTCCCCATATAATATCAACGCCCTCTGGACAGGTCCTGGAGGGCCAGACCGAGGAGTCCACGCTTTGCTGTACAGGCAAAAGGAACCAACTCAAGGTTTGGGGAACTAGAATAACAGGGTCACATTTAGGGAAAATCATTTGCATAATAAGATTTATCAGAGCTCATGGATGGATGAGGGAATAACAGATGAATCAAGCTCACCATCAGCCCCTCCCCGCCCCCCCGAGCCAGACCCACACTTCTAAATCGCTGTTTCGTCGTCATGCACATAGTCCAACAGGATATACAGTAATTTTTTTCTGTGTATGCTCAGACCCCGAAATTTGATTTTTTATATTGGAATAGTCTGTTCCCTTCTGCTTTCCGGGCCAAAGATTCCATGGAGCCTGCCATGAGGGATGGCATGGCTGCAGCCGGCGGTAAGTGGCCTCTTACTTAGTCCGGCCGAATGCTCCGAGAGGCAGCATTGTACATGTACTGAATAGTCACAAAAATAGCTCGGCTAAAGGACACAGGGGAAGAAAAAAAACTGCACTCTTTAGAAGTGACGTGTTTTTCCTTTTCTCTCTCTACCACTGCTTCTATGACCTAGTAAGGAGGTATCTCTGTAGCAGCAGCACCGGGCCAGGATTCTGGAGGCCTGGGTTTGAGTGTTGACTGCCACTTTCTTTTACATGTGATCTCGGACAAGTTCTAGGTCTCGGTCTTTCTGTCTGCAAGATGAGAGGCTGGTGCTCAACTACAGCGTTGTTCCCCTGTGTTTGAGTGTGTGTGTGTGTCTGTGTGTGGTGGGGGAGGGGTGTCAAAACAGATATAAGTGCATTTTGGTTGACACAGTCCTTTTTTTCATCTTAAATCCAAAATGTTCTATAAAGTAGAGCCAAGAACTAGGGTGTGGAGGGTGAGTTTGCTATGTGGGGTCCCAGAGCAAAACAGATAAAACAAAACAAATAAAATGGCATAGTGGTTCCCTGTAAACGGTGAGATAGGTAATTTTCCTTTTTTTTTTTTTTAGACTTTTCCTGTACCTTCAAAATTGATTAACTTGAGGGGCCTTCCAAAACTTGAACAAGGATTATCACTGAAGAATGGATTAGGGGAGACTTTCATTGCATGTGTTCTACTCTTCTGCATTGACCGAATTCTCTTCGGTGCTTGGCAAAATTTTTGTAAGAAATAATCAAATACAGCACTTAAAAATACAAGACAACAAGAGAAAACCTAAAAAAAAGAAGAAAAAACAAAAATAAAAACTCATTCCCCAGCAACCCCCCCACCCCCAACTCGCCCAAACATGTTTTCTAAAACACTAATTTTCCTGCCCTGGCTGTGAGGGTGTTGGGGGGGGGGGGCGAGGCCTCGTTCCTTAAACTCAGTGCTTCCCTTTTTTTCCCCCCAATTAGCTGAAATCCATTACTTTGTGATGACAAGTACTGTGAGGACAGTGGCTTCCCTCACACAGCTGTTGCTGAGGCACAGCTGGTAAAAAAAAAAAAAAAAAAGGAGAAGCCTGCGAGCCCTTTGTCAGTATAAGGTGCTTAGTCGCAGAGCAGCCCCTGAAGTCCTCTTGAGGGCTGTAGCGACATGCACGGTATTTCTGTGGTTTAGCCTCAGTGATGACGATGACGATGACGGTGATGGCAACAACAACAGTAATAATAACAAGCAGCTGGCTCACCTGCCAGCCACACTGGCCTTGCCGCCAATTAGTAAAACTACAAAGAAGCAGACTCGTTTCCCCAAGCACAGGACACCCTATGTTATCACATCCGAGACCACAACGGGGCAGGTTTTATTCATCACAGCTGGAGGTATTACAGGTAAGTTTTCTTTTCTTCTTTCGCTCTCATCCCCATTTTCTCAATCTTCTACATGAGAATGCATTGCTTTTATACTTCAAAAAAAAAAAAAAAAGGAAAAAAAAAGAGGATCATTTTTAAAGACTTGTAAACAACCCCCACCATAAAAAGCCAGGCTCTCCTTTCACAGAGTTTAAACATGAGCCTTTCTCACCCGTGAGCCCGCGGGGATATTCTGTAACTAGGTCACCGGATTTCACTCCATCGCGGTGTACCTCTCCAAATGTTCACCAAAGCCACCAATATCTCATGAGGTTAATTTTGGACAACTGCTGAGTTGAATGAAAAGGAACACATTCAGTCAAAAAGCATTTAGGGAATGCCTCTGATATTCTTGGCACAGCAGGAGACACCAACATGAAGGGGCTGCCCCACCCTCCAGAAACCTATAGAAGGGTAGGAATTAATACACATGCATAAATAAGAATAGCTCAAGGTACAATGTGATAAGTTCTAAAAGTGTTCCCGCTCAAAGCAGTATGGGGGTTCTAGGAAAGGAAAGGTTATTTCTAGCTGCTGGGATGAGGGATGGCTTCAGGACAGAGTTAATATCTCAGCAGGACAAGAAACGCCAACAAAGGCAGGGATGAGGCAGCTCCTGGTCCCAGGTACAGTTCAGCCAGCTGGAGACCAGGGGCAGGAAAGAGTGGCCTTCATTCTGGAGGGAAAGACTGTGCCAGACAGTCACGAGGACACAGGATGTTGGGCTGGGGAGCTGGGGCGTGCTTCCACTGGGGCGAGGCGCACAGTCTCCCCATGCATCTGGGTGTCACAGTGACCATTTCCCCTGAAGCCATCCCTTTACATGCAGTAGTGAATTAAACAGTAAACAAAACAAAAAAAGTAAACAAAAAGTAGAGACAACAAATAACCTAAGCTAGTAAAAATAAGCCACAATATGTTCTAGAGTAAAATCCATGGGAGTGATTGTGAATACCTTGCACACTAGAGGACACACCCTCTCAATGATGAAAATCTTGTTAAGTGTGGGGAGAATGCATTAGGAGGGAAAGTGGCAGAAGTCAGGGGCACCTGGGTGGCTCAGACAGTTAAGCATCTGCCTTAGGCTCAGGTCATGATCCCAGTTGTCCTGGAAAGGAGTCTGGTATCAGTCCTGCATCTGGCTCCTTGCTCAGCAGGGAGCCTGCTTCTCCTACCCCCACCCCTGTTCTGCCACTCCCCCTGCTTGTGATCTTTTTCTCTCTCCCAAATAAATAAATAAATCTTAGGGGGGAAAAAAGGAAGAAAGAAGAGAAAAGAAAAAAGAAAAAAAAAAAGAAGTGGAATGGAAAAGAAAAGAAAAAAGAAGCGGAATGGAAAAGAAAAGGAAAGAAAAAAAGAAAGGAAAGGAAAGAAAAGAAAAGAAAAGAAAAGAAAAGAAAAGAAAAGAAAAGAAAAGAAAAGAAAAGAAAAGAAAAGGAAATGGCAGAAGTCGTGGCTCTGTCTTTTGGTTGTTCCCAGTGATCTAGTCCAAAGTGGCTCAATCCCCTTCTCTGGAGGCATGAATTCAGCATCTGTGTCCATTCCTCTAACACCCTCTCCACAGCCTGAGCCACCTCAAAAAAGCACAAATGCTTTTGGTGAGCAAATTCTCCCTCTCAATGGAATGATAATATCATAAGAATAGGGGCTCACTGGGGTCAGAAAAAAAGCATACTGCATCAACAAAAGAGCGAAGAAGACTTTTCTGCCTCTACAGAATTGGTTCTCCTCCCAAGCTGAACATTATTATCCCTTGGGATACTTAATTTTTAAAAATGCAGATACTCAGGGCCCCATTCCAGCCCTATTCCAATCAGAATATGTAGAGGGGGGACCCAGGCACAGTTACCATTACACAGCTCCCCAGGTGATTTTCACACGCAGCCGGGGTTAGAGTCACTGCCGGCAGCTTGGGTAAGAGTGCTCAGAAGAAAGCGAAAAGTCAAATAAATGAGAAGAACTGATGGACTGTTCAGCTCAAGCTCAAAGTAACCCCTAATCACCCCTCTTTCCCCCAATTGGGCCTTCATAGGAGGGTGTCAGGTTCCCCTGAGGCTGTCAGCAGAAGCCTGGGGAAGGTCACCAGCATCATGTCATCAGTGAAGGTAGATGCTCGCCTCAGAACATGAGTCAAGGCCACTGGGGCAGTTAAGAACCCGCGCCAGCCCAAGCGAAGTCCTGGGAGGTACTGTCATGGGCTGGGGGGGAAGGAGGAGTGTGCAGATCTCAAGGTGCAGCCATCAGTCCCGTGGCAGTGTGGGGGAGTAAGAAAGGACTACGCTTTGCAGTTAGACACAAGCTGGCTCTGCCACTTTCGAAGTGAACTTAAACAAGTGCTTTAATCTCTCGGAGCCTCGATTTCCTTATTTGCAAAGGAGGAATTAGAATGTATGCCTTGCATATTCTTTTCCTTTTAGGACTAGGGATGATGGTGTACACAGTCTGGCACACGCGAGGTGCTCAATCAATAAATGCCAGTGAGTACATTATTATTACAATGATTAAGCAAATAAACCAACCTGAAATTGTCTCCAAAATTGCATCCCATCACCAAACCAGGAACGTGTAGACAAAAATGAGAAACACGTGTGGTAGACAACCAAATCTGTATCTCACAGATCAGGAAGAAGCATTTATTATACTTCCAATGTCAACTAAACCCCAGCCTGCTTAACCGTAGATGTCAATGTATTGCCCTCAGTCCTGCCTCTCAGCAATTACAAACAGGCTCGGACTTCAAATGTCATTAGGTCTCACCTTTCCTCTATGCAGCCCTTATCACACCACAGAGTGATGAAGCTGAAAGGTCTCTGGAGGTGACGGGACCATCATCCTCACTGTGCTCGTACGAGGAAACCAAGGCTTATCGGAAAGTGGTTAATTTCAATTAAACTTGGAAGTCAGTAGTCAGAATAAAACTATAAACACAACACTAATTAATGAGTTTACCAACACTGCTCATGAGACAGGCAGTATGGAAATCACAAGCCTTACTCTGGACGTGCCACGGTCAGCCCTAGAGCCAGGACCAAAAGCCAGGTCTGTGGAATCCCATCCCCCAGGAAAGAAAAGGGGTCCAATGCTCAGGCTCCACCACCACCAGGTACCCCTGGACACGAAGGCCCTTCTGTTCTCGAAGCTGCAGGTTCTCTTTCTTGAATGAGATGCTCCTTGACTTCCTTAAGGATTACTGGAGAACTAGTGGGTGGTGACCATGGAAACCATTAGTTCCTGTCTAACCTTGAGACACGCGCATGTTGCCTTCTGGCACAAAAGCTTAAAAATCCCCTGATAGAAGATTTGTACCAATTACCCGCTTGGGTTAAATGCCAACTGAGTGTTAGAGTCAATATTCAGCCAAAGCTCAGGTTGAAATCTATCAGCATCATTGTCTGAATTTCCTTGATACAAGAATATATAAGAAATTTCTTGGTGTTGCAAATAACTGGTAATTGATGGTGCTGTGCAGGATTTTGAAGGTTTTCCTGATCAGACGTTGGGGACAACAAATTCGGCGTTCTACTTTCAATATGTCTTCCAAAAACATGTGAAAAATTCTTCAATACACCATATTTAGTAAAGATTTGTGGCCTTGGGTAGACTTAAACAACTAAAACTAAAGAAAGAGAACTTCACGGACATTCTTTTTAAATGTTATAAATGCAACTAACCATTACGTGTTCACTTGGACATGAAGTGTGTGCGGTGGGGAGCAGGCAGCCAGGAAAGGCTTCCAGAGAAGAGAACACGTAACCCCAAATGCAGGCTGCAGGCCCTGAATCTATGAACACCATCAGAGAAACTGGTGCTCTGCAATGGCATGACAGGTGGCCACGTGTACAGGAAAAGCCACAGATTTCCTGGCCTTTCAGAGCCAGTTTTGAGTCTCAGTCCTACAACTACTACCTCTGTGACCTGGGAGAGTAACATAAAGTCTCTGGGCCTCAGCATTCTCGTCTGTAAAATGGGGTGGCGTCTGTAGTGAGTGCATGTTGGAAAGACTATGCATGGTGCCCAGTAGAAGCTCCTAGAACAGACCCCGGCTGTGGATACGGCAGTCCGTACCTCCTTTGCTCCTCACACACTCGGTGGAGGAGCTCGGCCTGCTAGAGAAGCACCCTGCCCTACGAGATGCTTCCTAACCTTGCTGTGGAAGCAATCAAGAGGCTTTCCACATCTCCATCAAGGCAAAGGGCACTTTCCCAAGAAACCACGATAAGAATCATACTAAAGTAAGCCACTCAAACATTTTATAACTTCTCGGGCTTGAGGTAGGAGTGAGTCAGGATGTGAGGCTGGATCTGTGTTTACCCAGCACGACACGGAGGAGAGACGCTGTGCCATGACTGGTGAGTACGGCTGAGAAAGTCAAGGCGTCCGGGGGAGCTGAACAGTTAGGTATCCATTTCTGCTAGAAGCCCTGTGGGGAGGTGACGCTGCAGGAAGGCGACAAACCTTCGGTAACGGTTGCCCAGGGGAGTTCTGCTCAGTCAGCTACACGAGCCTCCTCTCTTACCCGAGGAGGGACAATGAAGGAATTCCACCCACTGTGTCTGGTGGGGATGTGTTTGTTGGTGCCCCAAAGAGGAAGCCGCCGGTGGCGCAGGGAATATTCTCCCTTACATCCTTCAACCCCTTTACTCTGACTCTTCCTTCCCTGTGCACTGCCTCTGGCAACCAATCCCGTTTCCACAGCATCCAAGGCAGAGCGCAGACACTGGCGAGCCGATTAACGCGAAGCTCTTGCTCCCGGGCACGTATGAAAAAGGCACCGGGTTGATCCTGGGCTGCCTTTCATGTCTGACTAATGCAAACCGATTTCCTCCCCTTCCCACCATGGAAACCATGATTTGCTATTTTCAAAAGGGGGGTGGGGTGGGGAGTTCCAGGCCTGAAATGATGAGGACCAGATACCAACCATGCCGACCATACAATCAAGGGAGGCCCTGTCTCATAACTGGCAAAGACTTCCAAATCACCAGGGGCAACACCCACCGAGCTGGTAGAGTCTTGCTGAATTGTTCCTACCCTTATAAGGGCAGCTTCATCTGCTTTGGCTGTCACCTTCTTTTGTAGTTTTGGAATACATCATTTGTAGAGTTGAATTTCTTAAGAACAGGTGGGCAGATCCACTTCCAGTTTAATGCCTAGTCGCCTAAATTCATCAGGCAGCCACTGAGCCAAAAACATATGCACAGATGGCCCTGAACAAGACCCTGGAAGTACAAGGGTGAATGAAGATGCAATCACTGACTCGTGTCGCACAATCATTGGCCTTGTAGGCACGAAGTAAAGGTTAACCATTCCGTGTTGCAATACATAAATATTATCAATATTAATTGTGATGTTAAAAGTACAGGACATAAATAACAATGGAGAACTGGTTTAAAAAGCAAGCCCCAGAGTAGCAGGCTGCAATGTGCGCGCGCGCACACACACACACAATGGAACACTATTCATTATCATGTACATTGGGGCAATAGGATAACTGGCAATCTAGATTTAGTTCCTGATACTTTCTTTGTTTTCCCTATTTTCTACAATGAAAATTAGTTACTTGTATATTCAAAAAGAGCATCAATAAAATGTTGAAAATAAATAAAGCACACTAATAGTTTCAGAATTCTGAGTTCCCAAAGGGCTCCTGTATTAAACCTAGTTATTCGACGCCCTAGTCCCTCACTCCAAAAATCAATGTATGTATCTGTGTGTGTGTGTGTGTACATGTGTGTCTGTGTTACATATATGTATGCTTGATACTAAGTAACCTAAAATATGGGATCCTTTGTGGGATCCTGGTTGGGTGGAAGAACACTGGACAAGCTCTGGGAGACAGAGGGTCATCTTTCAGAGCCGCTGAAACCGGAGTACATCAGAGTGGCTGCTGATCAGAAAAGCTATTCAAACACAGAACATGCACGGGGCAGAGAAAATTAGCAGCCGTTTGGTCTGGAAAAGCAGAAGGGCAGACCTCCCAGCCACAGGCACTGGCTTGTGAACGAGCTGCCTGTCCAGGGGACAATTCTATGTGCCTATTCCTGGGGACAAGCAGCAATAGCTCCATCATTTATCTAATAAAGATCCGTGGCTAAACTTTATACCTCTAGAAAGGCCAGAAACGTTACACACATAATTCTTTGCAAATATGTTCATTTGATTTGTTGAGAAACTATTAAAAACATACATTTGGAAGGGGAAACCAAACCTGAAACACTGCAACAAGCTAAGTGAGAGCCGACAATTTCAAGCTCAGAAATACTCAATGAGCACCTACTATATGCCAGCCACTGTAGTAGGTATTTGTACTATAGTAAGGAGTCCCTGCCTTCAAATAGCTTAACTCTGGAAGAATTTAGGAGGAAACCATGAAAACAAAAAGTAGATGTGGAATGCTTCTATAGGACATGCAACTGCAGCCCTAATAAACTTGAGTGTGCAGGTCAAACTATCAAATCTGTTGGGTGGAGGGGTGGAGGCAGATTTGGGTTCCCGATCAAATAAATCTGACAAATTCATGCTATGAGCTCTGAGAAGTTCTACAGCAAAGCAACATTCTAAATTTGCTTAAGCCAACATTCTCCAAATGTGTTTACCCACAAAATCCCCCTTCTTGTGGAAAATCTATCAACAGATCATAGAAAATTAACATTTACCAAAACTAAGCTTGCAAAATGCACAATAATGGCCGTGCCAACAATGATAAAACACATCAGGTGAGTTCTATTAAAAAAAAGACAGGAAGGTTCATTATGCTTTTGATAAAAATTAACAGACTTTTAAGTATTGACTCTTGAAGGTATGAAAATTTATTTGGAATTCTTCATTCCCCAAAATCTAGGAGACAAAGACTTTGGTATATATCCCAACTTGCTAGAGAATTATATCCGTAAAGCCAGGCCCTCCCAAACCCCAAAACCTTCAGAGTCCACTGCCCACCCAGTGTGGCTACCAGCTTCCCGCAGAGGCACCTTGAACTGGGCAGGTGGCAGAAGAGGGCACAGTGAGTAATCAGCATGTGACCAGGTGCTAGAGACAGGAGACAGGGAGTCACAGGTGCTCCCAAAAACGTATGCCGCCAATTTCTCATAGTCTATTTCAGGGAAGGGGAGTGGTTATAGATACTGCTGACAGGAGGGAAAGCACAGACAATCCCTAAACCCCTCTTTTGTTTTAAATGCTTTTCCTGTTAAATATGCTAATCCATTTATCAATAAGAGAAATGGATGGGAGAGGTTGACTTGTAAAAGAAAAACAGAGTTGAAAACAGAGTTGAAAGTCAACAGATTTAGGTCAACACAGTCATTAGCTAGCCAACACCCCATTTTCCTCTGATCACCCTGTTCCACTGGTCACCACTGTTCAGTCCCCTTCACATCGAGTCGTGGTGTGCATTAAAGAGTAACCACCAAGCTCAAATCACAGAGACAAAGAATTTTCTCGCTAAGTGGTGTTGGGACACATAGATAGCCATTTGGATATGGACAAAATTAGATCCATTCATCACATCATACACAAGAATAACCTACAAATGAATCAGACAGCTAAATGTGAAAAATGAAATTATACAGGCACTGGAAAATAACACAAGGGAACATGGCTGTTGAGAAATGCTTTCTAGCCATGATCAAAAAAACCTAGCAATGGAAGAGAAAGTTGATAAATTCATCTATATAAATATAAAAACCTTTGCATTACAGAAAAAAGCACTGTAAGTAAAATCAAAAGACAACAAAATGGGGGAAATACTTATATTTCATAAATTAAGAGCTAATTTACAAAGACATTTTTAAGGGGGAAAAAAGACCACAATCCAATTGAAAAAAATGGGCAAAATCTATGAACAGACAATTCACAAAAATGAAATTTATAAAATTAACAAATTGGTCCTTAAACACATGAAAAAATGTTCGACTTTATACATAATAGGATATATGCAAATTAAAACTACATCAAAATATCATTTCTCACCCATCACACTGGCAACAATTCAAAAGCTTGACAATATGCTACGGTTGAGGATTCTTTTGAGACACTCCCACAGAGAGAAATTTGGCACTATCTACCTAACACAACATTCCTCCTTGACCCAGCATTCCCACTCTCCAGAATATAGCCTGAAGATAAATCTCCACTGATAAGAAAATAAATATAAATAATATTATCCATTGCAGGAAACCAATCAACTGTCCAAGCATAGATCAGTTGTATAAGAGAGAAAGAGAGAAAGAAGGAAGGAAGGAACAGCAGAAAGACTGAAGGAAGAAGGAGAGAGAAGGGGAGAGATGGGGAAGGAGGGAAGGAAGGAAGGGAGGAAGGGAGAAGGGAGGGAGGGAGGAAAGGAAGGAAACAGAAAGAAGAAAAGAATTTTTAAAAAGCAAAATGCAAAAAGGCTTATTTTTATGTTACCTTTTGTGTAAGAAGAAAAAAAGAAGTATGAAAATACACATAAATCAGGTTTAAAAGAAATACACACGATAACGAAAAAAACAAAAAAGTCTGGTTCCCTACAAGAGGCAGAGGGAATACCAGGGTGGAAGGAATGTTGAAGGGAGTAGCACTTCTCCGGGTATATATTTTTGTTTAGTTTTGACATTTGGAAGCAAGTTAATGTTTTACATATTCAAAAAATAAAATTAAATCAACAGCACAAGGGTGGGAAGGAGGAAAGCTAAAACCAAAAGAATTAAGCCCAAATATATTTTAAATGAACAACATAATGACACTAGGGGATTAGGGGGAAGGTCCATAAAGGAAAAAAAAAAAGAAAAAAAAAAAACCAATTTCCTGGGGCACCTGGGTGATTCAGTTGGTTTAGCATCTGACTCTTGATTTTAGCTCAGGTCATGATCTCATATGCTCCCTTCGGCAGCACATATACTAGAACGCTCACGATGGCGGAGAAGGCCGCGTGAAGACAGGACAGCATAATTCCACAACCATCCAGAAAAGACTGGTATAGGCACGAAGTTAGGGGAAGTGTTTGCTGATGAGCAAGAATAAAGTGTCTCATGGGCTGCTTCATAACTGCAAGGCAAAAACAATTAACTCTAAAGTGGAGAAACTGAACAGCTTGACCAGGCGATCATCGCCATCATGACCCCCCCATGTACTTAATCCCCAAGGAGGACTAATCTATGCAACATTCTAGCAGGGAATATACAACTGAATCTAAACCCAAAGAAACAACTGACTAATGCCAATGAGGAGCATGAGAGGACTGAAAAGAAGGAGCACTGTATGCCTCAAAACTGTCCATGCCACCAAAGACAAGGAGAGGCCGTGGAAATGTTCCAGAGTGAAAGAAACAAAGAATCATGACAATTAAATGTGCACAACTTGATCCCGGGCTGGACTCTGTGCTAGAGGGGGAAATGCTGTCAACCGGACAAAGTGACACCACAGAGGTAGAGACATTAAAATACCAGATCGGAATTGGCATACTGAACAGGATAACTATAGTGCAAACAGGAAGAGACAATCCTTATTATTAGGAAATACACACTGTACTTAGGGGTAGACGACTGTAATGTATCATGACACATGCAGCTTACTCTCAAATACTATAGAAAATAATCATATATAATATTCATGTAATATGCAACATATAATATATAATAAAGAGAGAGAAGGAAGAGGGAGAATGTAAATAATATGAAATGTTAACAACAGATGAATCCAATGAAAGCTTGGAGTATTATCTGGACTCTTCCTATTCTTGCAACTTTTTCATGTTTGAAATTATTTACAATAAAAACTTAAAGAAAAAATAACCACTGAGAAAGAGAAGGAAAAAATAGAGTCATGAAAAATGGGCTTAATTTTTCAGCAGGATTTGAATAAATAAATTAATCCCAAAGTAGTTCATTCCATATAATAGTTGCATGCTCATGTATTTCACAGCAACACAAAGAAATTTGTGTATTTTAATTTCTTAACACAGGAAAGGATTCTATACTTTCTTTTTCTGAAACTCCTGGGGACGACACCACCTAACACATCTAAGGGCACCGTGGATATGTAACCAGGGCTACAATTACAAGATTTGTAGGTCAATGCAAGCCTCTGAAATTCCAGTTCACATCTGCAATCTGAGTACTATATCCCTTCTAGAAAGAGCAAGTTTAGAGTTAGAAGATGAACTGTATCTAACAAGCTAATAGCTAGCATCAATTTTTAAAAATCTATCAGCAGTGGCCTTTGAGGTTAAGTATCACCAAATGGATGAGCAAGGAGGGGCAGGGAGCCCTCTTTTTGTCAAAATATGGATCACGTCATGTGTGCTGCCTTGCACTATACACCTGAACTTCCCAGCAGAAGGAAAAATTAGTGACTCAGGCCTTGAAGTTTCCTTCCTGGATAAGTTTAGGGAGGAAAAATAGAAAGATATGAAGGTTAGACATTATGAGGTCAAGAACCATCAACCAAATGGAACTTGATGTTTAAACAGAAAGAGGTAAAATATCTGGGAAGGCAGCAAAATTCTCAGCCCTCTGATTCCAAAACAGGCTCTGCTGACTGAGTGTGTGTGTGTGTGTGTGTGTGTGTGTGTGTGTGTGTGTATACTGCAGCTGAAAACTAGGTATTGTTCCCTTCCAAAAAGCATTAAAATATAAAGGTCAGTTAGCTTAAATGGTATTTTATTGCACATACTTTAAAAAGACCTTGGACAATTAAAGCAATGAAATATATTTCTTGCTATCATTTTTTAAATGTTCTTAGAAGCATAAAAAGAAGGCACGTCCCCACGTAAAAAATGTTAACTCCTTCTCTTCCTTTACGCAACATTCATTTCAGAGCCTCCCAGAACATATGAGCCATTTTAGTAGAGTCTCCCAGTGCCTCTGTCCTTCAACAGTTTTCACTGGGGTGGCCGGGAAGGGATGGCCCAGCAATGCCAGGGTGGTCCACAGAATAAGATGGTAATCACGAGGCCAGCAAAGACCTAGGTCAAAGATCAAGACCAGATCAGTGGTTCTCCCAGAAACTTACTTAAAATAAGACTAGAGCTCAAGGCCCCACCCACAGATGCTGTGACAGCAGGTGAGAAGCTGAGGGAGGGAGACTTTTGCTGTTGGTGGGGTGTGTGTGTGTGTGTGTGTGTGTGTGTTTAGTTCCTCTGGAGATGTTGGTAGGTGGCCCCGCTTGTAAACCACTGACCTAGAAGATTCTAAACTCTTCTGCAGCTTCTAAGCTCTAGGAAAAGCTTCAACCTTCTGCGGCTTTACCATGTCCTCAGAAGGACACTGACGGCATCATTTTATTTCTCACCATGGTTCAGTGTCCACAAAGGTAAAATGGCATAAATGACAAACCAATTTCGCTAGTCTACAGCAAAAAGTTAATACATTTTAAAGTACTTTGCATATGTGAATATCAGTTTTTATTAACTTCCTTACATAATACATAAAACTCTTCCTTAAGTTTTCAAAGGCATTGTGCTCCTAACAAAGGGATTGTACTCTGAAGGTCTGCCCTGACCCTTTTATCCCCATCAAAGTACTTGGCAACTAGTATCTTGGATGTGGGTTGTGCTCACAGAATCCCAGATCCCAGGGTAGGAGAAGTTCTCCAGAGATCATCTGGAAAACCCTCTGATTTCAAGCAGAAAAGAGATCATTACCCCATTTCACAGGCAGGTCAAGCAAGGCACACTCAAGACTCCCACACTCCACCTTGACACGCCTCTCTGATTTCTGAAGGTCAGAGACCTTCCTGTCAGGCCTTTATGGCCGAATATAGTGCTTGTTCTGGTTAACGCGGGTGACCTGAGACAACCAGGGTCCCCTCTCTAGGCCTTGGTTCACTAATCTCGAGCAAAGCACACTGAGGCCCCATTACCTCTCATGTGATACAGTAAAATGAAGAGGCATGCGATGTCAATAAATTGTTAACTCACTAAATGGATTAGTGACTTCCAACAAGATATCTAGTGCAAGAGGGAAAGAATCCCCTATAATTAAATATCAAAACCTGAGCCTGGGATATGAGAAGGGGCAGAGGATGTTAATCCCAAGTGAGTGCACTGAATTGCAGGGTGTCTACTCCCCAGGGGCTTCTGAACATTACATTATGGAAGCTGATGGTTACAGGGGCTTAGGGGTCATCCATCCCACTTAAAGGACAGAAAAATAAATAGATGCCTAGAAATATCTGTCTGTTCCCAAAGCTCTCAAGCACCATGAATTTAATGCCAAGGTGGGGGGGGGAGCTGTGAAAATTGCCTTTTTCAATAATCTCCTTTTAGAGATAAAGAAATAATGAGGAATAAAGAATCTTACTCAAGATAACAAAACAATTAAGAAGCAGATAGAATACCCAAGGATATTCTAACTCATTTCTCCATCTGAAAATCCTCACATCACGTCACACTATTTTATGGTATCTGTCAAGAAATAAAACGGAAAACCGACTATACAGTTCAACAATTACCGTCACGAAACAGAAATCTTGGAGCACCTAGGTGGCTTAAGTCAGTTAAGCAACCAACTCTTGATTTCAGCTCGGTCATGATCTCAGGGTCATGGGATCAAGCCCATGTCAGGCTCCATGCTCCGCAAGGAGTCTGCTTGATATTCTCTCTCTCCCTCTGCCCCTCCCCTCACACTTTCTCACTCTATCAGTCTCTCTCAAGTAAATAAATAAAAAGGGAAATAGAAATCTTTTTCTTTTCCTAACATATTAAGATTTCATAAGTAAAGGGCAAAGGGTAAGGGTAACAGGATATATTTGCCATTATTTGTTTTTTTTTTAAAGCAGGGCACACCCAAAAGCAAAGTTATTTTGATATACAAAAAAATGTAGAGAAGGAAACACGGTTTTTTATTTGATTATTAAGTTAATTCTGCAGCCTTCACTGTATGGGTGGATTATACAAGCTGGCTCCCAGGAGGAGGTGAAAGGCGGTAGGAGAGCAAAGTCAGTGGGATGAAATTCAAGTCTGTAAACATTTACTGAGCATCTTCTCCATGGATGGCTTTGTGCCAGGACCCATGGGGACCACAATTATGAGAAAACACCAGCCCTGCCCACAAACTGTTGAAAATCACATGAGGCAGAATTATGCAAACAATTTACCCTAATTCAAGCCTTGAAGGATGAACGTAAGGAATAAGAAAAAAATTGACACCAGACCAAGAATGAGACCCATCGTCATTAGCACAGCCAGCCCAGGGGACCCAGCGTGACAGGGAGGACACGAGGAAGAGCCGGCACCTACCCGACCCCCCACGGTGCTCCATCAGAGACCCACAAATGTTCTATCTACGACCTCTGTCAACCCGTGACCAAGCAACACGATTTACTTCTACATGCGCCATCCCTGCTCCGGACCCCTGTCTACCTCTCCTCATGCAATTCAATGAACAGCAGTTGACTACGTGCTGTGCTCCAAGCCCTGGGCTGGGCACCCTGTGGACGAAAAGAAACTCATCAGACACCGTCCGTACCCTCAAAAACATTGACAACCTGGTGAGGAAACCCAGGATCACCATCCACCACTCATTCATTTAACTGACATTTATTGAAAATTTACTATATCCGGGTGCCAAGGGACACGCCGAGGCTTCAGAAACTCGCAGGACACGGCTGACTTCACAGACCGGGGCGGAAGACCAACATGTAATACCGAATAAGCAGCATGCGGTGATGTCAGGTCTAAAGCAAGGGGTGCGCACCTGGAGCTGTGAGAGGAAGTGGCTCGGGGGAGACGGCTGGGTTATCAGAAAGGCATGGAAAGGAGCACTCTACAAGTAATAAGTATACTTCTGACTCAAGATACAAGGTCGGAGGAAATAGGCATCCGATAGAAACACGTGCGACACACCATGAAAGGGCCCCTGGGACTCTTCTGAGCAAAGCCTGAGCTTGAGGGCAGGCTAGAATGTCTTCTCATCCCATTGATAACTCACAGACCAACGAGCCAATCGGACCTGGGGAAACTTCAAGGAGGTCACAGACGGGTAGTAGCAAAAGTAGGACTGACACCCAGAGCTCCACACGACAAGACGGTGCTTCTTCCCCAAGCCCACCCTGGTCCTCTGGGTCTCTGAAGGCTCTGGCCACGCGCAGCCATGCCACCTTGCCCTCCAAGGCAGTGGACTGAGGAACCACCTCGCCAGGTGGCTTGGATAGTGGACAAAGGGTTCCTACTGCGGCAAAGCGGACTTTTCATTCTCGTCTTGGGGAGGCATGTTTTCTTTTAAACACTCCCAAATGAAAAGCCATCCCCAGCCTTCCTACAGCCGTGTATGAGAAGATGTGGACCCGAATTCAGATTAGTGTCCGAATGAACATGCTAGGAACCTCCTTCTTCCACAGTGGGGAAACTGAGGCCCACTCATACCACAGGTCAGAGAGACCCTGGAAGAAAGATCTCGCACATTTTACTAAATGCACCCAGCTTGGTGGCCCACGAGCTCATTCTCAAAGTCCACATTTTCTGTCCCCTCACGAGTGATAGGCCATCAGAGGGAAAGCGTGCTGCCAAAAGGAGACATTAATTAACCATATATTGCACAGACAGATTCTAAGAAATTTAGAAATAAAGAAAAAGAGACCATTTCAAAGTCTTCTCTCAAACTTCTCAAAGGTCCTTCCTGGCCCCTATCCTCTGCCTTGTCCCCCAAGGCCTTTGAGGTTTGCTCTCTCATTCAACCGCCCCAGCTCCCACCATTCTACCAGTATCCACAGCAAAGGTAGGAGAGGACTGCCAATTTCTTGTGAATCCTGAAGATTTCCTTTATGAGTCATGGAAAACTGAAATAACTTCATGGGGGGGGGGGGGAAGGATTTGAGAAAGAAACAGAGTTTTAAATCAGTTCCCACTAATTTGTTCCTCTGTGTGGTAGAACTCCTGAGCACAGGAAAAATTAAGTTTCTAGAGCTGACGCAAAAACGGGAGTTTTTGTTAGGTTGTGTCAATTGTCACCGTGGCATTTCTTATTAGGATTTTTCTTACTGTCATTTTTTTGTTAAATTAATTATAGTTTGATCAGTGTAGGAGCTATTTTGAATCCATGGGACTTTCCTCACCAGATTGTTTTGGCATTTTAAAGTCACTCACATTCAGGGCCTAAACAATATGGCAAGTATCTCCTTTTTTTCTCTCCTTTATACTCAAATTCTAAACAAAAGAACCATCTGTTCTCTCTCTAAAAACATCAGTCCTTGTTTTCATTTTTCCATTAATAATAATGCCTCAAACCTATATCATGTCTTTCTGCAACTTGCTTATTAAAGCACTTTGTCGATACTGCCTCATTCATCTTCAACATCACCCCCTATAAACTGGGGAGAAAGGGGAAATGTTTGCCAATTCTCGGTTAAACAAGTGATTTGGGGATATTTGATGAATCGTGAACAGATGATGGCATGTTAGCCTCAGAAGGGACCTGGGGGACATCATCTAATCCAGTTCTGGCCCTTTGATATGTAAAAGGGAGACCCAAAAGGAGAAGTCATTGCACCTCTATTTGTGTCCTTAGCTCCCTACCCCCGACTGAAAGCAGTGAAGGTAAGAACCGTGTCTTACCCATTTTTGTATCTCTGGTACCTGATGTGTAAAAAGTGCTCATTTAAATATTTGTTGAGTAAATGAGAATGTTTGTGAATAGTTCCACAGGTGGCTGGGGCAGAGCTGGGGTCAGAGTTCAGCAATCCCATCCTCTCATTAAGTGTGTTAGTCTTAATAATAGCACATAGATCCGAATGCAACAAGAATCGAGTTAAGACTCCGCCAACTTGGGGTTGGGGGAGGGGCGGAACAAGAACCAGCCCTGTGTCTACAAGTTGGACAAATCCAGTAGGAATCACCAAGTGTGGCCAGTGGCGATGCTGAAACTTAACCCATGTTGGGGATGACTGTCTACCAGCCTGGCACTCTGTACGTGCTCCATGTATTTAGGGATTTGGTGGAGCTATTCCTTCAATCTTACCCAACTGGAAGAAATGATGTGTCTTAATGCCAGAGTACAGCATGTCTCCATACACCCATGAGCCCAATAAGAGCATCCTCTACCCTGCGATTTGCCCTCATCACTCACTGTAATTCGAGAGCACCCAGAGTCTCGGGATCATGAAATCCAGCAGCCCAGAGTTTTCCAATGAGCAGAGAGGTCACTGAAATAAAACCTTTTTTCCATGTGCCTAGCTGGAAATCAGCAACTCATTTGGCATGTTTATCTTATTTTCAGAATGCCCTCTTCCCCACTGCTACTCCTCGAAGCCAAAGTAAAAATAAATTATTTCTTTAAAAGCGAGTTAAATGTGGGATTCTGCCATCAGAATTGCTTCTATAGTAGTAGTTCTAACACAGTCAATAACTCCCTAAAGATTCTTCAAAAATCATTTGTCCCTGTAGATAAGAAAGCTGGAGGTCCGAGGAGAAGAGGATAAAACATTTTTTTAAGTCAAAGAAAAAAGAACTCAGAGCCAAAGCAAATTCAAGTATATAACAATGTGGTCTCACATAAAGGGAATTAGTTTCAGAGAGGAACAAGAACCAAATTAGTTACAAAACACAAAGAAATCAACATAAAGAAACCTTCAGACAATTTTGAGGATTTCTTTTCCCAAAGGGAGAGGTGCAGAAGGGTTGGTAGAGGAGAAGAGAGAAACGGGGGAGTAAGTCGAGAGACACAAACCCTAACACGCTATGTCTGACACGGGCACAGAGGCTGCCGCTGGTGTCTGGGACTGTCCAGCTTGCTGTGGGGACGGCACGAACGGCACGGACTTCCCGGCGAACAGAGGCAGAGAGCTACCCCTGCACGGCCAGCAGGCACAGCAGGCATAGCAGGATCAATTCGTGCTATGTCAACAGTCCTTTCTTTGCTCACCACCATCTGCTCCTAGCGGCCTTCGGTGTCCAGGCTGTCCCCAGGGCCATTTATCATTCTCGCAGCCACCACATACAACATGAACCCTCTCTCAGGACGTTCCTGACAAAGGTTTCCCTTTTCATACAGACGGACCTTCCTGCTCTCAGGCCGCCACCACAAATACCACTTTGGCCTCTGCATCCATACCCCATAAACCCAGCATCCTAATGTTTCACAGTGAAAAGTGAAAGAGATGGGGCATCTGGGTGGCGCCGTCTGTTAAGCATCCGACTCTCGATTGCGGCTCAGGTCATGACCTCGGGGTCGTGAGATCAAGCCCCACATCCAGCTCCACACTCAGCTCTCCCTCTCTCTCTGCCCCTCCCACTCACGCTCACGCTCTCTCCTTCTTTCTCTTGAATAAATACATCTTTTTTAAAAAATTAAAAATAAATAAATAAATAAATAAATGTGAAAGGGTCCTACATTTAAGAATATATAAAAGATCCATAAAATGTTACTTAACTGGTCTTGATCTCCAACCTTAATATCAGAGGCTCATTTGTAAGTCTGTCATTGGGGAGGTCAGTGAACTAAGCATCCATCTGATGATGTCTGATTAGGTATCTGTGAGGTCTGCAAGAACAGAGAAGGCCTGCATTTGGAGCCCTTGCAGCCCCGTGACATTCTCCTCCTGTCAAAACCGTATCTCAAGAAAGAACCCCAAAGCACGCAGACGCTCCATCTCACAAGAGCAGCCCCACTGGCTAATAGTAAATACGATTTGATAGTAATGACTGGTACTTCTCCAAATAAAAGTTTCTATCAAAGGATGCCGCTGCTTTGATATTCTAAGTACTCAATTAAAGTTGAATAATTTGGGGCAAGGCTCTCAACCACTCTGGACATCAGCTTCCTTTTCTACAAAATAAAGCAGTCAAATTCGGTAAGCTTTAGCCTTCCTTCTGGCTCAAAAATTCTGTGCCTAATTATGAAGTTCCTACTGCCAAGTGGTCTGTCCTCTCCCTCCGAGTATGCCCATCTGCACCCCAGGCTCTCATGCATGCGCACACACACATACATACATACTCTTATATAGTCCACAGCTTTGTCAGGCAAGCTGTAAGCAGTTCCCACCCACATTGCCCACCGCTGCTTCTCTGCTTAAGACTTGATACCAAAAGGATTTTTAAGTTAGGTTATGAGAGGGAAGTGAGACACGTAGACACCATTTACACACAGACCTCACCTTGAGATGTCATCTTCTGTGGGTTCCAACAGTGTCTTCATCAGCCCAGGCCCCAGAGGCAGCCATCTGCCAGAGCTCCAGCTGCTCACGTCCAATCTCTACCTCTCACTCTCTGAGACCTTAAATAAGTCATTTTACCTCTCAGGCCTCAGTTTCCCTGAGTTTGCTGAAGTATCTAAGGATTCAGATATCCTACTCTAGAGCTCTGAAATGTCACTGTAAATCACAGCAAAAACCCACCAAAAGCCCTCTAACTGGTATTGCTGTTGACCTACAGGCTCTCAGATAAATGGAAGTGACTTTTTGCATGATCTTGCACAACAAATAATAATAGCACATAGATAGGGGCAAATACTTCTACTCTGTGCTTGTTTATTTGTTTATTTCCAGGCTAAAGAAGTTAAAGGCACCACCTGCCATGGCCTTTGGAGATTCCACGACGCCCTTTTTTTAAACAATGGTCCAGAAGTTCATAAACTAAAAAAGTGAGAGTGGAAACCACACGGTAAAAATATGGAGCCTTAAATATTGAGAAAATTATTTAGAAAAAATAATACCACCTCCCTCTTTAAAACCCTTTTTTGTTTAACAATGATGACAGTAATAATGACAGTATATAAAATAATAATATGTGAGCACAGAAAATACTGATTTGCCTAGGATCCCTTTCAGCCGTGTAATCAGCACGCACAGCAAGACTGTAATACTCATGTTTCTATTTGTTGCCCTCAACTGACATGGTTGGTCGTTTGTTTTGTTTTAAATAAAATGAGGAAGCAACAAATATATTAAATCCATCTGCAAAAAACCCACATTTGCATGTGGAAAACAAATAAGTGGGTGCCTGAATGGGTGATTAGGCATGCAATTGCCCATCTGCCCCAGCCTCCCTGCAGGTGCGCCTGCCACTGGAGCAGAGAATCAAAAAGGAGAGTGCTCTGCCAGGGAAACCAGGACCCTTTGCATCTGGACTTGTTCTGAGCTGTGCGCTGCTAGGGTCCCAGCTCCCACCTACTGCCCCTGCATCCTAAACCTGAAAAGCAGAAATACCTTTTGTCATCCTTTGTTAGACTTCTGTGGATTCTCTACATCACAAAGGCATTTTTTTTCTGGGAATCTCCCATAGGTGCTTATTAGCAAGTATTTGTTGTTGCAATGGTTTTTATGAGCATGGGTGAGCGCCTCTCCTATATTGTTCCGCTCAGGCACTCCACTCCAGCCCACCGGCCTCCTCACTTTTCTAGAGTGTACCAAGCAGGCTTCAGCCTCAGGGCCTTTGCAATTGCTTTCTCTCAGCCTGAAGCATTCTTCTCCTCTTGGCTTCAGCTTACTGCTTCACTTCATTCAAGTCCCCACTCATGTGGACCCTTATCAGGAAGAACTTCTCAGACCAATGAATTTAAATCTGTGTCTTCCCCAACCCCTGTGCCCTTAACCTGTCTTATTTTTCTTCTGAATATAGATTACAACCGAAATATTATATATTTATGTGTTAATTTGCATATGGTCTGTCTCCATCAAATAGAAGGCTTGTTCTAGGTTGATTTTGTTCACAGGACCTGGAATTGTGTCTAGGACACAGCAGGTGCTCAATAGTTGTTAAGTTAATGAGCCATCATTATTATTTGCAAACCACTGCCCTAAGCACCATGGGTCCTCTTATGGAGTAAGAGGATTCCTGCTCTTAAGAAGCTGCTATAATCCAGCAAAGAAGGAAGACTGAAAGTCTACTTACATAGCAGAGTAAGTGATGCGAATATTTCACTGAATGTATAAACAAAGCACTCTGATAGAACAGAAAAAGCAAACCACTGACAGTGGGGTAGGGAGGGTTGAGAGAGGGCAACAGTACAGAATTCTCTGGAAATACCTTGAAAAGCAGAGAAGTTATTCTCAAAAAATACACTCAGTACAAAAAACTACAAAGACATCCTCAGTTAGCCTGCTTTCCTTCATCAATAATGCTAAGTGAAACAAAAGATTGCCCAAGATAAGTCAGCATTTATGTGTGCCAAGACCATGGAGAAGGGAAGAATCACTTTCCTCCATAAAGCCTTCATTTTAAAATGGAATTATTTAAATGCACATAAAACGTGCCTTCAGAAAATTCCAGACTTTCAGGACAGGGAGGACCTTAATGGGTTCCAGTCCAACCTTATCCCATCAGTCTCAGCCTTCACTTACATACCTACAGTAGTGGAGTCATAACCCCTCAAAATGGCACATCCCACTGCTGGTCTACCCATAGTATTCAGTCCTTCTTCAAATGTCTTCCTGTTGCTTCCACCCCCAGCTTCCAAAACTCTTTCTGAGGTTACAAAGAGTGAGTTCGTGTCCCCTTCCATGGCAGAGTCCCACTCTACTCCCTCCTCCTCCATCCCCTTTCTCTCTTCTCCCCACTAACCACTTCCAGTTTCTTCTTTCACCCCTCAAAAGGCTCTGTTTCCAACATCATCAGCCATCCTAAACTCCCCTCTTCCTTTCCCTCCTTTATCTCTATCACTGTTCCAGGACTTTTTTTTGTTTGGAGCCGACCTAGAGTCCAAACACTGTAGCATTCTGCTGAGAGCTAAGCATTTTGTCTGGGATCAGGGAGAGGATCCAAAAGATTCCATGGGTTAACTCTTTCAGCCCTGACCCAAGAAGACCCTGGCAAAGTTACCTAACTTTCTGACTTTGACCTTAAAATGCCATATCTGACATATATAAGAACTGTATAGGCATGACAACTCTTTGGAAGTAAAGAAGACAAAGAGGTGAAAGGCATCTCCTGGCCCTACCCTATCTCAAGGACATACAGATTTGGGGGAGTCTTGTGCCTCCAATAAACCACGGCCCCTCTAGTCTTATTTATCTCAGCTTCTCAACTCCCACAGCCAGCCCGCATGAATACATGCGAGATTAGAACATACATTTTTAACCATCTCTAAGCCTGACATTGGATTCTAGCCACTACTAACTGTGTGACCTTGGGCAAGACACTTCAAGTCACCAAATCAAAGCATCCCAGAAGGTAAAAGAGAAAGAGATCTCTAAATCATCTAGTCCAAAAATTGCCAAGAGACCTCTTGTACGCCTCCACCCTCCCTTCCCCAACCACAGCCATAGCAGATATTGCTGCACGATCGTGGACTCTTTCCTGCTCTGTCAGGATACAGATTCAGAATCCTTCTCAACACACATCATCTCAAGGAGCCACTACCAATACTCCCACATGGCCACATGAAACGAACTGCAAACCACTCACTCTTCAGAGGAGGAAAACTGACACTCGGAGACAGGCCATGACCTCCCCATGACTGTGTCGAGGGCCAAACCAGAGCTACAGAGGCCCCTTCCCCACTCCCCTAAGTCACTTCTCCTCTTCTAACTCTGATACGCTGCGAATGTACCTTGACACGGGGATGGGGAGCTTGCCACTGCATGGAGGTCTATAAGAAAGACAGAGAAAGAGTTTCTAAGTAGGGGACAGAGAAAGAGTTTCTAAGTAGGGGACAGAAGCTTCAGAGAAGGCTTGGAGGAAGAGGTGCATGTGAGCTGGCCTGAAGAAGTCTGCCATCTGTAGGAACCAGTGCAGCAGAAGAAAACTCAAGTTCGTGGAGGCAATAACAGTGGTAGCAACAGCACAAGCAACAGAAGGGTGAGGCCTGCTGTGCTCTGACAGGAGGCTACAGGCAGCTGGGCAGAGCAGCAGCCATAACGGAAGCCATGGCGGCCGTGGGGAGAAGACCAAAGAAGATGACAAGACAAGATTAGAAGAGCAAACCAGAGTCTGTGTGTGTGTTTTTTTTTAATTGACTTAAAGGCCTTAAGACTCATAAATGGGAAAAGAAGATAAGGAAGGAGTGGGAGGAAAGGAAAGAATCTCTCTTCATTCTCAATGGGAAAAAAAAAAAAGCCTTGCTATAAAATGTATTACAGGAACACTTTCATTATGTAAAAGCCTATTTTGTTTTCATGTCATTCTTAGATTACATCATAGAGTGGCTGCAGCCGTCTCGTACCATATTATAAATAAATCACTAGCTTCATCATAGAATGAGCCAGGGACCTAGATTTAAAAGGGAAATATTAGATCATTTTTAATAACTGATATAACTCAAGCCAGTCGCCATTGAAGCAGGATGAGATGATATCATCCTATAGAAGTCCGAAGAGGAACCAAAGAGGGTCAGTGCTGGGCAGGCCCGGAGAAGCTTCCACGTAAAAGGAAGAGGTGGCTGAAGTCAGATGAGTGGAGCTCATGCTCTGGACCAGACAAGCTGGTCATGAAAAGCAACACTGCCTTTTCAAGTACTGGTGCCCCCAAGGCCTTGCTCATGAAACACAGGGTGTGAGTATTTTGTTCTCAGAACTACTATATTCCCAAATACCAGAAAATATGAGCAAATTATGATGTCTGTATTTATGTCTTGGGAGTCATTGAGCAAAATTATAAACGTGAAGGTTTTTACTTATTCTGGGACGACACATGCAAATGCTGAGGGTCTGGTCCAAGCCAAGGGGATGGTACAAAGAGGGGGACATTGAGAAAACGGCCTCACAGAGCGCAGAACTGAGGGTGATTTCCAGCACTTACAGACTATGACGGAGAGCACAGGCCCAAGTTTCATGGGCACCAACTATGTGCTAAGTGCCGGACGCAGCAGGCCCTCTGTACACATTATGCTGCTTTGTGAACACAAAAGAGGCAGTGGCTATTCGCACCCACTTTTCAATATGGAAACCACTTAAAAAAATGATTAGGTGACTTCAGTAAGATCAGGCAGCTGATCCTTGAGAGTCTTCCTATTCCAAATTCTGCTCTACTTTGTTGCCTTCAGCCAACTGAAACTATTTCCTGTTGTGGACTTTCAGTAAAAATTAAATACGACACAAGCAACACTTTGAAAGCGCTAACAGTATAAAAACATATATATATATTGAGAGTCAAAAAGGGCCATGGAGCGGGGGAGTAGTATGAACATTCTGGCCAGCGACAGTCTTACTGACCCAAGCAGTCTTTCCTTCTTTTGGCTGCAGGGCTACTAAGAGCTTGACCACAATTTTAAGTCTTCCATTTCCATTAATTTTTTAGGAATGTTAGGAAGACTCTAAGGGAACCTGCCATCTTCTATAAAATGGACTGCTGGGCTTGGTTTTACAAAAGACAGTTTGGTTGGTGGGGGCGGGAGGAGACGGATGCTCTAGAAAAGAACTTTCTGCCAGACGGAAGGTGCTGGCTTAGGTTTTATGTCTGATCCTGTCAGTCCCACAGTAATGTTGTGGATGGGCTCACTGTTCTTAATACAAATGTCATTCCTACTGCAGGGACACGCTGAGCCAAGTAACATTGACTGATGCAACTTTTCAGGACACAGCATGACCCAACAGGAGATGCAGACCCTGAAATTTAACTGAAGGGACAACATGAAGGCTCCAGGCTCCAAATTTCAACCTGTTTTCCCCTAACCGGTTTCCGGGACAGGATAGAGGTGGTAAGAAGCAGAGAAAACATGCCGAAAACTGGTATGGACTGACTCTGAAGCAGAGACAGTGAGGAAAGGTGGAGGAGAAGCAGAGTCAAAGAAGCCTCCGGGGGGCCCTCCAACTCCGGCGGCTCTGTGGCCTGGCAAGGAGTCTGTCCCCTCTCTAGGTCTTGGCATCTCACCTGCAGAGCAAAGGCAAGAACACCCAAGCACTTCTATGAAAGCAGCTCTGCTAAGGAGGGTAAACATGTAGAGGCATGGGAGCACAGTGTTTACTGAAAACGTGCGTTCCGCCTCCGAGAAGCCATGCCAAGTTTGCATTCTACGCAGTTATACATCAATGCTTCTATTCAGATTTTAAACAGAGTCCTCTCCTAAAGCCTTCAAGTAAGGCTGGTCCACAGAAGTGGTTCCATGTAACTCCTGCTCCCCCATTCGTACCTGCCATGTAACCTAGGGCATCTGTGTAGACGGTCCCTAAGATGGCCCCCTAGAACTCCATCTCCCGGTATTCATGCCCTTGTGCAATCCCTCCCCTTGAGTGTGAGCTGGATCTAGTGACTTGCTTTGAGCCAATAGAATGAGGCAGAGAGAGAAGGTGCGCCACTTCCAGGATGAGGTTACAGAAAGCCTGTGGCTTGCGTCTGGGGGATTCTCTCTTGCTCACTTGCTTGGAGGGAAGGCAGCTGCTATGTTGCGAGCTGCTCTATGGCGAGGCCCTCATGGCAAAAAAACTGAGGGCCGCCTTCAGCCCACCGTCAGCAAGGAACTGAGGCCCTCAGTCCAACACCCCGCGAGGGCATAAATCCTGCCAGTGATTGCGTGAGTGAGCCTGGGTGGGGGGCATCCCCAGCTGCGCCTGTAGGCTACCAGATACAACCTTGGGAGAGGCCTTGAGCCTCCCATCTAAGCTGCTCCCAAGTCCCGAATCACAGACAGTGTGAGATTATAAACGTTCCTTGTTTTAAGCATTAAGTTTGGGGTTGTTTATGCAGCAATAGATAACAAAGATAGCAGGCATGTAGGAGAGGCCCAGTCCTGATCTCTACCACCTCCACCATTTTGCAGGCCTAGGAAGTAGACCATAAGAGATCAGCTACCAGGAACTCTTGGGAGGAACCCTTGACCTGTCCCCACAAATGCAGAGAGGCTTTCCCACTTGGTAACACACACCCAGGCATGCTCTGGACACACAGAGAGGACCACGGAAATAATGTCACTGCAGCTCGACATCCACATGACACTTTTAGCTGCAACATGTTGATGGGAAATAAACTGGAGATGGAACCACACCTGGAAGGTGAGAGAATCCTTACCTGCCCAGACATAGGGTGCTCTCAGCTACATGTAGCCTCAGAACCTGGCCAGCTCTGGCTCAGGTGAGGTGCGCAGGCGTACCCTGCTAGCGCTCTAAGCTTGGCCAATAAGGCTCCATGGCTCACTCGCTGGTTTTGAGATCGGATGCCCTCCTCCTGGAAACCTTCCTCAACATTCCCAAGTCTTCCCAGTCTCCCAACCTTTCAGTAAGCCCCATGAGATTCAAGGCTATAACTTACCTCCATTTGCCGAAGCACCTATGAGGCCTGAAACAGATATGGTGATTAATAAATGGGTGCTGTAAACAATTCCTTCCTTTCCAGTGTGTATTCCTTACATGTATGTCTTTCTCTCCAACTAGACCATAAGCTTCTCAAGGTCAGGAACTCCGCCTCATTCACTGTGGTGCCCTAAAGACCCTGAGGTTTACTAACTTCCAGACAAACAGTAGATCAGGGCAGAGCACAAGCACACAGCCTGTGATCCAGGGGTAGCTATCTGGTAGCAACCTACCAAGGACTCATGGGGCTCCCCACCCATTAGGCATCAGACCCTTCCTACCACACAGGAGTCCAAGTAGGAGAACCTGAGAATTCCTCTGACCTCGTAGGGCCCTGCCCAATAGAGAACAGAGGTATCTCCACTGTGCTGACATCAGGAAGTAGAAGGATATGGAATTAGGGGAAGGAAACGAGAGAGAGAGAGAGCAAGAGAGAGAGAGAGAGAGAGCTCCACCTTTGACTTTCACGGATAGCACACATCTCCTACAAGACATCCCTGGGTTACCGAACAGCCACAGAGGCCTAGGTGGCTGGATGGGTTCCTGCTCAGACCCAGCAAGTCCTTTTATATTTCTGAAACAATAACATAAAAAGCAATGAAAGCTGGCTCAGCAGATGGTCACACATGCCCAGAAACCACCTGACTGAGTGATTGTGGGGAGCCAAGACATTCACCTCTGGCGGAAGTGACCGTCGCTCTGCTTCCGGCACAGGCTAATACCTGATCCTTCTAAGGACCAAAGAGGAAATATTAAAAATGAAAGCCCTTGGCTACCGTCAACAATTGTACCCTAGTATCAACAGAGGAAAATAATTTCCTTCCTGACTCCCACTGGGCCGGTGACGCCTAGAGCAAAAGGTGTGATTATCTAATCAAACAAAGCAAGAGCGGAACAGCTAGACTGTAACTTCTAAGGGATTTCTCAAGCATGGAGACATCTTCAGTCTCCCAATTCTACCTCCTTCCACCCCCTGCCACCTAGAGCAAAATCAAATATGAAAAGTAGTAATAGTACACAATTTCATTTCAATGTCAACCATTACCATTACACAAGGCTCCAGATCTAGCTCCTTCTGCAAACTGAGGACAAATTACTGCCCCTCCAGTCCTGGGGATGATGAGGATGCAGGGTTGGGAGGAAGAACATACACTGAGCTTATACCACGTAGCTGACATGGTGCTGGGGACTGCACATTACACTGTCTCGTTTTTCTTTATATTCAAGATGAGTCAGTGAATTAAAGATGACAATAACTGTAATAATCTATCCTGTATGGACCACACTTTACAGTCTGCAAAACAGGCTGGCATCTATCAACCCATCTGCTCTAAGCAAACATGAGACGCAGGAAGCACAGGAATTATCATTCCTAATTCCCAGATCAGGGAAATGAAGGCAGGGGGATGTTGTTTTTCTGGGGGGGCACATCTAATAACTGGCAGACCTCTGACACCCCCTCCCACTGTACTCAATGCCTTGTTAGGCACTCACAAACTTCTCAGGCCATACTGGCCCGAAAAGACTCATTCCACCAGTCATTTGTTTCAGTCTCATAGAGCCATGCAAGAAGCCTCATCTGCGCTAGATTTCCTAGAACTCTCCAACAGAGAATGGCAGGTGTCCGATGGAATGTCCCTGGAGAAAGGGACACTCACTACCTTTATTTAGATTCATTCTTTGTATCCACGAAATGCACTGTGCACCTTTATGTGCTAGAGATCCCACCAGACTCGAGATACACTTGTGAATGAGGGATGCTATCCCTCTTCTGACCAGGTTTTATATTCTTAAAGGCCATCATCATGTGTGCCCTGCCTCCTGCCCTCTCCAGCAGCGTCTCTTACCCATGACAGTTCCTGGTGGGACATCGTTTCCAGTCCTCACAGCCTTCTTAAGTAGACAGTAGGGCTGCCTAATGTCCCTCGCAGAGGACGAAGCAAGGACTAAAGTGCTATACTCTAGGGCAGCTCTGTTAGGAAGGTAGAAAGAGAGTTCACGGTCACCCAAATAGCGCTAGGCTTCTTGCTGCCTCCTAGAAGCACCCAGCTACCCTTGGAGGGACCACTCTTCTGCTCCACGTAGCTGCCATGAGATATGGGTAGGCCTGTCCTCAGACTCAATTCCGGGGGAGAACCCAGTGCACAGGTCACACGCACAGTCCCATCCTCTTGGCCTCAGGCACTGTGCGGGAATGCACAGCAACCCAGGGCCATGGGGACATGGCAAAA
This sequence comes from Ailuropoda melanoleuca, assembly GCF_002007445.2. NCBI lineage: Eukaryota > Metazoa > Chordata > Mammalia > Carnivora > Ursidae > Ailuropoda > Ailuropoda melanoleuca. The sequence goes on from NC_048218.1 coordinate 76,347,124, forward strand.
AGTCTTTCCTCTCAGTGGGAAGAGGAGGCCCAGAGCCCGGGATGCAGCAAGCAGCCATCTCCTGACCATGGGGTAAAACTTGCAAGGTTGAAGCCAACACACAGAAGGCACAGCAAGGAGCACTCGCAGAGAACCAGAGCCAAGTCCTGTTCAAATGGGGCCTGAAGCCCACCTCATCTTTGGACTTGCCGGTTTCCAGCAGGATCCCTCATCCACCGTGTTCTAGAGGACATACTCTTTCTCATGCAGTCCAAGGCCGCACTGGCATTTTAGGAGACATAAACCACGGTTGGCTCACAATCACCCTACGGACAACGAAAACTTTTTTTTTTTTTTTTTAATATTATGTTAGTCACCATACAGTACATCCCTGGTTTCTGATGTAAAGTTGGATGACAATGAAAACTTCTAAGTGCCTTCTAGCTTCCTCCCGCTTAGGCACTCTCTCCCATTCTTTCATCACACATCGCGTTTATTTGCTTTGTTTGTTTGTTTGTTTGTTTGTTTGTTTGTTTGTTTTTAATCCAAGTAAAAGTCTTCAAATTAATCAAAATTTCACTTTAAACACTGAAAAAAACTCAGAAAGTAGAGCAGGTAACAAAGATTCACATTTGATTCCTGAAGTGTATGCTCGGGGCAAAACATTCAAGACCATGTGTGAATTTTGAACAAGCTAAGGCATTGAAAAGTCAAAGCAGTGGTTGCCAGCCCTTTATCTCATGCAGATCGACTGGCACACAGAAGGTCAGTTGTTCTTTTGAGATACAATGATGAAGAAAAGGTGACAAAATGTAACTGTAAACTCTGCCACACTCTTAAATGAAGTTAGATGTTATCAATCACTACAGCACCTGATCTGTTTTGGAAAACTATACCCTAAACACGGAGAGGCTTATTATTTTCGCAGTATACAGCCAGTGCTTGGGGCACACGGGGACTGGCCCTCGGGATGGAGACCACAGATCTCAAATTCTAAATGGAAGCTTTCCCCAGAATTCTCCTGTTGTTTTCCTCAGATCTCTGCCCAGCCAAGGGTGGCCCACACCACCATTCTTTTCACCACTCCTATTTGCTAGAACATGATGTCCTATTCTACCAGCTGAACAGCAGCATTTCAAAACACAAGGGAAAGTTTCCCCTACCTGTTCACATTCCCCTTTCTGAGTATGGAACAGGATCCCAGTGGAACTCTACCAGACCCTTTAAGACAAAGGTTCACACCCTTTGCCTGAGCAAATCAAGCCCCCCCACTACCTCAAAGGATTTTTGTGAAAATGAAATGGGATCACAGAAGAAGCAGCACCTCGCACGGGGGTAAACAAGAATCACTCAACAATACAACTCTTCTTTCCTTGCAAACGCCTTTAACACTGTTCACTGACATTTTCATTTTGGTCTTTCAATTTCAAGAATGCGTCCCTCCACGCCGAGGGAGAAAGAAGGAAGCAATACAATTATTGGCAATCCCAACTCATCACTGCTCCCAATTTTCTTCCAATTTCCCTTCATGCCTCCTTCCGAGAGCTGAGTCCTGCCTCTGCTCTGCCACACATTTTATTAGCACTGTTCTATTTTGTCCATTGCCAATGAAATCAACTCAAGACAAAAAGAAAGAAGGCTGTGGCTCTCCTCTAGTCCGTATTCAACCCCAGCCATTAGTGCCCATGCGTTCAACTGAAACCATGGATATTTAAGCTCATTAAAACACGTGCATTAATTATAAAAGAAAAAAGTCTTCTCTTCTTCTTAGGGCTCACCAATTGAGGAAAAATAACTTCCCTCTGATGAGTGCCCAGAAGAACAATGAGAAAAGGCCTCAAATGAGAACTAGGTGACTAGATTCTGTCTTCAGTTGTATTTCTGTGCCTCGATGTCTCCACCTGTGGAAAATGGGAGAAGGTGGTTGCTTACAAATCTCTAAGATCTTGGGAGCCTGGGTGGCTCAATCAGGGGAGTGGCTAACTCTTGATTTTGGTTCAGGTCATGATCTCAGGGTCCTTGGATCGAGCTCCACGTAGGGCTCCGTGCTTAGCATGGAGTCGGCTTCAGGATTCTCTCCCTCTCCCTCTGCCCCTCCCCAACCCCTCTCTCTAAAAATAAATAAATAAATCGTTTAAAAAAAAAAAAAGGCACAACAAACTCTAGGATCTTGCCAGCTTTAGAACTTTCCAGCTTTATGAACTCACTGACTAGGCCATACCAGGAATGATGCCAGGCTTGAAGCCTACAAATTTGGTGGCTTCCCTCTATACCCGCTAAGCCCCCAGTCAGCTCCTGGCCCTGCTATTCCTCCAATTTGTCACAGAATCATTGAAAGGAGATTGCAGGCACCCCAGCCCTCCTGAGAAAACACCTTCATCATCATCACAGAGGGAAAGAGATCAATAGTTAGATATTCACACGTTAGCCAAGAAAAAATTCACAGCAAAATCTGAACAACAAATAAAAATAGACCTCCCCAAAAAATACATATATATACAGAAGTTTTGAGACAAATTTCTAACTGTGGGACTGAGTGACCTTTCTGAACCTTAGTTTCCTTGTCTGAAAAAAGCACAGCCAGTGAGCAGCAGAGAGCTGGACAATCTTGACACTTCCAGGTAAGTCTTCATTACAGGTTTTACTTCATTAAGACCCGTTACTATTTTGCTAAGGATTATGCAGTACATTTCCAACAGATGAGTATTCCAAGACAGTGGCTGTTACAACATGCGTGCTTTGTCTATGCAGGAGGAACCCACATACCTGAAAAACCACTACTCCCATTTTCATTATTGTCATTTTAAACATTATTCAACCAACCATGAAATTGATTTGTGTATCTTATCTCATTCAGTCCTCAAACACTCAGATCCGCTCAAAGCTGGGAGGAACCTTAAAAATGACCCGCCTGAACTGTTCCAGCTGACAGGGGGAGAAGCTGGGGCCACAGCAGGGAGGTGGCCACTCCAGGAGCCACACTTAGTGGCAGACAGTCCCAGGCTCCCTGGACCCAAGGACAGCCACTTTGACAGAGGAGGACACCAAAACTCACTGGGCAGAGGGACTTGCCCTTGGCCACACAATCAGCTTTGGAGCAAAACCAGGACTTCCACAACCAAGTCTCTGAACACCTGCAGGAATAGCCCGACGGCAAAAAGAAATTAAGTCAGGAAAATGGCCCATAATCAAGATGAGCCCAGCAAAGCAATGAGACCTAATGGTCTTTAAGAACATTAGAATTCTCAATGCCATTCCACTGACATGAGAACATCATTCCACACTTGCTGAGGAACGGAGCATGCAAAGGCCAACACCAGACCTGTGGACGGTACAATCTCATAAGGCACAGCTCCCCCGCAAGCCCCAAGAAACCGAAGTTTCTCCTTGCAGAGGGAGATGGAAATCAGAACAGCTTCTTCAACAGCAGTAAAGGGCATCGGACTTGCTGGATCTCTGATTTGGAAGGTGAGGCTCTCCACCTTGGCCCGAGGGCAATCTCTCCCACACCTGGCAGCTCCCTCCACACAGGAATGACAGTGGTCTCCTCTCCCAGCAGTGGACTTCTCTCATTTTTTTTTCTTCTTTTCCATAAAGAGAACGAGGAGCTTTGCTAAAGAACCACTGTGAAATGACTGAAGTTCCCATGCAAACAAACCATTAGCAGAGTTCAAATGCAATTTAAATTACCAGTTGTTAAAGTGCTCCTCAATTTCGTGGTAAGTTTCCAAGGAGAATTACATGCTATATACTATTTAATTGGTTGTTTTCTATTTTTTAACATCCATTTATCCCCCCCCACCCCGATATTTCAGAAGTGTCTATAAAAGCTTCCCTTTAAAAAATTACACATTGTTGAATAGATTAAATCTAAAGATTGAAAAGTATCAGAGAAACAGCTGCAGGATTATGCAGCTCAGCAGAAATTGATGGTTCTGACACCACAAAACATGCAGAAATTTAAAATCTTAGGAGTCACCTCGAAATGCCCTCAGCTTTTTCCAGGTGAAGACACTGGGGTCGTGACAGGAAAAGGAGGGCTTGGCTCAAAGTCCCCCGACTGGTCAGTGACAGACTCAGGATGACAGCCATGACTCCTAATCCCCTCCCGGTGCTGCCTCTTCTCACTGCCCCATGTTTGGAGATGATGGGAAATACTCCATGAATTTTATTTTCCACCTGTAATTGTTTCCATTTTAATTTAAATTCAATTAGCCAACATACAGTACATCATCAGTTTCATATGTAGTGTTCAATACTTTATCCGTTGTGTATAACACCCAGTGCTCATCACGTCACGTGCCCTCCTTAATGCCTGTCACCCAGTTACCCCATCCCTCCCCCACCTCCCCTCCAGCAACCCTGAGTTTGTTTCCACCTGCAATTTTTTAAAAGGAAACATGAAGCCCTCTTCAAATACACTCCTGACCTCAAAACCAGAGACAGGCAATGGAGACTCTCTCTCCAAACGGGAGAACAAGAACAGCCCGATGAATGAGTAGTCAAAGGAGCTCAAAATGAGCAGATTCTTGGCAGGAACAGGAAAGACATTCTTCCAGATCAATTAAGAAGTTATGGGACATCCACACTGCCGATTTCCACTGCTCTATCTGGTCCGGAACCAGGGCCACTCCCGCAGGGAGAGGATAAAGGGTCCCCAAAGCAAAGGCAGGCCTCGTCACGTCTGGAAGGGCAAAGGAATTCTAGAGGCCACTATGAGTACAGGATGAAGCTGAATGCTTGGATACAGGATTCGTGTAAATTATTTAATGTCCCTGAGCTCAAGCTTCCCTGTCTGCAAAACAGCACTCATACCACCTACCCATCGGGGTCTAAGTAATCCTGCCCCGGGGTTCCAATTCCAGCACGCACAGCACAGAGCCCGCATGCAGCACACATTAATGGCCAGCCCCTTGTCTTCCAAAGCTTCCATATTTTCTCAGAGCTTATGGTTCTGTAGCTCTAATTTACGTGGACTATAACGGAGTCTTATAAGCTGTGTATGTTCCCTAAGTATGCTACATGAAAATTCACTTGTCATTGAAAAAATAAAACATGTGTGCAAACTTACATATCCAAACATTTTCCTTCAAAAGCAAACTTTTGAAATGGCCTTCGGTAAGACCTAAAATAGAACTAACTGATAGTTGTCAGAGGGGAGGGGGTGGGGGGAAAAGCAACAACGGGCAAAAGGGAAGAAAAGTATAGTACAAGTATACGCTTCCAGTAACGGAATGAATAAGTCACAGAATAAAAGGCACAGCATAGGGAACATCGTTAATGGTAGCGTAATAGCGAGGTATGGTGACAGATGGTAGTCACACTTTAAGATGTTGAAACACTATATTATACACCTGAAACTAATGTAACATTGTGTGTCGACTGTACTCAAAAAAAAAAAAAATTAATGAGAAAAAAGGCCTTCAAATCCAATTCAGGAATCAAACAGGAATAAAAATCCCAATTTAATGTCCAAAACGTCATTTAAACTTTCCATCAACCCTGTAAGAATAATTTCCCAATTGTCTACTAAAGAAACTAAGGGTCAGAGAGGTCAGGCAACTGCCTAAGGTTTGGGGGCTGACAAATGGTAAAGTCAAGACTTGAACCTAAGTCCTCGAAATCAAGCTCCATGACCCAGGTTTTATTACTTCGCAGTTACAACTCTACTATGGACAGCTATTCTGCTAGAGGCAGAAATAGACCAAAACACTCTCCACCTGTTTTTACATGTTAAGGAGCTCTGGAATAAAAAAAAAAAAAAAAAGCTTGAACTTTCAAACTAAAAAAGATTCACATTCAAAGCAGAATTTCTGCTCCCTGACTTCCACCTTGCTCTATGTCCTTAAGTGAAATCAAAAGCTCTGGGCCCGGGCACTAAGCAGACAACTGCTGGGTATGCGGGAAGCAGTCCTGAGAAAGGGTTGCAGTGAGCTGCCGCTATCAGGCCAATTCAACAGAATTCCAGTGGCTGGGCTCATGATCAAACAAACCGCGGGTAACCCTAGAATGAGCTTCTCAACACCCCCTCTGGCACAACTGTTAGCTGACACGATGTCATGTGCCCTGCACTCACAGGTGCTCAAAACAGACATTTGCTAGCACCTCCTGTCCTTAATAAGGCACAGTGTATGGGCCTAGCGGGTGTAGGTGCTGAGTCAAGCTGGCCTTGAGCTCTCAAAGAGCTCACAGGCTCACCAGGGACACGCTCAAATACCTAAGACAGAATGAAAAGTGTGCAAAGCACACATACACGCACTGTCGTTCTGAGGGTCTGGAACAGCTCTGCATATGATGACTTCTGAATCGAGCCTGAACACCCAAGAGGATTTCCATGAGTGAGAAGGAGGAAAATAGGCCCAGGGAACGCGATGTGCTAAGGGCAGTAAGGAGGAGTTCAGGGTGTTCTTAGGGAACGTGACTAATCTGGTGAGGCCAGTGGCAGAACACAGGGAGGGATGCGGTGGGCGACGAGGCTGGAAAGGAATGTTGCGGCCAAGACATGAAGGACCTTGTGTGCCAGGCTAAAACACTCATGGGTACTACATTTTGGGAAATGATTCAAGAGACAGTTAAATGGTAGAGCTACCCCTTTAAGAACTGAATCCCCTTCCATGGTCGGTTTCTAAGCACAGCAAGCATGGGGGTGTCTAACGGACAGAGTCCTCCTCCAAAGGGACCCCTTCTCCATGGCCCCATCCACAGAGAAGTCAGAGGAGGAGGTGGCTCTCAGAGGTGCCCCAACCTCCATTGACCTCCTCCTCTAATCTGGAACTCCCGTTCAGGAAAGACCCAGAGAAGAAACCAAGTCTCATGCTCCAAGCAGGATTTCCACTCTGCCTTTAGCGAAATGCCAGCACTACCCAACTCGATGAATCAGAACACAGGCTGCACACAGGCTCCAGCCTCTTTCCTGTTACCAAGCGGGAGCCAGAGGCCTATCCAGCACACGCTGCATGTGCCCAAAGCTCCCTATCACAGCGCTCCCGTCCAGGCCTGGCCCCATGTGACTGGGCCCTCCAACTAGTCATGAGCCTGTGCTGACATCACCAGTTAGGTCCTATGGAATCTTTCCCTTAAAGGAGCCTTTGTGGCAGGTCCCATTTGTTAAAGGCACAGGAAAGATGTTTTTCCCTTCCTGCCCTTAAAGGAGCTCCCAGTCTGGAAAGACAGACGAGACGAGACGAGACGTAAAGTAGGAGATGGTGCATAATCACAGAAGAGCACAGATAACCATATAAATCCTCACAACACTGTGACTTACTGTGATTATGTATACCCATTAGACAGATGAGCCTCAGGCTCAAGCAGACTCAGTGACCTGACAGGTCACACATCCAGCCGCGTCATGGCCAAGATCTGAAGGAAGATCCCATGCTCATAAGCACCACAGAGTTATACTCCCTTGCCCCACAGCCCACTGTGGCGTGAATTAGCAGAAGAGAGAACAGAGAGATCCTTTCTAGTGTGGGGCAGTGTGGGTGCTGGAGAGTAGATGGTGATCAGAGGTCACCTCAATCAGGAGGTGGTCCCTGTGCAGAAGTATACAGAAGGAACAGAAGTTCTCTGGATAAAGATGGGAGAGGTCGCCTCAGGCTATGGGAACAGCATGAGCTAAAGCATGAAGCTGAGAAAAATCAGTGTACGTCTGGAAAACGGCAGGGGACGTGGCTGTCTTAGGGATGAGAGCCAAAGCCTCAAGGAAGCTCAGAGTGGACAAGCGTTGCTGTCTGGCCACGATGAGCTGGGTACCAGGCCGGGAGTTTTTACGCCTCAGTGGCAAAATCAATACATTTACAGTCAGGGACATACAGCGGAATACACTAGGAAAATAATAAATGTTTCAAAACAGACCTGTGGCATGGTTCCAGCCCCACTTGGGATTCTGTGCTTCAGTGCTAAGACAACGCACTAACCTTCCAGGATCTGGGCCAGGGTCAGGAATAATGGACCTTTAGTCCTTTCTGATTGATGAGGAAGGAACACTGGACCTTTTAATGGTTAGAACTTCCATACCTCTTCGGTGGATTCCGACCTTCCCGAGAAGAGTCCCTACAGCTCATTAAGTGAATTCCAGGCCCTGGCTGGAGCACGAGGACCCAGCCTGGTAAACAGAGCATGGAGAACAGGACCACAGTCCTAGAATCAAAAAACCTACACTTGATTCTTGGATTCTCCACAAATTAACTATGGAACCCTGAGCAAATCACTTCCTTTTAATGAAGTTAAATTTCTTCATTTGTAAAATGAAAACAATCATACTTATATAGCTAGGTTCTTGTGAGAATTAACAATTAATGTGTGAGATTAAATACAAGGATATGTGTTTCTACATGTAGCCTGACATGTTGAGAACAGGTACTCCCCCTAAAAACCACCATGATGATAGGGGTGGTATAAAAACAGCACAATCCTCCTGGTGAAGTATCTAAATCTGGAGTTGTCAACAATTTTCCCCCTGTTGAAAATTGATCTGTATTCCCCAGGCAAGTCATTACATCTTTTTGTGCCAAATTGTTTTCATCTTTTAAATGACCCAGTAATCCCACTTTGGGCAATATACATAAGGGAATAATCCAAAAGGAAAAAAGAAGGCAATTTGTTCAGAGATGTTATTCATAGTGCTATTTCTAGCTCTTTACATATCCCTCTATTATAGCACTTATCTCACTGTGCTGTAATTATCCACTCCCCTTCCATACGCCTCCAAATTATCTTTGAATCAATCCCCAGCACCTAGCACAATGCCTGGCATACAGTAAGAACTCAATAAATGTTTGTTGACTAAATGAATGGGTAATATGAAAGAAATTTTAAAAGAAACTCAAATGAGCAAAAACAAAACACTGTTTTTAAGAGATCATGTTCAAGAGTTTTTATTAAAAAAAAAATGATAATACAGGCTGCAAACCATTTGAAGAAATGTGTGAAGAAGCCCCAGGAGTGAATTTCAGAGGTTTTTCAGATTATGATCTCTGAGCATCTCCAGGCTCAGGCCCAGTGAGGTATAAGAATGCCATGAGACACCCAGGGGCATGAGGTCCCATGTGGGGTCACATTGGCCTGATGGTCAGAGAGCACAAGGCTCGGCCAGGAATCTTAGATTCCCAGCCTGACTCAAACACAACCTCACATTGACAAAATCGTCTAACTTCTTTTTTTTTTTTAAGATTTTATTTATTATTTGTTTTGAGAGAGAGAGAACACATATGCAGGGGTGAGAGGGGAGAGGAAGAAGGGTAGGAAGAGGGAGAGAGAATGTGAAGCCAACTCCACACTAAACGTGGAGCCCAACGTGGGGCTCGATCCCACAACTATGACATCATGACCTGAGCCAAAACCAAAAGTTGGATGCCCAACCAACTGAGCCACCCAGGTGCCCCTAAATCATCTAACTTCTATGAGGCCAGTTCCTCCATGCCACTGAAAAATGGAGGACTTACAGGAAAGTCCAGCCCATTAAAAGGAATTACAAAGGGAGAGGCCAGGGCCAGCAAGTGTGAAATCAAGTATCAAGGAAAGAGGAGGTCTAGGAGGTGCCCTTGGACCAGGGTCCTCAAGCCAAGGAGGGGCCTTAAAACCCAGGCTCTACTGGGCTCCCCCTGAGACTTCCAGACCCATCTTATAGGGTGGTTGAAGGCTCTTCACCAAGGAATCTATAGGAGGCAGGAATCCCTGCAAGAGCAGAAGACACATCAAGGAAAAACAATATGTTAAATATGGCCCACAAAGTCAACATCACTCTGAATGTTCCGTAGGCTTGGTGGGAAAGAATGCTTAATACAAATACCCAGGGAGAGCAAAGGAAGCGGCATGTTCTGTAGGGCTTATTTTGGGGCCTTCCAACAACTCTCAGCCAGGAAGTCAGACGCAGGAAGCCACTGCCCTCTGTTCCCTGGCCAGACGTTCAAGGTTAGAAACCAAAGCAGGGAGCACACAGACTCCTTAGTCTGAATCAGCTGCAAGTCTGTGCACCCATCACTGCATTTTCACCTCCATCAGGGTCTCCTAGATTCCTGCCCACTGACCCTGACACTTCTCTGAAGGACACTGCACTTGATATCCTGTAGACCATCCCTCTAAAACATGTTGCGAACCAAGCTGCTCCTCTCTGGCCCGACTTCTACCGCCCTAATCAACATTACCACCACCTCTCATCTGATTCCAGCAAGCATCTCCTCCTAACTTCCTTGCTTCTACCCTTCCCCCACTCCTTGCAATCCATTCCCCCAACAGCAGGCAGAATGATGCTTGTCAACTATTCAGATGCTTCCCATCACCCTAAACTCAGGTCATGCCCCTTCTCTAGTTTACTTACACCCAACAGCCCTTACCCTGCCCTCCTTGGGTGATTCTCCCTCTGCGGCCCATTAGGTCCTAGCACTCTGGGCTCCTTCTGTTCCTCAAGCACAGACTCATTCCCACTCCACAGCCTGGGCATGGACAGTGCCCTCTGCGTGCTTCTCCCCTCTGACTTTTGCATGGCTGGCTCCTTATCATTCAGCTTCAACATCACCCCCCAGATCCCTTCCTACATACACTCACTGCCTGAGCGCCCTGTGTGACTCCTCCTAAGTGTTACTTATCATTCCCTCTTATTTACATGTCCATTTATTATTTGCCTCCTCCACACACCCCTACTGGAATGTCAGCTCCAAAGAATCATTGTTCTGTGTGTCTTTTTCTTCACTCCAAACCCCGTGCTGGCTCAGTGCCCAGAACAGTATGAAGCACATAAGTGGGAATCCAACAAACATTTAATAAAATCAGACAAATACATGCCACCAATGAGAGAAACCGTACAGATCACTAAGGGCAAGTCGCCCGGCACCGTGGCTAACTCTGGGCCTTGGAGTCAGATGTGGATCACTAATGCTTGCAACTCAGGGGCTGTAGGAGTTTAGGCAAGTTTTCCCATTTCTCTAGACCTGACTAGAGGATAAATGGGGATAACAGCGCCTGCGGAGCGCTGGGAGGACAGAAGGAGATCGATCATGCAGAGTGGGCTCAGCACAGACAGAATGCTCCCTGTTGTGGACAATCAGCCCATCCTCCGGGGGGAAAAAGGAAAAACTGAGGCTCAGAAAGAAGCATCATCACCAAGGTAAACACTGAGTTAGCAACAGAGCCTGGTCCGAAAATCACATGTGCAGTCTCTGGGGTAAAATGGGGATAACAGCGCCTGCGGAGCGCTGGGAGGACAGAAGGAGATCGATCATGCAGAACACCTCATGTGGGCTCAGCACAGACAGAATGCTCCCTGTTGTGGACAATCAGCCCATCCTCCGGGGGGAAAAACTGAGGCTCAGAAAGAAGCATCATCACCAAGGTAAACACTGAGTTAGCAACAGAGCCTGGTCTGAAAATCACATGTGCAGTCTCTGTGCACTGCTCTGCAGCCCAGCTCTTCCCCAGACACAGTAACATCACAAAGACCTGATAGCACATCATTGATTTACATATTCTGTCTTGTTCCAGAAGGGATCTGAAGTACCGAACAAAGACGCACACCATTTGTGATTTTTTTCCAGTAGGAAAACTGGGGAGAGAGACCAAAAAATAAGGTGAAGGAAAGGGACAAGGATTACAAACAAAAGGAGCCAAACATCTCCTCCCATTGGCCAGAGGAAAGCTTCACATGTGGCTCGAAGATGGAGAGAAAAACCCACGTGCGGGCCTTTGGAACGCTTGGTTACTGAAATGTCACAGCAAGGTGTGAGGAGGTATCACTAGTCAGTTAAGAATCACCCTAGTTTGTCACACTCTTGCCAACTAAAATCAAATATCTGCTTACCCCAGATCGCATGCACTCTGACGTCACACTACCTGGGTTCAAATCCCAGCTCAACGACTGACTTCTTGACTCTGGGCCACTTAACCCCTCAAAGCCTCAGGTTCTTCCTCTCCAAACGGAAGTAAACAATAGTACTTAAGCGGATCGACAAACTGTGGTGTGTATGTATGTGATGCGGGCCCACGCCACGACAGGGATGAAATTGCAGACATTACGCAAAGTCAGATAGGGCAGTCACCAGATACAGTACAATTCCGCTGAGAGGAGTCAAACTCACGGACACAGAAGGGAGAAAGGTGGTTGTCAAGGGCTCGGGGAAGGGGAATGGGGAGTTAGTGTTTAATGGCTACAGAGTTTCAGTTTTGCAGAATGAAAGGAGTTCTGGAGATGAGTTGCAGGATAGGTGACTGCGTTCAACACTACTGAGCTGTACGCTTAAAAATGTGTAGATGGTAGGGGGGCGCCTGGGTGGCACGGCGGTTAAGCATCTGCCTTTGGCTCAGGGCGTGATCCCGGCGTTATGGGATCGAGCCCCACATCAGGCTCTTCCGCTATGAGCCTGCTTCTTCCTCTCCCACTCCCCCTGCTTGTGTTCCCTCTCTCGCTGGCTGTCTATCTCTATCGAATAAATAAATAAAAAAAATCTTTAAAAAAAATTTTAAAAAATGTGTAGATGGTAAACATTATGTGTATTTTACCAAAAGTAAAAATAAAGTTAAAAAAAAATAGCACCTACTCACAGGTAGTGGAAGTAGTGACTCAGTGATTTAGGTCAAGTGCTTAGCCCAGTGCCTGGCACCCAGAAAGCACTCAATTCCTGTCAGTTCTCCTTCTTCACAGTACCAGCATGTACACTCTGACCTCTGAGTAGCCCTGTCTGTCACCACCACAGCTGGGAAACATCCCAAGCCTTCCTGCTTCAAATCCTCCCATCCGGTGAGCAGGGCTTACGAGCAGCCCAACCGGAGTCATGCAGCAGGAGGCATGCTGGGTGCGGGTTCCCGGGGTCCCGGGCAAGAACCTGCTTCCCTGATGCTTCAGAGCAGCGGAGAGAGCTGGTGGCCCTCCCTAAGCCCCGCACAGACAGAAGTCTCGGAGGACTTTCCTGCACTATTCCGATCCGTCGCCTAACGCCACTGGCATGAAAGTGCTTCCCCAAGCCACATCTCCACTGCCTTCCCTGAACTGGAGGAAAGGGCCCCAGGTTCATCAGAAACCAAACTGACTACAAAGAACTACTCATGGTCATGCAATATCTGGTAGACTGTAAGAGAGGGTGCTGCCCTCTCAGTCGCTCTCGAAAGTTGCCATGGTATCAAGAAGGCAAAGAAGTATGCACGTGTTTATTAGTGTGTATCTGTGTGTGTGTGCTGTGTGTGTGTCTATGTGTGTCTCTGTATGTGTGTGGCTGTGCGTGTGCTTGTGTCTATGAGCTGCGTGTCTGCGTCTGTGTGTGTAGGTGTCTGTATGTATCCATGTGTGCCTGTGTGTCTATGAGTGTGTGTGTGCATCTTTGTGTGTCTGTACGTGTGTCTGTGTATGTCTGTGTGTGTTTGTGTGTGTGTGTGTCTGTGTCTGTGTGTGTGGCTGTGTATAAAATCCATTCAGAGTCGGGTTCACCTTTCAATGGGAATTACACTCCAGAATTCTGGCAGCTTTAACAACGGTGGTAGAAGCTAAGATGGAAAGCCCTGCTCAGTCTCTTTCAAGGCCCGTGCATAATTTCCACCGCCTGGGAGAAACCGAAATAAGGGCCTCCACTACTCGGTTCCACAGCTTGGACAAGCTATCATCCCCTTTCAAGAAACAAAAAGATACAGACAGCAAAGCAGATCAGAAGGCAGCAACTCACAGTCAAACAACATCTGCATGACCGGAAGCAGAACAAAGGTAAGTAGAAACTGAAAAAGGAAAAATTTTACAAATAACAAATCCAGGCATCTGAGCCCGTGAACATGATAGAGGTCTGAACTGGGAGAACTAGGTGCTAGCTCTCAGTCTCACTAGGTGCTAGCTCTCAGATCAGTAAGTACGGGCAGCTCTGACACCCAGAGACCCAAATTCCTCATCTGCAAAATGGGCATCATGTTCTCCACCTCTGGGTTCTAATCCCAACTAACCAGCCTTGTATCTACAGGGTGAGTCAGCTGTGCCCCCTGGGCCTCCGCTGCCCACCATCGTGCTGCAAACCCAGACAGACCAGCCCTATCATCTCAAAGGCTCCTTCCAGCTCTAACAGTCTATCAACCCTCACAAGGTCCTGCACGCCGGCTATGTATTCCAGACTGCGGATGCCAAGCAAATGCTGCATATATAGCAATTTTTTTATGCTCTTAAGGCCAACCGTAACTCTGCTTTTCAAGCTAAAACTATCCTTCCCCAAGTGTCCACAAACATCCTTCTGGCTTTCTAGCTTCTGGCTCTAGCCCTAGCAATCAGACAGACGACAACACTCCCAAATTACCTTTCTACCCAACTCTGGCTAGGCCTCAGGTGGGAGAAAATATCTGTCTCATTTTTTTTTGCATACAAATAGAATTTTCCCTCAGGCAGAGTCCATCTCTAAATCCCACTGTGAGAAGAGCTCCCCTGGGAAAGCAGCTGTCCACACCCCACATTAAAGTGGCCAGCGTTCCCAGCAACATGTCCCATCGCCATGCAAGCCTTCAGGGCTGCAAGCCCCAGGTCTGCAAGCAGAAACGCCATTCGCTCTATCAATAATGATGTACTCACGCGAGTCAGGCCCCACAGGCAGCTGGCCCTCCGCTGGCCCTCACTCCCTCTCACACACCCTGAGTCTCACTGCAAAGAGGTGGTCCCAAGGCCTGNGGTTGGATGAGGGCGACTTTGTTTCTGGAAACAAGAATTCAAATCCTGCTTCTTCTAAACCCTGAGTCACCTCCTTCTCTTCCAATAGATCAGTGTGGTGGGTAAACATTTCCATATATGGAGAAGCAGGCTAGAGGATGTCAGAAAAATCACCCTTCTCTCCTCTGGCACTTAAAGAACATGCCCCCACTTATGACACAATTCCTTACTCGGAGTAAATGATTAACCCCAAAGAAGCACAGTCCCCACTGCCCCACAGGCTGTCCTGCTACAGGAAAAAGGCTCCCCAGCCCAAACAAGGAAGCGACGGGTCCGAAAGGCTTTAAGTTCACCTGAGGAATGGGGCCACCTCGAATACAACGACATTTATGGAGTCAATCTATTAATTCGGAGGAGGGGGGTGGTATCTGGGGGAGATGCACCTGAAGAGGTCAGCAAGAAGCCAGTCCACAGTTCTTCTGATGGCAGATGAGCCCTAAAACAATCCCCACCCTCGGCCCCAATTCCCTGACTCCCTTGGGTGAAGAATCCTCCTGGGAACTTAGTTTTGCATCAGTTATTCATAGGACAGACACCAGGCAGGAAAACGCAGAATAAAACCAGACTTTCAGGAGAACGCTGCTGGCGGGGGGAGGGGGGGTAGTTTGAATGCCCAATTTAATTAAGATGACTTCTGATCAGAAGGTCCCGAGAAGTGTTTGATAACTGGTATGATAAACTGGACCAGTACAGTCAGTCAGGAATGGACCTGGTCTAAAATGACTCCAGATGGAATTAGCAGAAGACAAAGGAGAGAGATGGGATGCTGGGGAAAATGGCGGTGTAGGGGAGGAGGGGTCAGCCCGGGGAAGGGAATCCACACCTCGGCTTCCCAGAGGTTCTATTTTTTACAGTGATCTTGTTCTACTGTTGGCTGCAAAGGCTTTCTCTAGGTCATGTGAGCCATTTTTCAGAATCCCTGCCCACCTCCTGGTCTGCACCATGAGGCTGCTAGTTCTCATCCCCAGGGAATCTTCCATCAGTAAACAGCACCGCTTAGGGAGCCAGGGCACCCAAGCCCTAAGCCCAGGTGTGCCACCCCTTAAGATTTTGGGAAAATCAGTTCTCCTCTTGCAGCTCATATTCTATCATCTACAACCTGGGTAGATAACCCGAAACTGTCCAACTATGTGCTCAAAAAGCAGCTTCTACTTGGTCCGTCCAAACAGTCATGAGACATTTTTCCTGATTACTTGCTTTATATTTTTGCAAGCATGCCATAAATATCCACAAAGCAGCAGGCATTTCTCATTTGTGGCATGTTTAAGAAACGCACACAAATATAAGGAGCCATTAAATGAGGCAGGGCAACAGGGTCGGAGAAACTTCCACCACATGCCAGAACCAGAACTCAGGACAGAGCTCCTGCCATTGCAGTACTCCCAAGCGGGCCCAGGGGCAGGTCTGAAGAGGGTAAAGAAATGGTCCCCTTTCGTAACTGAGAAGACACCACGTGGAACCATGTGACTTGGTGGTTCCGTAGAAAGACTATCATCCTGTCAGGAGCTCGGAATCCCTTCCAATACTCCAACAGGAACATACCAGCAGAGGGCAAAGACATTCCATGGAGAACAGCTGCCCATGGATGGCCTGGAAACTCTGAAAACCAAGGGGTAAGCAGACTACAGGGACAGGTGTGAAAACCAACTACCCTCCATTTTGCAAAATTGCATTTGGAGATCAGGTTCCATATCCAAAACAGGGCCCTGCATTCCCTAATGTATGTGTGCCTCTCTTCCCCTTGACCACTGAAAGCCACTGGCTCTGGGATCTTGACAGGAGAGAGGACCATAAATGCCACTAAGCCTGACGTGCCCCCGGTCATAAATCCCCCCACAGTGGCCCTGAGGTCTCCAGTGAGGTAGTGATCATTATCTCCTGCAGCTGCAAATTCCATCTTTCCAACAGAAAGTTCTTCCTTATATGGACACAAAATCTGGCTCCGGGCTTTCCCCCTCCTGTTCGTCATCCTGCCCTTTCCAACCATACGAACAACCTGTGTCTGTTCCACTGCCTTGGAATTTTTGTAGGTGAATATGGAGAAAGAAACAAAGAGCCCCAAGAGCTCAGCCCCGGGGCACGCTAGTCGTTTCCCGGCCATTCCGCACTGCTAACTCCCAAAGCATCTGTTGCCAACTTGAAATCCATCCTTTTTGGGTTTCCCCGGGAAGTGTTACCACGAAGCAGCCCTTCCCAACCTGCAATTCTGCACGTGGACCGCCGGCCTTGCAGACTCACAAACGCACCCTATTAAATCCCAGTTGCTGAGAAATGGGGAGAGAGACCTTGGAGACCCGTTCTTCGGCCCACCTCTACCCTCCTCCCCCATGGCGCATTCCCACCCTTTGTGGACAAAGCTCAGGGACGCAGATCCCATTCCCAGCTCCCCATTCCTGCTCCCCTGTCCTGATAGACCTAAAACTGTCTCCAGGAGACAAGGCTATCCCGAGAAACATTAAAAGAGAGCTCTGCAGGAAAAGGGGCCTTTCAGCTCAAGTGCTCTCAGAATCACAGAGCAGCCTGCAGGCCAGACGGTGGGGCTGACCTGCTGCTCACAGGGCTGCGAGATTGTGATCCCCGACCACTCCAGCACCATTCTGGACCTCATGGTCTTTACCAAACAGGGGACCAAAATATTCTGCTCTGCCATGGTTCTGATGGCACTATTTGGATTAGAGGTAGATGCAGCCGGGATGCCTCCCGTAAGCAGTGCGCTTTACCAGCTTACAAAGGCCTTCCCAGACAGTCTCATTTAATCCCTACTGGCAGCTCCACTGCGAGCCTTATGCCCAAGTTCATGGCAGCAAAGAGGAGGCTCAGAGAGCCTAAGTATATTCCCAAGGTCACACCCACAGTAAGAAAAGGAACACTGGTTTGGAAGTTAGACTACTTGAGATTCCAGTTCCAACGCCGCCACGTGCTAATAACTGTGTGACCTCTTGCCAACTGTTTAACTTTCCTAAACCTCAGTTTCTACACCTGAAAATTAGAGATTAAAATGGCCCTCCTGCCTCCACGCAGAGCAGTTACGAGGATCAAATGAGATAATGAGAGTTAAAACCCTCTGGAAAACGGAAAGGCGGTCCAAAATTGTAAGGGATTATTGTGTGATTACTTGTAAATGACTGTGCATTCCATTACAAATACAAAAAAGCAGTGAGGTCATTCTCAAGACAAAGAAACATGAAGGCCCTGGGAATGAAAGGGAAATGATTTGATGTCCTCCAGGGTTCTGTCTTCTCTATGCTTCTCGCTGGCTGGCAGGTGAAACTCGACATCCACTGTCAGATTCTCAGCGCTCCCTTTTCAGCTACAAGTGAATGCCAGCCCAAGGAGAGGTAATAGAGAGGGATGTATGGAAGACCCCCTGAGAGTCTCAGTTCCGGAAACGTGACCTGTGATGTTCTCCTTGGAGAAGTTGTTAGAAACACAGGCTCCAGTCTCCCTGCAATAAGCCCGTGGGGAAATAAGCATACAGTAAGGAGCTATTTACCAGAGAGCACTAAGGAAGCTCCCAAGCATGAATTAATCAAGGGCACAGGATATTTCAAGTTGCAGATACCAAAAAGACAGAAATCAGCAACCCATTAAACCTCCCAGCACAGCTCTGGGAGGTTCAACCTGGAATTCAGGAATCCCAGGCCACAGAGAGAGGCCCATTTGCATACCAGAGGTCAGCTGCAGATCACCTGGGAGCAGAGGGTACCCAAGAAGCTCTGAGAGTGCAGTTCACTGGGCCAGCTTCCTTCAGGCCTCTCCCAACACGCTGGTCATCAGGATTTGCTTCAATTTCTGCAAAGATCCAAGTCATCAATGTCATTTAAGGAGGGGCCAGATCTTCCCCCCAGAAATCCATTCCCAAGGCTGATGAGCACACAGCTCAGTGATGATTGTTTTCTGGTTTGCATTTTATCATCTGCTTCCTTGTGCTTAACATCGGAGAAAGGCACTAAATTAATTTATCATAGCGATATGTGAGCACCTATTATGAGCGTGTCCCCGAATCCCCAGGGAGGATACAGCAAAGGGCTCTGAGATGCAGACACGACTGCAACATGGGACAAGAGGTGGCCACTAGTTCAGACTTCAGTAGGGTATCCTCAGTGGGAGGCAGAGACTCCCAGGCTAGCGATTAAAAGAGGGTGGGACGGGGGCGGTGACAAAGGACATTTCCGGCAAAAGGAAGGATTTGAGCACAGGCAATGAAGAGCCATGTCCAGTGACCAGCTATGTGTATAGGCCACTAGTGGAAGAGGTGGGCGGATGAGTGAAGACAGAAAGGGGTACTCAGCCAGGTAAACTGAAGCTGAATAATTATTGTAGCCTAAGGTGATTAGATTGATTCTATTTCTGAAAGCAGAGTGTGTTTTTTAAAAAGCAAAGCTCTGATCAGGTTTTTTTTTTAATGGTCTCTTTCACTCCTCACTGGCAAATAAGAAGAAAAACAACTATAATTTAATGAGTGCTTACTCTGTGCTGAGCACTGTACAAGGCAGGCTGCATATATCATCCCATTTAATCCCATCAATTGCCCTGTGACCTAGGCAGTCTTACCCATTATACAGATGAGGAAATAAAGGCTGAAAGGAAAAGTACACTATGCAAGTCCCAGAGACAGTAAGTGGAAGAGGCCAGCATTAACTTAATTCCCAATGCAAACTCAATCCCTTGCAATTCTAGAATGCACTCTCCAATTTCTAACTTCTTTCCTATTGTCCAGACTCTCCCTATAGCATTTCTACGAGATGAAATCATCCACACATAACTATCACAGATAACAATCATATATATCACAAGCATAACTCTCTACAAAAATAGTCGACCATATTCCTTATTTGCTTCTGTCTCCCCAGAAAGCCCTTGGAGTCAGGAACCTTGCCTGTGTTCTCAGCACTGTGCATACAATGAACACTCGAGAGTCACACACATTCAGTTAGACAGTGTCTTTGAAGGTTGGGCCAGGGGAGTAACACAATACTGGCTGTCATTTCCACTCTATCCTTCACAGAATGGAACTAATCTCAGTGAGGTTCACAAGGTCTGAAGAGGAGACACAGCCAAGTTGAAGGACACAGGTCAAGGATCACGTGCATGGGGAGGCCTGAAGCTTCTGCAGTACTCTGAGGCTGCATGACCCTGAACCTGCAGCCAGGTGCCGGAAGGCCTCAGGAGGAGGTAGACAGAATGCACGTTTCCTTGAAAAAGGGGGGGAAAAAAACCCAGGACCCCTCATAAGTGTGACCGGTGCTAAGCCACTCTGTCTCTCAGCTTTGGTGAACAGATACACTGGGCTAGCACAGTGGTTTCCAAACTTTTTTTTCCCCAGCAGCAGAGACTTTCCTTTAAACAAAATGCTTTGCGGATGCTTACTTGTAAAGTAGGTAACACCAGAGCTGCTCAGGCTGGGCTCCAGAGCTCCCCTTCCCCCAGCTCTTCTCCCCACTTGCCACCTCCCCCACCCAGCACCCCAACCCCAACTCCACTCCTGGAGTTCTGCAATACTGTGCTACTCAGGAAGGCACAGCTTGAAAATCAGCAGCCTTCTGAGCTCTTCGTAGTACCTCCCAGCTCTGAGGGTAGTAACCTCCAAGGTGAGCTGTAGCTCCTTAACTAAGAAGCTCTGTGTTTACACCAGCAAGACAGCGAATATACGGGGTCGCACTAAGCCTCAGTTTTCCCATCTGTAAAATGGGAAATAATATTGTTATCTACTGAATAGGGCTCTTATTAGAACTACCTAATGTGCATAAGTTGTTTAGTAAAATGTTACAATAAATTGTGTTATGATCGCCTCATCTATAAATTGATCTAAGTTCACAGATGTAAAAGAGGAAGCGCTGTGTCCGAAGCAAAGATACTCAAGAAGTGACCAGGGCTCAATGCTCTCAGGGGCATTTTCAACCTGAACAAACAGTATGACAACAATAAAGAGCCAGAGGGAGGAAAACGTTTGTGTTCCAAATTCCCCACAGCTCATCTGTGAAAAACCTTACAGCGTGTTTCGGGAACCTTTGAAACCCAAGGCTGTTTTAGGCTTCCAAGAAAGTCAACCAAGACAGTCAAGGGTGAAGAAAGCAAGCTTGAGAAAAACCACTGACCTAGGTCATTGGCACAGAAGGAAGTGTCAGACTCGGTGTCCCAGCTTCTGCCTTCGAAACCAACCAGCCAAATGGCTTCAAAAATCTCATCTGTCTCTGAATCTCAATTTCCTTATCTATAAAATAGTGATGAACAACCTTGCTTTCTACCTCCCCTTAATTTGTATAGAACCAAGGAGTTAATGGGTACGAAACTTGTGAAAACTTCTCACCTCTATACCTACACTATCATTGTTATTATAACCTCAAGTAGAAAGTTGAACCCCTGCAAAAAATAAATGTGCCTAAAACTTGGAAATCATCCCATCTTAAGGCCCCTGCTCCAACTGCACGATCCCTGAGTTTTGCCCCAGGCTCCCTGCCCATCCTGAAGGCGCTGCCAGCTTAACCTCCATGTCATCCTGGCCTTCCCAGCTAACCCCAACCAGTAATCTGAACTGCACAAAAAATAAGGCCAACATTCAGGATCTCCAGGATGGGCCCCCAATCCATCTCTCTAGCCACATCTCCCATTATATTGCTACATGAATCCCTGGCTCCAGGAAAGAATGTACCCCCAATTCATCCCAACCCTAAGATTTGGCCATATCTCTGTACTAGGGCTATGCCTCCAAATACGATTGCAAAATCTCTTTACTATGCAATGGGGAAGTGGATCACCAAGTCTTCACACCCCATCCTTTCTCTACAGATGGTCCCACCCATTTCCAGTCCACAAACATCCACATCAGAAGAAGAGATACTTCTGTATTTCTTTATAGTCAATAAATCTTTTCACATGCCCCATCTTTTTAAAAGCTCAATGTCAGATATGACCATGACACCTGTTTAACAAATGAGGAAGCTGAGGGTCCATAATATAGTTAAGGAGCTGAGCCCATAGCCAAGTTCAGAGCCTGTGTCACTACACACTCTCCCCAATGGCGGAGTACCATCAAAGCCCTGCTATAAAGGTGTTGGGCTGGCCTGTGGCTAGCTTTCTGTGTGACGCTGGGCAAATCACTTTCCTTCCCTGGACCATAAAATGAGGGCCCTGGAACCATCCCACACATCCACACCCCGTTTCTCTCCTCCTGAACGGGTTCAGAATGAGACACTGGAGAGGCGCTCACACACCTGTTTGGACAGTCCGCTCCTGAGCTCTCCCTCCCAAGCCCCGAAGCCCACCCCGAAAGGAGGACAAAGGACTGACCAGAATGTCAGAGGGCCCCCAGAACCCGGACATCCCCGGACACACCACGTGACAGCGTCACCACCCGGACCAGCAAGCGGCTCCCCAAGAGCAGCGGAAGTCACGGTCACGGCGCAGGAATCTTGTCAGCAAACTGCGGGTGTGACTGGCGATGTTTAATTAGCTCGAGAGGCGAGAGCCTGAATGCGGACTCGCAGTCTGCGCTTCACATGCCTCGCGGCCTGTGGGCATGTGGAAGACTCCCTCTCTCCTTCCAGATGCTTTAGACATCAGCTCCCCTCTGCCATGTAGGCAATGCGACTACTGCCTGAGCTCCACCCTCTCGTTTGATGTGGAGACAGGATGCGTGTAGCAGGCCGCCGGGCACTCTCCAAAAGTCCAAATGCTGCCTGCCGGGCTCTCCCAGGGCCACAGGATCCTGTATCTGGCAGAATTCAGGTACCAACTAGTCCAACTCCTATAAAGGACTTGCGCGGGGCATTCACTCATTCAGAAGGCATCGCAGATATCTACTTGAGACACGGTGGTACGACGAGGCCGGGTTTCTGCTCCACAGACTTTGCACTAATATCTCAAGCGGCTTCCCCATGGCAAGAGAGAGGTCGAAGTGCTTTACGCAATACCTCAAATTTCTCAGGAACAGGGACTCAACCTTCTATTCTCATCATGAACTGACTCCCTCTCACTGCCACTCAGCACACACCCTTCGCTTTACTCGGACTGAGCTCTTAGCTCGCATTGTTCCCTTGGCTTGACCTACTACCCTTCCCAGCCCAAGATCAAATATAGATATCCTAGATAGCCTTCAAGGCCTGCTGGTCATTCCCAACAGGAAGGGGATTGCCCTTTGAAGAAAGGCAGCTATTTGCACAGTGCCTTATTCCTTCCAGGACATCCAGCATCTCTGGCCCTGCCCTGCTGAATGACAATCGCGCTCTCGCCTCCAGCACTGAGACAAAGCACTCCACCACACCCGCACAGATCCCTTAGAGCGATGTTACTGCCCCCACCCGAGAACCAGCCACGGTCACCCTACATGAACTCTGCCTTGTTTCTCAGTCTAGTTGGAACCATTTCCCTTTCAATTTGCTCAGCCTGCTGTCCAGCACGTCAATGATAACTGTCCTGTAGTCTTATTATGTACCTGGCTTAGTCATTTTCTTCCCAGTGAGGGCTCCCAGTGGAAGAATCGATGACTTCCCTGCCCACAGTGCCAAATCTACCAGAGTGTCAGGCTCATAGTAAGTGTCTAATAAACATCTGTGAACAAGCTATGCAAACAAGACAACTGTCCACGGCATGACTCCCAAGAGGACATTAAATTGAACAGGAAGATTACAAATCAACTACTTTCATCAAAACGAAGGAAAACCCATTACGATGAGCACTGAATAATGTGGAGAACTATGCATTACTATACTGTACACCTGAAACTAGTATAACACTGTATGGTAACTATGCTGGAATTAAAAAAAGAAAGAAAGAAACACTAAGGAGAACACAATTCAGAAACTGAAACTGGGCAAATGGCCTGCATTTTGGGGTTATCAAGGGTATTCATGTTACATATTTTAGGTAAATAAACAAATGTTAAGTAGAACATTAGACCTAATTACATTGCCGTGTTATAACTGATGGTACGGGTTCAGCGTCTGTGGATAATAACGCATGGGCACGTCTAAAGGAGTGTCTGGGTGGCGGGTATATGTTTTCCGCGGCCTCACCAGAATTCTGTCCCACCTCTGAAGCACCTTCCCGTACTGCAGAAGCAGACTGCTAGAAACTACATTTCCCATGCTGCCTGCAAGCTAGTGAATTCGCGTCCAGCAATAAGGCGTACTTGCGTGCGACCTACAAGGCGGAAGTGAGGCTAAAGCTTCCTGCCTACTTCTACTGGCAAGCACCCTGGCCAGTCAAAACACCACTCCACGTGGCAATCCAGCGTCCTAACACCAGCTACGGAGATGCTGAGAAAAGTCTAGAGACCCCAGCAGTGGCTTCCTAATCCTCTCTTCCTCATCCTCGCACCGTGGCTATAGAATAAATTCAGAAACCCAATAGCTGCTAACATAGCCTCCCGCTCCCACTGCTCCAGGCTTTCTGACAATTTTGTGAGCATCTCTTCCCCCGAAATTAACCCGTTTCCACTTA
This sequence comes from Ailuropoda melanoleuca, assembly GCF_002007445.2. Classification (NCBI taxonomy): domain Eukaryota; kingdom Metazoa; phylum Chordata; class Mammalia; order Carnivora; family Ursidae; genus Ailuropoda; species Ailuropoda melanoleuca. The sequence goes on from NC_048218.1 coordinate 76,371,206, forward strand.
AAGGATGTGAAGCATCTGCCCTTCACTCTAAGCCTGAAGACGCAGAAGGCCTGGGGGGTGGGGGTTAGGAGGGTGGATAGAGTAGATCAGTTCATAGATGATCCATTCCTCTATTTCTTGATCTGCTCAAGTGCGACTTTAGTCTGTCTGTACCCAGGACCTTCTCCCTGGCCTCTGTGGAAGGAAAGAAAACAGCTCCCTCTACCACAATGAGCCTAGCAGACCTAAGGACCAGCAAGAGCAGGGCACAAGCTAATCAGAGCTACACAAACTAGTTTCTGGTCAACCTAAACTCTAATTCATATCAAACAAAGAGTGTTTACAGCAGAATTGCTGACTCTTTCCCGAGAATTCTTGGCTTGACCTCTTTGTTTTCCAGAATTGTCACTGAATACTTGAGTACCTCAAAGGCATGCCGGCTGCAGACCTAGCCCATCTGCTCTGTGCAGCCCCACAGAGGAGGCCTCCAGAAATGTCTGTTCCTGTCCTTGTTTCCTCATTTGTAAAATAGAGATAGCAAGAGTGCCTTCCTCATCGGTCTGCTTAGAGGATTAGATGAGTCACTATGAGCAAAGCAGCTCGAACAGTGGCTGGCACATGGTGATGCTGGCTAAGTGTCACCTGGTGTGTGAACCGAAGAGCAATCGGAGGACACAGGTATAAGTCCTACTTTACAAACGAGGAAACTGAGACTCGGAGAGATTATATAACTGTCCCAGGTCGGATGGCTAGTAAGCAAGGAGTGGAGGGCAGGACCCAAACCCAGCCCCACGGCCTTCCACCAAGTCCAGAGCTCCTTGCACCTGAGCACCCTGCTTGCTGACAGGCACACTGAATGGAAAAATGTATGCATCTGGAGGAGGAAAATCATCCCCTACATAACAGGGCTGTACCCTGGGAGCTCTCCGGGCATCACAGAATGAGCAGGCCAATGTCATAAGCCCTGCCCTTCAGCACAGTCAGCTCCTGTAGGTAAAATTAGCTCAGCTCTGCTCCAGCGCTGCCTAGAGCCCCGAGGCAAAACCCACCCTGGGCACAGCACGACCTCACCTGACCCTCCCAGCAAGGGTCCCTCATGCACCTCATTAGGGCCTGAGATGACTCATTTTGCTCTTTCCTGTCTCTGGCTGCTGAGGTCACCTCTCTACTATCCAGAAAGACAGCTCCAAAGGAGAAGTAAAGATGAAAATGCAAGCCATCATTCTGTATTCCTTTCCCCCAGGGCGATTCACGAGCAAGGATGGGGTGCCTGTCTGCCATGCTGGCTGTGGACTGGGGGAAGGACGCTCTGCCGAGTTATATAACCAAGCTGAGGACCAAAGAAAGATACTAGCCCAGATGGACTCCTAGGACTGGTCTCCTTATTTTACTCTAGTGATGACAGTATTGACCAGGGGAGGGGCCTATTCTATATTGTTGTGCCCTGTAGAACACAGCACAGAGAGGATGACCACCAGGGTTTCCTCTGCATCCTCCCAGCCCAATGCCACCAGACTTGAACACAGCTCAAATGCCACCTCTCCTGGGGCCTGCCCCGCTCCCATCCCCACCTAGCCAGAATCACAACTTCTATAATAACTTATCTCTACCCTTTATTTTTGGCATTTACTCATTCAACAAATGCCTCTTGCACACCTACTTTGCACTTGAAGATACAGAATTAAAAGAAATGAGCTTTGTTCTCAAGGAAATACAACCAACGTTAACAAACAGCTGAAAGGGGTGGCAGTGGAGTTATCAGGGGTCAGAGGTCTATCTATTCCAAGCAGAGATGTCAGAGGGAAATCTTGAAAGGCATATGGGAGCTACCGTGATAACCTTGGGGCAAGGAGCGAGGTCTTCACCAGGGAACAGTGCATGTGAATCTCATGGATATTCGTAAGATATTCCAACCTCATGGAATGCAGGATCTGTCTCAGAGTTAGTGAGACGATGATGGAAAGAGGCAGGGGCCAAATTACCAAGAGTCTTCTACTTTAGGCAAAGGATTGTGGATTTTATCCTGAATGAAGAAATCATCCAAGCATCTTAAAAAGAGAGATATGGCATGAATGGATTTGTATTTTTGGAAAGTCGCTCTGGAATAACAGAGAATGGGATGGAAGAAGGGCAGAATAATTAAGCCTCTATAGGCTAGAGATGCTAAGGGTAGGGACTGAGGCAGGACAGCGAAGGTGGAGGAGGGGCGGGTAGGAGTCTACCACGCTTGACTCCGATAAGATCTGAGGATGACAAGACAGAAAGGTGAGGGGATGGGAGCAGCATCCAGAATGAGTCCCAGTGTCCAGGCTTGGGTGACTGAAGAGACAGAGGGGGATATCATTTGTTAAGGTGACAATGCTAAGACGGGTTGAGTCTGAGGTAACTTTAACATTTCCAACAGGAGTATCCAAAAGGCACTTACATAGATGGAGCTGAAGCTCAGGAGTAATATACGGAATTAAGCCCTTAGGAGTCGTGAGCACAGAAACAACGAAGACAGAGCTCTGCCATGCCCACATGTAGGAGATGCGAGGAGAACGAGAGCCAGAGAAGCACCCGGGAGGAGGGGCCAGAGGGGCAGAGGAAGACTGAAGGCAGCAAGAGTGGTCAACAGTCACAATACCACCAGGGCCCGATCAGAGCAGTGCTGCAAAGAAATGAATTTGGCCCCCACAGACTTGCGTAAGAACAGCTTCTGCCAGACTGAAATGGGCTAAGAAGCCCAAATAAGGCAAGGCAAGGCAGAGAAGGAAAGACGGACAATGGCACGTTGTCAGAGAAGGACACATGGGTGTGTATCTTACTTCCCCTACTAGACAAAAGGCTTCCAGAGCAGTGCTGCCCGACAGAAATATAATGCAAGCCATAAATGTGATTTGTCATTTGCTAGCCTAAGCCACGTTTTTAGAAAGCAAGAAAAAAGCCAGAGAAATTAATTTTAATAATACATTTCATTGAACCCCATACAACCATAATATTACCACTTCATAAGTAAGGAACACAAAATTTATTAATAAGATATTTGACGTCTTCCTTTCTATAAAGCCTTTGAAATCTGATGAATACTTCACACTAACAGCATATCTCAATTCAAACTGGCCACACTTTACATCCTCAACAGCCACACGTCATTCTGATTTAACTTTGATGAATCAGGACTCAGCATGGAAGCTGGCACACTGTACCTTTTTTGTAAAAACATATGATGAAAAGAATGGATAGGTGATGGACAGAAGGATGAATGCATGGATGGATGGATGGATGGATAGATGGATGGACCGTCATCCATTGAGAAAATTGGTAAACTCTCAATGGCTTCGTTCCCTCGATCAATGGTACTTTAAATTCCCAGTCTTGAGTCATATTATGACTAGAGCCTTGGTATAGCTTAATATTAACATAAACCGCATAATTTCCATTCCTTCTAAACGTCTTCTCTTCCTTCGAAAATCACAAATGTTGTCAGTCTAATTTTCTTAGAGCAAAACAACTCTGTGAAACAAGAATGAGAAGACCTACCACTCACATCTATCTCAAACAGGCCACTCACCTCTCTGAGCCTCCACTTCCCCTACCCTAAAAATATAACCTCAACTCAGCATACCACATAGACTCACTGTACAACTCAAACTAGTGAAGATACTAAAATATTGTATGGAGGTAGGGTATCCCCCAGAAATGTCTCTGTATTATAAATGTATGCCATACAAGCTTATAACATGATAAACCACCATCAGGTCCACGTGCACACATTCATAAACATGGCTTGGCTACATTAACACGAGTATTTTCACTTCCAACATCACTCTTCTTCCCTTCCCCTTGCAAAAAACACAGAACGTGTGGTCACTCGGACTTTCCCAGAGAAAAACAACAAGACTTTCCCAGAGTCATCACACTCTTAAGGTTCACAGAACTAGACAGAGCTTGGCTCCAACGTGGGGACTTAGAAATGCTGCTCAGGGTATGACCAAGCCTGGGAGATGGGGTGGTTGAAGGCTTAACCACCTTTCTACCGATGGCACACAGAACATGTCCTGTATAGACACCACTTAGAGTTTCACAGTGAAAGTCTTCTCTACCCCACCCAACTTCCAAGAGCTATATGTCCATGGTAACAACTATTTGGTTTCATCCTGCTTTGAGTATGAAACACAGAAATACTGGGGGGGATTAGAAGAGGCATAAAGCTGAAAGAAGGACTTCTTGGGTGCACAGCTGCTAAGTGGAGGGAAAAAAAAAAAAAAAGAAGACCATCAATTTGTTTCTTTTGCTGGTCAGGGTCCCTGTCAACAAACCTGAAAATTCTGTGGCTAACTGACCAACGGTGAGGGTCGCTCACAGACCCCAGAGATGAGGGCGCTCATCTGACCATCCAGCACCCTAATTCATCAGGAAAGAAACAAGAAGAAGAAGAATGTATGGAAGCCCTGAGATGGGGTAGGGGGCGGGGGGTGGAGAACCACGAGGACACAATGTGTGAGTGGCGAAGCAGAGCCTTCAACCCTGTTGGCCAGCATCCACATCTTCTGCTGTTTCTCTTTATGTGACCCCGTTTTTTAATGCTAAATTAAAAATTACCCACTGACTCACCCAGCCAGACAAAACTACTGATACGCAGGTTGCAAAGTTAAAGGAAAAAGGTAAAAAACAGATCAACTCTGTGGCAAATGCCGTTTAATCCAAACTCAGTCCTACTAGCCGAAGATAAATTATTGTACCAGTTGGTATTTCTCAGCCACACACTCTCCACGGCCAGTAAAATCCAGTGGTCCTGCCAAGGGGACTGGAAGGCCCCTGAGCCGAGGCTCCCCCTTCCCTGAGCCTTGCCAAAGCTCAGAACAAGGAATCTGGTCCTCCTTCTGCAGAAGAAGATCCCAGTGGCTCCAGTCTTTGCGACAAATTACACTTCCATGCAAGGAAAGCACCCGTTCCTCCTAGGTGTCACTACAAATTCCCAGGACACAAAGGCTACGTGGTGTAGGAGTGGGGGTGTCCGGCTTTGCAGTCAGACAAATCCGAGTTCAAAGCCTGCGCATGCCGTGTGACACGGTGCAGGTCACGCGCTGAGTTCTGCTTTAACCTGTGAAATGAGGGAATGATGAAAATCGTACATCATGGGGCCGCTGGGAGATCAGAGACCACGCTAGCAAACTGCCTCACGCCTGGCACAGGGCAGCCAGGACTTAAAATGAAAACAAAGATACAATCTTCCTCTCCTTCCTGGTCCAGATCATTCCCCTTCCCTTGTAAGGATAACACGGACACGCGGCACTTCCCCCCTCCTTCCCTGCTGTCAGGGGTACCACTGCTCACTCTCGGCCCCCTGAGCACCAGGTCCCATGGGCCCCCATCCCTCACCCAGTCAAGTTCTAGGTTGTTTCACACACTGGCGCTCTTGCCCATGTTCTCCCTCTATCCTCAAACGTTCTTTACCATACTCGTACTCATCTCACAAAACCCAACTCCACACCACGGACCCCAGGAAGCCTTTCCAGTCATTCCCCCCTCTGTGTTTTGTGTGCACATGAGTGCCTGCACCGAGGGCATGAAAGGTACTGCACACCAGTGCAAGGCTGGTCCTTCCCGGTACACAGAGATACGGTCACACACGTTACTTAAATATTGGAGTATTTCTTTGTCTGCTGTTCAGAAGCTTCTGTTTCAAAGCCCCTTGGTGTGCCTCAGTTTTCCCAATCCCTCCCTTAAGAGCCCCGAACCTCTCCACAATCCGGGAACAAAAAGGTTCCCCTGGCAGAGTTGGTGGCCTTTCAGTACAGGGTATTCTATATATTTAAATATCACCCCCACCTACATGGATAACTTACCCCCTAAACTAAATGCTGATTTGCATACTTGGTGGAACAGCCCAGATATTAACTACGAGGTAGGATGTTCCTTCAGGGCCAGAAACACATGCAACACTTGGCACAGGGCAAGCCTGGAGCAAACAGTGAAGTGTTCACAACGTCTCCTCGCTTCTCCCTCCTCAGCCATGGCCCAGCACATAGTGGGCCTTCAACAAGCTCTTGCTGTCCATGTGCCCGACTGCCCTACTATGCGTCAGATTGGACCCCATCTGACTCCCATCTCCCACAGACACCCAGTCCACCTCCCTGGCCCAGCTGCTGTCCTCCCATCCCTCTCCCTCTCCTCCACTGGCACAACCTTGAGGCCAGCTCTCCACTGCACATTTCCAGTGGCCCCAGTGCCGACAAACCCAGCCCAAACTTTCCTGAGACTGGCCTGGGGTCCTCGTTCTTGGACTAAGGAAGTGACCAAAAGAAACATGTTCCCACAAGGCACACGTAAGAAGTCGTCCATTGTAAAGTTACCCAAAACTGTTACAAACATTCCTTTATTTTTATAACCTACTGAGGTTTAAAAAATGGTTGCACATCACACTGATTCACTTTCTCTTCCCTCATCAGCCGGTGTGGTAGGAAGGACAGGGTCTCCTCGGTATTAATGATGGGGAGGTGACTTCTCCAAGAAAACACAGTGGGTTCAGAGCATGGCCAGCACTAAAGTCTATAACCTCAAGCATCTCTGTCCAGAGCGGCCCGGTTTCCTTGGGCCAGCAGAGCTCAGTGACACACGATCTTCCTGTGCAAGGATGCGTGGGACTAGGATGCAGCTCTGTCACCTGCTGTCTGTCCCCTAATGCTGCTTTGTTCTCCTGCACAGCCCCTTTCAATATCCGACAGCAGGGATTTGTTTACTTGTCTGTTGTCTGTCTCACCTCCTCGACTGCAAGCAGGATGAGGCCTTGGACTGTGCCCGTCGCCTGTCCCCTTCAGCAGGGCACACTTGGACCGTGAAAAGAAAAGGGAATTTGAAGCCAGACCCAAGAGTGACTCCCTGAACTACCAGTCACCAGTGATCTAACCATGGACAAATAACTCCATCTCTCCCAGCCTCAGTCTCTTCTTCCTTAACATCCAAATGATGACACCTACTTCCCAGGTATTTGGGAGCAGTTTAAAAAAGAGCTCCATACACGATAAGCAGTCAACACGTACCTGCTTCTATCTTTCTGTACCAGTCACCAGCTGGGCTTCCTTCGCCCCCTCCCTACCCCCACATAGCTCCTTCTCCTATCAATCACTGCAGCACTAGGTCCCTACCTCAACGTGGCAGCCCCCTCCCACAGACCCTTTCGAAGGCAGGTGTCCACAAGGGGGACCCAGGCAGAACTCACAGCTGGAGCTAACCACATTTTCACGTCTGCCAAGCTCTGACCTATTTCCCAGCCAGACCAAAGCAGGTGACACTGGTAATGATTCAGCAAGGACTTGCTTGTTTTTTTTCAAGTCATCCTGGACATGGGACGTAACCCAGAATCGTGGACTCGTGGAGCTCAGAGCTGCAGGGTCTATGACGCCAAGCCCTCCAAGTCCAACTCTGTTATGCTATGGATATCGAATCTGCGTTCTAGAGAATGGAAGTATCTGAGCCAAGAACAAACCCCCAAGTTCTCCCCATGATTAAAACAACAGCAGAACTCCAACTGTATCCTAACAAAGGGCCCTGGCTGGCCTACCACTTTCCCTCATCTCAGGAATGATTCCTTACATCTCAGAGTTTAAATTCTTCCTGATTCCGTTCCAGGCAAATGTATTCTCTCCGTGATTAAATATTCTGCATCTTTCTACACGATGGAGAATTTCTCTGATTTCCAGCCCCATGAAGTACAGTTCATACACCTAGACATAAAACTGCAGATGTTTTAAATTATAAGAGACGGTATAAGAAAAACCAACACACTAGAAGTGAGAAAGTATGGAGACAAGACTTGGTTCTGCCACTAACTACTTGCATGACCTGAAGTGAGTCCTTCTCCCCTCTGGATCCCCTTTTCCTTCTATTAAATTGGGACTGTTGAACCAGGTCCTCTCCAGGCTGTGATATTCCAGATCTGTGTGTCTCATCATCACCTTCAGTACAATACCATCACCTACCACCCAAAACAATTAGACTTCATGTTGATTCAGAGGTGGTACTTCTCTCCTGCTTCCTACTGCTCCTTTCCCCCACAAAGATGTTTCTTAATACAAAATGTTAAGCGATCCCCCACTAGACTCCAACATGAGTATAATCACGGAACTACGTCCATAAAGATGATGTCAGATTTCCCAGTTTTCTCTCCCTACTAAGCACTTGTAAAAAAAATTAATGAAAAAAGCCTACCACATTAAAATGTTCATAACAGTGTTATTTATAAGCAGAAATTGGTAATGATCCATATCCAAAAATATGTAAATGGCTAAATTTAAAAATAGCACAACTAATCAATGGACTATGAGTGGCCATTAAAACACAAGAATTATAAAATAATCTGGAAATGTTAATGAATATTCAGTGGGAAAAAGAAGAGCAAACAAAACTGCCTCGTAAGAATATGTATAAGAAAATACTGGTGGATAATATTTTAATAATATATCTGCTTTGGAATAATAACGATGATGACTAATAGCTAATAGCATGACTCAGGACTCCTCCATGGAAGCCTGGAAATACTTGAAGCTACGATAAAGGCAGGAGATTTAAATAGAAGAAGGCAATCAGAAACTCTGGAACAAAACAAAAGACGGCATGAGAAATCATAACCAAATTTAGAGAAACCAGCCCAATATAAAAGAAAAAGTTAATGAACTCCAAAAAGAAACACAGAAGAGATTCCAGGCAGGCAAGAGAACAATTAGAAAGACAGAAGATATATGGGATATGGCAGAAAATACTTAATTTTCTTCTTTCAACCAAAAAAACACAACCTCAGACTCCAAGAATATTAAAGAAGGAGGAAAGGCAAGAAGCTCACTGTACAAATAAAACAAAAACCTGGGACTATTTTAAACAAATAGAGAAGGGACTGGAGAATGTGCTAGATTGTGATGCTAAGGGAAAGTTCAGTCCCCTGTGAGTGGCTTGAAGGTGGTGACCTCAGAACCCTAGAAAAGGAAATGAAACCACAGCACATGACTTAGCCCCGGATTGAGCAATATTTACCTAGAAATCATAATGTAAATGTTGTTGATTGCTTTCAGCTTTTGAAATCAACCCACAGACACAGCAGAGAAGGTTCACTTATGGTTACAAAACCATGCACAAGTGCATTCTACGCGATCAATTATAAAGGTTGAAGAGGAAATGTCACATAAAAATAAGTGACAAATTATGAATAGAAATGAGACAGGAAAGGTGGAGAGAAGACCCAGCATCGCCAGCTTACAAAATGGCGGGTGAAGAGGTACTGTCCAAAGTTGATACAGCAAGAAATGGAGATTTACGCACATTATGTAAACTTACAAAGGAAATGAACAAAGAGAGTAAATCAGTGATGTAACTGTCAACAATTGGGAAGTGGGGGGCAAAGTACCTGCGGAGCATAAATGAGTTTGTCCCTGCCTATCATAAAAGTCAGCAGGCATATATAAAACTAATAACTCAAAAACTAAAGATATAAGCACATTGTTTACAGATATGGCAATAACCACGAGAAGAATTAAAAACAAAAAATGGTTATATGTGGGGAATGACACCACAGTGGGAAGAAATAGGACAAGAAATTCTTGTTCTTGTATAAATGCTTTTTTGTATTATTTCACTTTATTTTTACTATGAACATTTATTTGAAATCTTTTATTTACTTTTTTATTTATTTTTTTTGACCAAATGGGATTTATTCCTGGGCTGCAGGGGTGGTTCAACATCCACAAATGAATCAACCTGATACACCACATTAATAAAACAAAGGATAAGAACCATATGATCCTCTCAACAGATACAGAAAAAGCATTTGGCAAGATATAATTTAATTTTTAATAATGGCTACATTTAACAACCAGTTTGCAAAATTCCAGAAAATTTAACAAATGACATTCATGAGCCAGTAAGATAATTCCAGCTTAGCACTCAATGAAATAAAGCTCAATGCTAAACAATCAAGGAGTAACATGGAATCGTCAGGCAAAGTCAGATTTGAGGCAGTATTACAAATGTCAGTTTGCTATCTGTGAATGTGTGTGTTTATGCATGTGACTATTTGCTGGGGGCAGAGTAAATTCTTAAAACATAAAGATTCTTACCAAATTAGTCTTATGCTGTTCTCTGGCTACTTTGTAATCTTTTAAAATAAAAAAAAAATAAAAAATAAAAATTAGAGGGCACCTGAGTGGCTCAGTCAGTTAAGCATCCAACCTTTGATTTCAGCTCAGGTCATGATCTCAGGGTCGTGGGATTAAGCCCTATGTTGGGCTCCACTCCACGCTGGGCAGGGAACCCGTTTAAGATTCTCTCTCTCTCCCTCTGCCCACCCCCACTCCATCTCATATGCACTCTCACTCAAAAAAAAAAAAAAAAAGGAAAAAGAAAAAAATTACAGCCATTAAAAAAATAAAATCTTACTATTTGCAATGACGTGGATGGAACTAGAGGGCATTATGCTAATTGAAATAAGTCAATCACAGAAAGACAATTATCATATGATCTTACTCATATGTGGAATTTAAGAAACAAAACAGATGATCATAGGGGAAGGGAGGAAAAAATAAAACAAGATGAAATCAGAGAGGGAGACAAACCATGAGAGACTCTTAATCATAGGAAACAAACTGAGGGCTGGAGGGGAGGTATGTGAGGGGATGGGGTAACTGGGTGGTGGGCATTGATGTAAAGAGCGCTGGGTGTTATATAAGACTGATAAATCACTGACCTCTATCTCTGAAACTAATATTACACTATATGTTAATTAATCGAATGTAAAATATTTTATAAAAAAAATATTTCAAAGGAAAATGGAAGAGCTGCAATAGCATGACCCTGAGGTCACAAAAGCCAAATGTGAGGCAACTTTCTTGGGAAAACCGTTATAAAATGCCCCTCTTGCGGACATTGCTGAGTGCACCACGAGGCCCCCTTTCAGGGCCACTCTGCCTCTCTTCCCATTCTCCTCAGGATCCTTAATTCTCCCTTAACATCCTCCTAGAAAATTCTGAACAGATAATGCCCCTCACCTCTCTGTGCTGGCTTCGAAATAAAAAGCAGCCCCTAATGCAAACTTGAAAATATAAAGAATCCCTGAGGAAATCCCAAAGTCAACACACAGCTTGGGCGGCCAGGTCCTGTGGCCTAGAAGCGCACCAGGGCCTGGAGGTGGGAGCTATAATTAGCTGCTTCTGGGCAGGCAACAAGGACTCCTGTTCCCTGGAAAGGAGGTAATTAAAGGAGGCAGATTTAGGCCTGAGGTGGTAAGTCTCAAGGAACTGTGGCTCCGGGCAATCCCAACCTGCACCCTGAATGAGGAAAGAGGAACCCGCAGGCCTAACGCGCCATTCCTAAACCAATTTTTTCTTCTCCTCTCCGATTCTAAAGCCCGGGCATGCCAGCCATCGGCCCGATCATTTCTTTTTCTCAGTCACCTGAAAGCCATTTACTGGGCACCCGGCACTGTGTGCCAGGCACGGTGCAGGAGGGCAGAGAAGAATCACACGGAAACCCTGACCTCGGGGAGCTGACAGGGGAGGTGTGCATAAACAGAACTCCCAGCACCCAGCACTGGATGAGAAATGAGCCACATCACAAGAGGAGGACGGAAGCAGACCGCTGTCTGCTGGGATGCCCAGGGAGGGCGTCCTAGCAACCACGCAGAGCTTCGATCTGAACACATGGAAATAAGAACGTGTAAAGGAAAGGTGGCTTTCTAGAAAGCAGAAATTCCATGAGCAAAGGCATGAAGTCAGCAAACTGAGGGGCTTATGGGAGGACAGGAGAGCTACCCACTGCAGATGGAACAGGGACAGGTAAAGAAGATTCATGTTCATGACCCACTCACTGGGTGCCCCCCCAGGCCAGAGCGGATGCCTGACATTCTCTCCAATCCCTGCAACACCCTACAGGGAAAGAATCTTCTCCCCCTACAATACAGATGAAGAATCCGGAGCTCAGGGGAGGAGAAACGAATTGCCTAAGGTCACAGAGTTGTAAAGTCACAGAGCACAAATTCAAAACCAGGTCTCCTGGGCTCTAAAACCCAAACCTTTCCTCCGCTTGCCACTAAAGGAGTAGATAAAAAAGGGGTCTCTGCCAACAGGGCTGAGGAGATGGTCCAGTGAGCGTCTGCAAACACTACCCAGAGCTCAGAGCAACACTGTCACGGACTTCTGAAATGTCATGCCGCACCCATGCCCATGCTTAGTGACTCGTTCCCATAATGTCCGACACTGTCACGGCCACCACTGCAGCATTTAGGGCCTTTCCAAACCTGGGCACTGGGGCCACATCCGGCTCCCAGGGCTTCACACACCACAGGGTCCCTGCTTCGTAAGTAGGAAAAGATCACACAGCACAACCTACCAACACCCACAGGTCTGAGCCCCGCTGCCACAAGCCTGGAGTCAGCAGTTCCAGCCTCAAGCCCGGCGTCTCCCGTGTTAGCCTCCATTCACCGGAGGTCCTCCCTGCACAGCCAGGCTTCTCGGTGAGCCGCCCGAGAGAGACAGCAGCTCTGCCTGACACGACTCTCCGAACACGGCACGGGGCAGTCTGCCTTCTGGAGCTCTACATATCCATCCTGCATATCCATCAAAACCTTTCCCCATAAACTCCTTGGCCACACATGTGCACACACTCCTGGCCCTTTCTTTAGACCTCATGAAATCTGCACCAAGGCTGGTACTGAAATTAGCTGCTTAAATATAGCTGTGCAGGGCATGCTTGGCCCATGATTCTAAATGTACTACATATTAGCAAGTGCAGCGTCTGGCTATCCGCTACCCAGATACTCCCATGAGGTTTTTCCGTGAATTCTTCAAAACTTCCAGCCTAGGAATTTAAAGGGACTTTCCAGGCATTCTCTCATTCATTCTTAATGGTCTTATCCTACAGAAGAGGGAAGGAGTAACTTACATACAGGATGAGCATGTGAAGACAGAGGGACGTCCTTCACTCATGCATCTGGCAAAAATGCACTGAGCAATTAGCTGGCGTAGGCACCATGCTGTGTGAACTGCCTGGATACAGAGCTGAAAACACATGGAAACTAACAGGCGGGCACGGACAAACAAATTATTAAACAAGTGTTGGCCACGGCTAAAACCATGCCATCCACCCCTGGTCTCCAGCCTCCACACCAGCAGCAATGCACACTTCCCATTAAGTCAGCATTCCTGGGCTGTTGAAACAGAATGCTAGAACATACTGGTCAGTTCCCTCAGCCCTTCTCCCAGCTGGAAGTGGTGGAAGATAAAGTAAGTACCGGATAGGTTAATAATACACAGTGGAATCTATTTCATGCTGAAGGAGGAGAAAAGAAAATAGAGATAAAATGGAACTTTTTTGAAGGACTTCCTCTATTTTGAAGTCCCTCCTCTTCATCAGTGTCCAATCACTAGAAGGGGACCAAAGTCCTGGGAATTCCCTAGCTCTTCCTGGCTCCACACACCAAGCTACTGAATCTGGATCCATCAGCTTTGTTAAGATCAAGGAGAGCAAAGAGGTACACGACCCTTCCACACCTCAAGTGCACTGAGATAAGCAAGTGCGGTCCACAGCCCCCTCCTCCTGGTAGGCCCCTACCTGACCTCTTCATCCAGCTCACGGCGGCTCATCCTTACTTGGAGGCTGGCTCTGTCCCCTCCAGCCACAGTGGCCACACAGCAAATGCTTACTCAATTAAAGAAAGCAGCCCTGCTTTCTCTCCACCAGCCTGCAAAAAATTGGCTTAGCAGCTCCTATGAACTTCGGAAAGAAGCCCAGGTGACTCACTCTGCAATCCCTTTATCATCTGAGGCACTCCACACTCAGGCCCCACCTGCCTTCCCGGCTCATAGAACCCTCCCCTTCTTCTAAGCTCCTCGGGCACAGTCTTGTCCTCTGCCCCCCCACAAGGTCTGGTCTCAGTCCACATGGGAGTATGTCCTCCCACCCCTACCGGACAAGGAGCTCCCTATGGGCAGGTCCTCATGCCCAGGACACTCCCCAGAGCTGAAGTCACGGCACACTGCAGACCCTCAGTAAACACCATGGCTCTGGTGGCTAGAAGCAGGCCATACAAAATCAAAAGCTCCAGCACCTGCCCAGTGCCCAGTCTATACATTTCCATCTAATGTACTTTGTATTGCTTTATGACTGGATCCTCCAATTAGATTCACAACATGTTGGCCAGTTGAATCCCCAACTGACCGTCTCCTACCAAGAGGTACACAATCTCTCCTTAAACACCTCCACCTGCCAGAAATGTCTGACCACCTGATGCAGTCCACCTCACTTTCTGATACCTCTTTCTGTGCGTCCTTAAATACTGAGTTCAATCTAACTCCATGGGCTTTTTGGTGAAATCCCTGGGAGTGGCCAGTGAGGGGGAATCAACACAGAGCCAACTAAGGAAGCAGTGTCACAGGACATATAAGACCGTGGACTTTGAAATCAAGCAGAACTGGGTTCACACCCCAGCCAGCTACTTGCAGGAAGGCGTCCGACCTCCCAGGCCTCTGCCAGCTGTTAAAGGCCTAGCAGAAACATAATGCGGGCAGAGTACCTGGCCCAGGGAGCACTCGATACCTGGCAGCCCTCTTGGTAACTAGGCTATTCCTGCTTCCCATTCCAGCTGCCTCCTAATCAGAGTGCTAATCACACCCCTGGCCTCTCTACGACGTCTGTACACCCTTCCATAGCATGTCTTTGCAAAGCCTCGGCCAACAGCCTGTTCTATTTGCCTCTGGACGGCATAACTGGAAGCAAGGGCTGACCAGGCTTCACCAGGTTCTACTTCCTGCCCAGTGCTGCAGGCTGGCACGCGGCACCGGGTCCCGGGAAGTGTGTCCGCAGGTAACACACACAGGATCCTGCCCTGGTTTTGTACTACAATCCGGGTGACCGTCTTCGAGCCTCACTTTGCTCGTCCATACAACAGGATACCGGCCTACACTTGGTTCTTCACCAGGGACTCCCGACAGAAATGCTTAGGGAATTTTGTCTGAGTACTCATGACCAGGCCTGCATCTCAGAGATTCTGATTCAGGACCAGGATGGGAGCAGGCCATGTATCGATTTTTTAATTTCCCTGGCTGATTCTGAAGGTTAAGAATCAGCAGCCTAGGGGTGCCCGGGTGGCTCAGTTGGTTAAGTGCGTGACTCTTGACTTTGGATTGGGTCATCATCTCAGGATCCTGAGATCGAGCCCCACACTGGGCTGTGCACTCAGCGGGGAGTCTTCTTGAGATTCTCTCACTCCCTCTCCCTCTGCCTCCCCCCCATTGCACGCACACACGCTCTCTCTTTCTCTCTCTCTCAAATAATAAACAAAAAATCTTAAAAAAAAAAAAAAAGAATCAGCAGCCTTAAAGATCCCCACATCTTCAGCTGAGACCATCAAACCTCAACCCTTGGAGAATACATGTAAAGAATGTGGCACAGGGCCTGGCACACAACAGGTACTAATTAAATATTTGCTCCTTCTACCATCACAGCCATCTCCAGCCAAAAGCCATGGCAGCCACATGGGTTCCACTAGGCAAGATGGCAGCCACATCTGAAACTACCTGTACTAGCCCACCAGGCCAGCTCCTGACTTAGTAAATACCCAAAGCCCATTCCCAGGAGGTTCCTACCAAGGAAAACAACGGAGAGGGGATGCCTATAAATACATATATGGACCAAAAGAGCAGAGGTGAACTCTGGAGTTCTGCTTCTTAAAACCCAACATGCATACACATCACTTGAGGAACTTAAGATGCAGGGTCTGGGGTGACTGAGATTCCTCATTTTTAACAATTCCCAGATAATGCTGATGGTACCAGCACAAGAAACAAATGTAACCAGAAATGTCCTGACCACAGGCATTTGGAAGGAGTAAACTTTCACAGACATATACTGAGCGACTACCTAAGTCCCACTCAGGCACCGTACAGGGCTGGAAAGAAAGAGACAGAGAAAATGTGAAAAACAGAATTTCAGCAAATATTCACAATAAAACATGTTTTAAATTCCATACCAGAGGCATGGGCATTCCAGCA
Source organism: Ailuropoda melanoleuca (assembly GCF_002007445.2). Classification (NCBI taxonomy): domain Eukaryota; kingdom Metazoa; phylum Chordata; class Mammalia; order Carnivora; family Ursidae; genus Ailuropoda; species Ailuropoda melanoleuca. The sequence goes on from NC_048218.1 coordinate 76,387,201, forward strand.
AGAAGCCACGAATACTATTCGGGAAGCACAAAACAGAAAACCACGAGGAACCCTAAGAAGGTAGTTAGTTACCTTATGGAGGAAAGCAATTCCCAAACAGTATGTACAGCACAGTCCCACTTTGTGAAGGCTAAAACCAGGTTGGCAAACTATTTGCGTGACCTACTAGTCAGGAATGGTTTTTATATATTTTTAGAAGTTTTATTTAAAAAGAAGAAGGAGAATATGTGACAGAGACCGTATGAGGCCAACGAGCCTAAAATATTTACTATCCGGACCTTTACAGAAAGTGTTTGCCAATCTCCGGGCTAGAAAGGGAGAGGCACACGTGCAATTATACACCAAATTTCACATTGGTTTCTGCAAGTAGCTACAGGTGGTTTTGATTTTCTTCTTTGTGCTTTCCCGTATGTTCCTAATTTTCTTCAGTGACTATAAGTTATTATGAAATTGAGGGTGAAAAAAGTTCATGCCCTTTGAGCAAGCAATTGCATGTCCTACTAATCTACCTTAAAGTCAGAGGTACAGATAAAGAATTTTGTAAAAAGGACATTCATCACAGTGCTATTTACGATAATGAAAATTTAGAAATTCAAATGTCAGCTATCCAACAAAAGTTTTCAAAATTATGGTGTACTCTGGAGATGGAATAATACTCAGTCATCAAAAAGCACATGTAGGAATAATTCCTAATGCCATGAGAAGGGGCTCCTGCTCTGCTGTCTGGTGAAGCAGCTATATATAAAACTGTATGCACAGTAAGACATCAAGTCAGCAAAATGCAAATGTACAAAAAAGTAATGAAAGGAACTACTCAAGATCATTAAAAATAGTGCTTGCAACTAAATAGTGGATTTATGAGTGATTCTCATTTCCGTCTTTATTTGGTTCTGTGTATTTGAAATATTTTACCATGAGTATATTCTACTCTTAGAACAATACCACACACAATAAATTTTAGGTTTGTATTTTGCTATCACTTCTTCCTGGGGGAATGAGAGGCGGTTCAAGAGGAGGAGACATCTGTGCTGCATTTTGCAGGATAAGCAGGTGTTCATCAGACAGAAACCAAGGGCCCTCGGGACCAACAGGAAAGCACACACTAAGACACACAGGCGTGCAAGGCACTGTGCCCAGGAACACACTCAGGACAGCTGAAGCATAGAATATGACTGGCAAGGGGCTGGCCGGAGACCATCCCGGAACCAGGGCAGGGTCAGATCATGGCAGGGTGGAGGTGTGCAGCAGGGCAAAGGATTTCCCCAGGGGCCATGGGAGACGGTACATGAGAAGGCAGGAGGCCAGCTGGGATGCTGGGGGGAGAATGCTTTCCCTAAAGTGGAGTCCGGGATCACAGCGGCCCGTGTGGAGCAGAGAAGGAAGAAAACTGGGAGCTAATAAGAGTCATTCCCTCGGTTCCACTCACAAAGCAGTTCTAAAAATTCTCCAAACACAGCGGTGCACATATTTTTGCGCCTAGGAAAAAAATTAATAGGGAAAATCAAGCGAAAACATTCTTACTCTCCCAAGCCCTGCTAGGGGACCATGCCGACTCCTCCTTAAAACAGACCCAGCCAGCCCTCTGCATTGCTTCTGATAGCTGAGCCCAGCTGGGAGGCAGAGGAGAGCAAGGCCAGAAGGGGCCATTGCCTGTCTGATGGACCCAAGGCAGGATGAGGGTGGGCACCGAGGAGGAAGGGAAAGAAAGCCTCAACGCATGGTGGGTGAGGGGGCTCAGCTAAGAGAGGAGCGGGCCAGTCACTGCTCCAGCCAGAAGTCATGATCTCGGAGGAGAGAAGAGGCTGCAGAGAGGCTGTGCTAAGCCCCCTGCACGGCTGCATTCCTGGCAGCGTGAGAAGTGGGGTTCCAGTAAACCAGAAGGAATGCTGCTGGCAGGAGACACTCAGACCTGCTCAAGAGGGCTTTAAATGGAAATACGAGAACAAGAGAGCAAGTGCACAGCACGCACCGGGGAGACAAGCGTGTCCCAGATATGGGCACCCCACAAGGGCGGGGGCCCTGGAATCCCAGCGGAAACAAGAGAGACACACCAGTCTGGACAACCCTCCCAGCCATAGTGGCACCAGGTGCAGACGGGAAATGAGCCAGAGGGCTGAGGCGGGAACCTGGGAGGGGCTCAGTGCCATGCAAGGTACCTGTGTGAGCCCAAGAGAAGCTTCACTCTGAAGACAGCCCAAATTCGAAAGCCTGAGGGGGGTGGGGGGTTTGGCATGTTTCCACAATTACAAGGAATGGGGAGGAGCGTGGCTATGCAGGGCCTACATCGGTGCATTCAAAAGTTTGCTTCTCTCTTTTTCTTCTGGGTGGCCAAACACATGTGCATGTCCTGAGAGCCTGCTGGGCTCTCTCCCACCACCCTGCCGCTGGGACACTTCCTCTGCGGATGGCACACACACAGCCTCTACGTCACTCGCTGCCCCAACTTTGTTTGCATGTCTGTTTCCTGTGTAGACCACAGCCTCCTAGATGGCTGAACCGGGGTGCTATTTGGCCAGTCCCTGGAATGGCAGACAGTAGCCACGGGGGCAACCATGCCCCCCGCTAATGCACAGGCGTCGACAACATGCAAAGCCTCTGCAGGAACCTCCCTCTGACCGCCCAACACTGTGACCTACAGTTAAGAGAGCTGCAGAGATAAACGACCACTGCAGTGGTCACTCATAGCAGTTCAACGCCGGCTAAGGAAGGGCGGTTTGATGCTGTGGGCAGGAAAAATACTGGAAGAACGACAGTGTATTGTCTTGAGTTATGACTGAGGAAAGGGAGAGGCTGGGACCTTGGAAAGCAAACAGCAGCCATCCACCCCAAGCTGCTTAGAGCAGGCCCTGGGCAAGGGAGACCAGCAAAGGTGTGTGGAGAAGGGAAACAGGTGGTGGGCTTCACTGGGGTACAGCGTGAGGTGGGGAGCCAGGACAGGCAGGGAAAGGAGGGGGTGGGAAGGGAGGGGCTTGAAGGGCACAGACACCTCCGGAGGGCGGGGGGCAGTGCACCAGGCTGTGGACAAACCCACTGGGCCACCCTGGCTCTCCCCAGTCTCTCCCCATCGGTGACAAGAGCTGAATCCCCAGTCTCTCTAAGAACAGGGGAGCTACACCCACGGCCCTCACACTTCTGTCCGAGTGGGAACCGAGGGTGCTGCAGGGTCCCCCCAACCCAGCCACCAGGCCCAGCCGTAGCGAGAGCTCCACCATGAAAGGAGAAGAGTGTGCACTGAATGAGCCCAGCTGAGCAATATTTCCATGGGCTCTTAAACCCTGCCCCCTCCCAGCATCCTTGACCTTCTGTGGGCAGCAGCTGTCACAGTCCCCCCCAGGATGAAGTCCCAGAGTCCCCCTGCAGCTGCACTTCTGCACCTCTCATTCTTCTCCTGCTCTTTGGTCTCCCCTGTAACAGGGACGCCGTGCACTGATCCAGTGGCCCTGAAGCAAGAAGGGCCTTCCCACGGACAAGGACCGTTGACCTTTGAACAATGCGGGGCTTAGGGACACCAACCCCCCCACACACACACACACACACACACGCGGTCAAAAATCTGTGCATAACTTTTGACTTCCCCAAAACAGCCTACTGTTGACCAAAACCCTTACTGATAACATAAAGAGTCGATTAACACATACTTCATAAGTTATATGTATCACATAGTGTATTCTTAAAACAACATAAGCTAGAGAAAAGAAAATGTTAAGAAAATTGCAAGGAAAACACATTTACAGTCCTGTACTGCATTTATCAAAAAAAAATCCTCAAAAAAGTGGACCCGCAATTCAAACCTGTGTTATCAAGAGTCAGCTGTACTTTAGTCCTTAATCCAGCCAGAATAGATAACATCAGCATCATCCCCATATTACAGGTGAGAATACGGACATTTGTGGAAGATCTTATCTCTATCTTCCCCAGGACCACCCCAGCTTGTAGCCAGGCCTCTCCCAGACTGAACCAATCATGAAAGATACAGAATCATATGCAGTACCTTTCTAATCTAATCTCTTTTCGATGCTCAGGAAATCCAGCAACCAAGGTGTCAAGGTCAATCCTGAGTCTTATCCTAAGCTGGTCCATACCCTGCGTGTGCCTCAAGGCCCCAGTCCAAAGCAAATGCCATCACCCTGGCCAGGTTCCCCAGTCATCTCCAACACCAGTGCCCACCTCACCTCATCACCCCCTCCCTCCCAGTCCTAGAGGCTCTCCACTGACCCTGAGACAGGACTGACGACATCTCTCCTGGACTGTGGACACGCCCCTCTGGCCTCGAGTCAACCTTCACTGGACCACCCCCAGGCCCGCTGCTCCTTTCAACACAGAGCCTCAGGCCACCCAGTGCCTTCTACCAGCCCCCTCCTCAGTCACATTCATTCCCCATCCACCCAAAACCTGTACCTTATAAACAGATTTCCACCTCTTCCCTATTTCCAGCCTTCCTCTTGTTCCTTATGCTGCCCTATGACATAAACTAAGTCTACTTGCTTCAAATCACAGCTCAGAGAGGTCCAGTGACTTGCCCGAGACTACACAGCTAGTAAGTGACAATGCCGAGACTCGAAAGCCAGTCCTCCAAACTTGAAGCCATGGAATTGTTCCACTAAATCCCAGCTCCCCTCTACAAGACTCAGGAAGCCCCCTACCATGAGAGCTTGGGCCCACGGTTACCCTCTTTAGTAATAACAATTGCAACGGTGCTAACATTCACAGAGTGGACATAGGGCCAGGTACGTGCTGGGCACTTTCCCTGCAGCCCCAAGAGGTGGTACTGTCCTCGTGTTCAGATTAGAAAATGAATACGTAATCTAGTCAAGGTTTGAGTAGCTGACACCCCTGCCTTCCGACCACTACTGGGCTACACCACTTCTAGTTCCCATGCAATTCCTCGTGCATAGCAGTGGTTAAGATGTGGTTTAACTGAGTAAGACGACGAAGCTGGAGAGAGCTAAAAAATAACTGTGACCAGATCAGGCAACGTCAGTGAAACCGAGCTGTCACTCTGCAGAACTAAAAATAGCACAGTTCCCGGACTGTCTCTGGTGACAGGATGGAACATTCTGCAAGTCAGGATTCCTGGTTTTGACTCTAGCTTTACTCCTATAAGTGGGGTGACTCTGGGCAAGTCTTTTCCACTCATCTCCAGGTCTCACTTCCCCATCTCTAAAAAACAAACCAGTGGTTTGTACTAGGCCAGTGGATCCCATTAGCCTCAGCACAGCCCAGGAGGCTGTCTGAATCGGTGAGCGTGGGGGCACGGAGTACACCCTGCAGGGTGGCTCTGGTCTCCTTTAGCTTTGAACGCCACACTACATGGTCTCTCTGATCCTTCCAGCACTGCTGCTCAGAGAACCTTTAGCTTCCCCAGTTCGGCGCCATCAACTCCTCCGGATTCTGCCACTCCGATTTCCACCTGGCACGAATGTAAGTCAGCTGACTCTCTCATCTGGCCATGACTGATGCTTCCTCCTGTGATTAATACAGAAGGCCCCCAGAAACAGACAGTTTACTCCACTGCATTTCTTTTTCCCATTTACCACCTCAGCGGTATGCATTCTGTCACTATATTAAAAAAATAAAAGTAAAAACATTAGCAAGGAAGCCCAACCAGGAGCAATGTGGCATCCTGGCACCATCTTTCAAAACAGTGGAAAGGGCATTTATCCCTAAGGCAAGTCAGTAAGAAACTGCCACATACTCGGAGAGACAGGGCCTTTCTAAACCCAGTGAGCTCTCTTTGGTACAAAGCCGGCTGAAGGAGTGAGAGAGCACTTGCTCTGAACGCCGATGACATGAGCAGATGAAACAAACCATTTCTTCCTTAGTCCTTACATGTCAAAAGAAAGAGAAAAATTACAGACAAACCTTACAGGTATAAAAACACATCCCAAAGAATACCACTTTCTCTATGCAGACTATCAACAAATGGACCATTCATAGCTACAACGCTGAAATAGTGCCTGAAAGTCTGCTGTGGGATGGATGGATGGATGGATGGATGGATGGATGGATGTGAGGGGGGAGGTGGGAGGATGGATGGATGCATGGATGGATGGATGAGGGATGGGTGTATAGGTGGGTAGGTTGGTGGGTATGCTCATGGATGGGGAGTTGTGGGGGTGGGGGAGTTGGATGGAAGGATGGACGGATGGAAGGGCACTTCTCAGGGCTGGTCCTGGGGGGGTGTAGAGATGAGCAAGTGAAAATCTTATTCTAAAGGAACTAAGTTTGAGCATCCCATGGGCAATGTCAAACCTGTCAATCTATCCATGTACCCACCCACCCATTCAACATGTGTTTGCCATATGTCTGCCAGATTCCAGACAGGAATGAATGTTGGGAGGAAGAGATTATTTCCTGCTTAGGGGCAAAAGGTGGAAAGCAAGGCCTGCTTCATGGAGGAGGTGCTGGACATTAAAGATAAGTTTAAACAGACGATGATGGCAGGGAACAGCAATCTAAACTGAGGAAATGCTGTGACAAAGGCAAGAGTGAACAAAAGCAATGGAGATTAGGTTCCAAGTCAGTTGGTTCTGTTCAACAAGACCGTAAATGTGTAGTCATGGAGACAAAGATCTGAGGTTGCCAGGTGCTGGGGTCGGAGGCAAGAAAGAACAGGCAGATGACAGAGGATTTTTAGGGCAGCAAAATATTCTGTATGACACAGTGGTGGATACATGTCATCACACATTCGTCCAAACCCACAGGATGTACAACACCAAGAGTGAACCTTAACATAAAGTACGGACTTGGGGTGATAATGAGGTGTCAACGTAGGTTCCTGACTGCACACACACGTACCACTCTGGTGGGGGATGTGGATAATGGGGAAGACTTTGTGTGTGCATGAGGAAGGAGGGATAAGAGAAATCTCTGTACCTCCCTCTCAATTTTGCTGTGAACCCAAAACCATTCTTAAAAAATAAAGTCCTTAAAATTAAAAAAAAAAAAAATGGCTTAGGGATATACAGAGGACTTACGTCCCCAGGATTCTCGCACTGCCTCCACTGCCCCAGCTTCTTCCTCCAGCCTCCCCGCTGAACATGGCCTCCCTCCATCTCTGCTGGCACTGAGCACCGCGCCGTGCACCTGCTCTCCTCATCCGGCTTCCCAGCTCCCGTGCCGTCTCGGCTGCCTCCGCCATGTCTTCCTCCTGGGTATCGGTGCCTGCTGCAGCCTTCACTATACTTACTATGCCATGTCTTTACACTACTGTTTTCTGTAATTTATAAAACACATACTGCCCACGAGTTTGTATTTTTAATTCCTGTAAGAAGTTTTGGGATCCAATTTGTGTGAAAGTCAGACTGCAACATAATGTAGTATTGTATGATAAAAGCCTCCAAGAATAAAAACAGACAGTATATCCTGCTTATCAGAAACTCAAACACTGGTTCCATTTCTGAGCATCACAGATTTCCTTATGAATGACTCTTCCTTGTTTTGCCGTGATTTGTCCCAGTCTTCTTGAAATACGTTCTAAGGATAGAGTTTCCTAATTTTCAAGGGTTCTTTTTTCAAACGTGTACTGAGAACCTACTGTGTTTCAGGCTACCCCGTAAGTTAGCACGTCGGCTCACTTAACTTTCACAAGGTAAAACTGGGGTACTCTGTGAGCATTAAGTAGCGCGAGGTATCACTGACCACGGAACCCACTTTACAGATAAGGAGCCCCTGACTGTGGCTCACTCATCCATTCAACGATAGGGACAGGATCGGGGCATTGCCAGGATCCTTTCTTGACCTTCTCCAGGTTCCCACCTTTGCCCAGCATTGTCACTCTCCATTTTGGGGCCTCAGTCTCCTCCCCCAAACACAAGGAGGCTGTACTGTGGGGATATGTAAGCCCTGCTTTGTCAGAGCTCCTTCCAATCAAAGAAGGAGAAGAGGGCAACAGAAGTGGGTCCCACTCAGTCCCACATCATCCACAGCTGCTCCAATGTCTTTGTTCAACGTTAGAGGTTCTAAGAGGCTAGTCTATAAAGAATCCTTCCCTCACTGTTAAAAAAGATGTCAGCTTTAAAGCCACTCTACGCGAGGGAGATGCGACAGCCAAAGGCAATGAGCTACTCTGGATTGCATCCTGGAGAGAGGATGTTAATGGTAAAACTGGTGAACTCCAAAGTCTGGAGTTGAGTTAATAGCAATGTACCCATGTCAGTTTCTTAGTTTTGACAAATGGCCCATAGTGATGCAAGACACCAAAAATAAGAGACACTGGATGAGGGGTGGATGAAAATTCTCTGTACAGTCTTTACAACTTTTCTGTAAACTTAAAACTATTCCAAAATTAACAGTTTATTTCACAAGATGACCCAGGGGGCCACCTGGCTGGCTCAGTCAGAAGAGTGTGCTACTCTTGATCTCAAGGTCATGAGTTCAAGCCCCATGCTAGGTGTAGAAATTACTTAAAAATAAAATTTAAAAAAAAAAGAAAAATGACCCCAAAAAAATCCACTCATCTCTAATACCTTCTCCAAATCATAATTTTCTGCCTGTAAGGATAACACATAAAAACACTGGCTAATATTTAATGGGTATTTAACATGTGTCAGGCTCTAAGGGTTTGATGTGTATTAACTCATTTAATCCTCACAACAAGGAGATAGATAACTTTGTTATTCCCATTTTATGGATGAGGCAACAGAGGCCTACACAGATGAAGTGACAAGTCAGGGTATTAATGGTAGAGCCAAGGATACAGTCTAGCTCCAGCGTCCATGCTCTCAAACACTATGTAGATCAAAGCTTTCCAAATGCTTCTGGATTTTTCAAGTAGGCATACATAACTGGGGAAATCCAAAGGACTAATCACAAAGACTGAAAGGTGAATTTCATGTTCATCCAAAGAGGAACTCTCAAGGTAAATTCCTACCATTTGAAAATCTTCCCAGGAGTGGAACCAAACCTCACAGCCATTATCAATGGCCTCTCTACATGCTGTACAAGTGGATGACTTCTCTGGCTTCTGCTGTGTCCTGTGCTCTCAGCCACATCATTCTAGATGATCTGTACCACCAGTCCACTGGTCTGCCACTTACTGGGCTGCCTGAGGACATTTTTTCGCTGAAGTGTCTGTCCAGGTGGATGGTGAAATGAAACATGCAACCCGCCTTTTTTTCTTCTTTTTTAAATATTTTATTTACTTATTTGAGAGAGAGAGAGAGAGAGCACACACAAGAGGGGGGAGGGGCAGAGGAAGAGGGAGAAGCTGACTCCCCACTGAGCAGGAAGTCCAACAGGGGCTTGATACCAAGAAACAGAGATCATGACCTGAGCCAAAGGCAGACGCTTAAGTGACTGAGCCACTCAGGCGCCGTTCAAGCTGCCTTTTCAAGGTGGGCAAAACAGGCTTCAGCTTTCCAGGTAACTAGCTTTTCCAGATTCCCAGGAATCCATGCTGAAAACCCACGAGTGCATTAACCCATTCTCTCTAAAACAAATAAAGAAAATCTCTTAAAAGAAGAAAAGAAATCCAACCCAGATCTCCTCACTCCTTGCCTGTGCTCCTTTCCACACAGAAATGGGTAACAGGTGCATATGCAAAGAACACAGCGTGAGGTCAGATCTCCATGACACTGTGGACCAGATTCACTGATTGTCCTCCACTTTATCTAGCATGTCCCATCTGCCGGTTGCTACTGCACATGAGAAAACCAGTAGCATCATTTTAAATGAAACAGATGACTTTTCAGGAAGAATTAAAAAGGCAGCTCGCCTTAGATGAAAACAATGAAACAAAAGGGTAAGAAGGAAAAATCAAGACAGGAAGGGAAGCTGGAAGGGAAGGGAAGGAAAAGAAAGAGCGTGTGATAGGGGACATGGACGTGAGACCTGCTGGAATGAAGCTCTCCACGAAGGAGCCCTAACGAGCTCCTGGAAGAGACTGGGCTTCACAGACAGAGGCTCTGCCCCAGACAAGGTGTCAGAACGCCTTGGTAAGTGATGGCTTCTGCAGATGGGCACTCAGTTGGAACAAGGCCTGAAGCAGAGTTCTGCACCCAAACCTCCGTCGCCTCTTACCTCTCCAGGTTTAGGCCATAATGAATATTGGTCTAAGCTGCGTCCATGGATGAAGGGCACCGCAACCAAACCAGTCATGTCCAAATTTCACAGTTGTCCTGTTCCTTGTAACTCTTGATAATCCCCCAGCCCCCTCTACTTACACAACTGTCCCTCCTTCACAAGCCCAGCCCTTCTGCTCTGATTTCACACCCTCAGCCCTAGCCACACGTCTCTACGTCTGAAACCAACCACTGTGTCCACATGCCTTTCCTACGCCATAGAACTTCCAACCCTGTGTCAGTGATTAGGGTGCATGCCTGAGTACCCCTCCGAGGCTCACCTGCTATAGACAGGCTCCACGGCTCACAGCAGCTTTGCCCGAAGCACACTGGAACACTAAGCCTGAGAAATGTCCTAGGGGGTGGGGAAAAAAAAAAAAAAGGAGGAGGAGGAGGGTGATAGAGGGACTGTCTGATCAAATCACTTCAAGAAACAAGCGTCACGGTGTGCATTACGTTACTAAAGGCTCAGAGAGTCCCATGGTAAAGATACCCATTCAGTTTTTTTTCACTTGGACTTTACCAAACTTACTTGGCTACAGGACCTTTTTCTCATAGAACAGTCCTAAGACTTTGGGAAACAGTACCTCACAGAACCACATTATTCTAAGGGACCTCGGCATCTTGTCCAACATTTACTCTACTGCACCTCTCCTACCAGACTGTGCGTCTTCTTGCAAAGCAAGGACCAAATCATTATGGTATCCTTGACACACAGCAAAGAGCTTTCCAAAGTGTAGGTCCATAAATATGTGCCAAATGAATGCACTAAACCCAATCATCTCATCTTTAAGATGAAAAAATAAAGCCAAATGTATCAACATCACTTCCTCTAGATTTCTCTAAGTGTCTGCAAGAATGTCTTGTACGAAGAAGGTGCTCAGTAATTCCTGAAGAATGGAGTAGAACAGAATGAACGGAACAGAAGTTCCTCAGCTCTGCCCTAAGCCAGAAGTCCTCATAACACGATGGACTCCTACTTCTTTCCCTCCTCTTTTGCCCAAGTTGGTGTCAGCCAGATGAAAATGAAGCTGGCAAGTCAGAAGAGGAAAGCCATGGGAAAACCCAAGGCCCTTTGGGTTGGGAGGTGGGGAAATGGTGTTTGCAGACTGATGGGGATAAACAAGACCTGTCTGTATCTAATTTAGACTTAATAAGATAGTTTGCTGAATGTTAATTAACATTAACAGTGGTTGTTACCAACTGTGGTGATTAACTTAATTTTGAATTAAATAAGCAATAAATGCTTAACTGAAGTTCTATTAAATTTTACCCAGCAAGTAAGGAATATGAGGCTCTTAATTGACTTTAAACAAGATAGTTATGGCAAGTTAGTTGAATTTTTATTACCTGAAGATAACTGCCTTATTAAATCTAAATTGACTATTTTATTTGATAGAGAAATATGTCATCTGTTATTTCCATTTACCAAAATCACATCCAAAAATGTTCACGCTTGTTCCAAACTGCCTAGATTGGGGTTATTTTGTTTTCTAGTCCTACTTTAAAGATTTGTTTATTTATTTGAGAGAGAGAATGAGTAAGAGAGCCGGGGGTGGCAGACGGAGGAAGAATCCCAAAGGGACTCCATGCTGAGCATGGAGTCTGACATAAGGCTCGATCTCAGGATCCAGAGAGCATGACCTGAGCTGAAATCAAGAGTTGGATGCTTAACCGACTGTGCCACCCAGGTGCCTTTAATAATAAGCTTATTCATTTAAGAATGAATGTAAATGTAAGAGGCAGAGAAGTCTAGGAAGGAGTTTACATATATAAGATTGAAGTGACCCTATTTTCTAAACCAAAAATCAGGTCTCTGCTTTCTCAACGTAGACACAGTTTGGGGATGTTGTGTAGGTGTCACAATTCTGAAATTTCCAGAATGTTTCCATGGCTTAAAAGGCTACTAATATAAAATATATGAAATCACAGTAAAAATAAATGGTTGGCTTCACTACTGAGCACGCTGTATGTTGCTAGGTAATTAACCTCACTCTTCCAGAGGCCTCAGCTACCACACATGTGAATTGAGGATGCTGGAGTGCAGATCATGGACTTTATTCACTATGCTTTTCTTTATAGTATGTGTCCCTGGAATAGTGCCTAGCGTGGAGTAGGTGCTCAATAAACGCTGACCAAATGAATGAATAAAGAGTAGGCAAGACAAAACACTGAACACTTTCAGCCCCTGCACGCCAAGCTTCTCCAGCCCACTTAAATACTACTATTTGACAATTCACACAAGGGACAACATACTCTAAAGTACTACGTCGGAACGTTTTTCAGTAATCAAAGGAATGCAAATTAAAACAATAACGAAATACCATTTCTTGCATATTAACTTAGCAAAGACAAATGCAAGTTACAAAATTACATCCTGGCGAAGATACAGAGAAACAAGGAGAGTCCCACACTGCTAAAGACTCCGCCAGAGGCTGCATGGCAACTGGGATGAAAAGTATTAGAGATATTTAGCATTTGGTGCCAATAATTCTCCTTCGAAAGAACCTAAAACTTGTTTTGCCAGCCGATAAACATTTGTTAAAGGTCTACCTGCTATGGGGTCATGCACTACAGGGAAAAGATCTTGGTTGTCTTATCATCGGGTGGGTTGGCAGAGAGAAAGTGGACAGAGATGACACTTTGTAGCAGACACCACATGGCAGGCATTGCTGCTTTACTACCCTGACCACAGAATTCCTTCCACAACCACGTTACGTGGATGGCACTATTAACCCCTTTCACAGAGGAGGCTAAGGAACCAATACAAGGTTATAACAACTAACAAGTGGCAGAGCCAGGATGGGAACCCAAACCTGTCTCTCCAACCATCCATGCATTTTCTACTGCGTCCTGGAGGAGATAAGAAATATACTCACCAAGACACATAATGCAAGGGACAAAATGGTAACCACTGTCAGGGATAAGTGGAGGTGACAAAGAAATAGTTGTCTTTAGGAAATAATTTAGAAGGAAGTGAGAGCTATTTGTCCACCGCTGTTTACACTGCATATTGAATTGCATTTAATGTTTTTAAAACTGAAAACTATCCTACTGTCCACATAGGTAATGTTTAAAGCAGGATGTATTAATTTCAACAAATCTTTCATTATGTAAAAGATAAATTTAAGCCCAGGCCAAAAAAAAAAAAGTAAGACTTTTTAATAATAATATTAAGGAGAAATATCATACACATACAAAAAAGGGGACATGCACTTTGTGGGGGTTAAGGTTAGGGTTATGGTCTCCTAAGAGGTAAGAGACAGGTTTTCAGGTGAAAGAGTTTTGGTAGGAGGTATTTTGGTTTTGTTCTTTTTTTAAGTTGAGTAAATGTATTCTAAATGAGTTCCTTTTGTCTTTTGATAACAGACTGATTAATGTCTACATGAGTTCAATTTGGTTTTTTCATTACTAAACATATTCTTAAAACTCAAGTTCTCATTTATTACTTTGTTTATATAATTCATTCGTTCATATGTTCATTCAACAAACACTTATTAAATTCCTGCCACATATCAGGATCCACAATGGATATGAATATAAACAGAAGCTAGAGCTGGTCTCAGGGATCTCTGCACAGGCTGGGAACAGGAGGAATCTGAAACTGTTCTAACAGAAAACTCAAGCTGAAGTCCTGGTTCAACATCCAACTAGCCTGGGCCCCTGGAAAGTCATTTAATCTTTCTCTCCTCATGTTCCTGATCAGTAAAATTTGGACAGGAAATAACTCCTCACAGCACTGTTGTGAGGATTTCCCTGTAATTCATAGGAAAACTCATGGTTAACTGTAAAGCACTATAAAAATGGCGACTGGTAGAAAGTCATAACCATATTCCATTTTGATCAGGACTGTGCTGGCCAGTCTCAGCCCAAAAGATCTCTTTGGTGACTCTCAACCTCCTGGTACCAAAATGGTCATTCTCTCAATATTCTTTTTTTTTTAAATATTTTATTTATTTATTTGAAACAGAGAGAGAGACAGCCAGCGAGAGAAGGAACACAAGCAGGGGGAGTGGGAGAGGAAGAAGCAGGCTCCTAGTGGAGAAGCCTGATGTGGGGCTCGATCCCAGAACGCTGGGATCACGCCCTGAGCCGAAGGCAGACGTTTAATGACTGCGCCACCCAGGCGCCCCCATTCTCTCAATATTCTGCATGAACTATATAGCCCACCATTCTTAGGGCCTCGTTATCCATTTTCAACTTTCTCTGCCGTTGATCCAATTCAGCTAAGATGATCCTGAGAAGCCAAATGAACAGACCCCGCCCCACCAGGTAAGATGGTTACAAGCATCTATTCCCAGGAAGGAAGAAAGGAAGGGAGGGAGACAGGGAGGAGGATGGGAAGGGAAGGAGGGACAAGAAAAAAGAGGTCAGGGTTGGCAGACCTCAAAAACATTCTATATCAAATCCTCAATCAATACCTGAGTTTTTGCTAACATTCCAATCAGCCACTGCCTGAACATCTCCAATGATTAGAGATTCAATAACTCTAGAAAGAAACAATTCCATTCAGAATTAAGAGATTTCATGGAATTCTTAAAAGATAAAAAGGGATAGAGATCTTCCCCTTGACAAATAGCTACCTCAACAGCCATGCACTCTGTCACCCTTTCACAGACACTGAGCGAGGATGGGATCACCTGGAGGTTATGCTGGAACCAGGGCTGTGGACTTAGCACGTTTCACCCACTCAGGGTCCAGGTTTCCTCTTGTTTAAACGAGAAGATTGGATGACCTCTATTTAACCTGTAAAACATCCACCACGTCCATGGCCTTGACCCTAACTCAGCTTCCCTTTGGCTTTTGCCTGGGCTATTACAGTACATGTTGCCATCCCCAGTCCCCACTGCCCCACCCAGCACACCATAACCAACGATCTTCCTAAAACACAGAGGCCCTGACTTGATTCTCCTTTCATAGTGCAACCTCAACTCCTTAGCAATCAAGACCTTTCTCAATCTCAGCCCCACCTTTTCACCCTCCTTTTCACCCTCATGGCCCTGGCCTCCATACTATGCAGTCCATCTCCAGTGACTCCAATTTTCCAAGGCACTGTGCACTTTCTCACCTCTGTGTCTCTGCCACGTGACTGCCCTTACTTAACTACCCCTCTGCTCTCTTGCCCACCAAATTCCCACTCATCCTTCAAAGCCCAATTAAGTGACAGTCTCTTCATCTGTGAAGTTTCCCCCAGGTCCCTAGTGTTAGTCACCATCCAATCAGAGCCACCAGATACTTCTTGCATGTATTTTCCATCCCCAAAACCCAGACCAGAATTTCACTCATTCATTCACAGGTACACCTGCCACGTGGTGTGGAATGAAGGAGTACGGGTACATCAGATCAACGGACAAATGTATCTTTAGGGTCCTGCCCCACCGTCATTACTGGAACCCTAGGATTCCCCAAGTGAAGCTGCGAGGCTGTGGCCAAGAAGAGAGGTTTCCAGGACAGAAATGACCAGACGTCTGGAAAGCTGACCTACCTTTCACCTCACTCTAAGAAAAGGTGCTGCTGACCCTCCAGGTCCCTTCCGTGTGCCTTTCCCACAAGTCAGGGCACCCACACCCCACCCTGTTGGTGGCAACTCCCTGCTGCACTTCATGCAAAGGATTCATTTTCATACCAAACAAGACAAGAGCTCCAGGTGCCAACGAAGTTTTGTTTTTCTTCCTGGGAACTGAACAAGAACCATCTTCAATGGAATCATTAGGAAGAATAAGGGCAGGTTATTCTGGTAACTTCTTGGTACAGAATTCAGTACCGCACTGGGCTTCCACAGTGATCCCTGAGATCATTATCAAGATGGGCCAATGAATGGAAAATAAATGATCCAAAAACCCAGCTCGAGTAGACACACAGACAGAGAACCAATTTTATTTCTTTAGATTTAGCAGCCAGAATAATTTTAGCTGCCCCACTGCATCCTGGACTGAGCCCTCCTGTCCTTCAATGTCTAACCTAAGACCCAGCCCTTCCAACGAACTCCCATGCCCGTTCCAGTGCACTCGCACACCCCATCTATCCCCTACTGCACAGGCATGAACATGTTTTCATCAACCCTGACCAACCCTACATGCCTACAATCTTGACAACCTCTTCTGACATCCTCAAACTTTACCTCACAAAAGTAGTTCACTGAACCAACGTTTCTTGAGCGCGTAGCATCTCCTCTAACAAAAACAGTGGGTGTTTGTTGAGTCCTCATGAAAGGCCTAGCCTTATGCTCACTTCTTGCATGACCTCCCTCAAAACTCCCCTACAAGTGGGGCGACCATACCATCTATCCTCCAAATCAGAACACCTTTGGGAGTGAAAGGGTATCACTAAATCAGTCCTACACAGGGACACGGACGTAAACCAGGGCTGTGCTGGGCGGACCAGAGAGTGGGGTCTCTCTACCTGCTAGCCAAATATGGTGGCTACAGCCACCTTTACAGACAAGAACACTGAGGCTCACATTAAGGACAGGAATCCCTTACTATCCACCAAGTGGTCTTCCAAAGATGCCAAAAAAAACTCATACTACATACTCCCACAGCCATCTTCTAAGGGGCTAAGGGGGTCGGGCCCTCTACCTCCCCAAGCGCTTGGACGTGGCAGCTGATCTGCTGCTTAATGGCCTGAGTGACGAAGGAATGCTAACAATGGCTATGGCAGGAAAGTGCCCATACTGGGGGTGGACCAAAGCCAAAACACACTTCTTGAAGGTCAGTGAAATCACCCCACCCCGTCCTGGTCCTCTCGCTGACCTGCGCCATGAAAGGTTCCCACACAAGCTTCGGAGGGAGGACGAGCACCACCCCTCTACACCAGCTTTCCATTTTAACCACAGGGGGCTTTGAAGGGAGGCCGTGACACAAGCAATTACTGCAACAGAAGCCAACCCTGGAGGGCTGAGGAGCACAGACACCACAGGAACAAATCCCCTGAGAGAGTGGGACGGCTGCAAGACAAGAAGGGCCATTGCACAGCCTGGAAGCTCTGTGGCTGTCGGCAGCACTCGGCCCTCTTCACAGGGCATGCTGTTCTCCACAGTGATGCCATCACCGATAAGAAGTCTGAAAATGAGGAAGTCAGTACAGCAAATCACGCCTGCGGCTACCCAGGGAGCACTCTTCAGTAAGCGGTACAGCTAAGATTCAAACTCGGAGCAGCTGTCTGGGTCTACACCCCACCATCTCCACCGGCAGGGCAAGGGATCATCACCATGTGCCAAACCCCTGCTCCGCCCCAGAAACTGCCACATTGCCCGCTGCGATACAGTTTATGAAGCACTGTTAGGGAAATTCCTCTGGTTCTCACAAATGCACTATGATAGAAGATCTCTATTTGAAGGTAACTGAAGTTCAGGGATGTTCCAGAAGTTGCTTAAGACCACAGCGCTAGTGGGTGGCTCAAACAGAGATTTTGCTTTTCATACACCAAAAACGTTTGGTGATGGTACCGCCAAAATGACAGCATGGTGAAGGCCAGACTCTCAGGGTTTGGGGTCTCCAGCCTGATTCTCAGTTGCCTTCCAAAATCACAGACACAGCAAATACGAATTAGTACACAGTGAAATAATACTGTTTCTTGCCTGTGTATGGGGCCTGCTAAGAATCTGTCAATGTCAATTTCTCATGCTTACCTGCAAAAGTTAAGGAGCAGGACCAGAGCTTTGGAGATGGGAGTCTGAGTCTCATTCTGACAGTTAAAGCAGAACACCCCATGGGAGGGTTCTTCACCCCTGAGCTCTTGCCCACACTCTGCAGATATGACTAATCCTGTTAACCCATCTCTTGGATTGCAATTGGGAGCTTGGTAAAAAAAAAAAAAAAAAAAAGATTGTAAAATGCATCCACCACATAAAAAGTGCTATGAAGGCAATGCAGTACTGATGGGTTCTGTGAGCTGGGTTGTGACGGGTAGGTTTAACAGGAAGGAAAAAACAAAAGGATCTACCCTGTAATGGACCTAAAACTGGCAGCCTCAAAACCTTTACACAAGCAAAAATAAGTAAAATGGAAAGGGGACGGATAGGGGTGGGGCTGGGGGCTGTCACACACAAGGAACCTGGAAGTTATCATGCAGTCAGAACCTTGGTTCTTGCAAAAAAACAAAAAAACAAAAACAAAAAAAACGTGAAGGGCATAAATGGCAGTAAAAGAAACCAATCTCCCACCACGCACACACTCAAACTGAACCACCTTGATCACTTTGTTTCAAAGTGCAAAGTACAAGGTTCAAGCCCAGTAAGAGAGCAAGTTACATTCCCTCCCAAATTCTCCAAAGCAAAGCCCTGGCGGGGTTGGAGGTAGGGCAGGGAAGGAATGTGTCAGGTCAGGCTCAGCAGAAACAGAATCAAAAACACCTTTGAAATAAAATAAAATAAAATTTAAAAAAAAAAAAAAAAAAACCTCTTTGAAAGAGATCTGGCCTGGGAGGACGGGGTTTGGCCCAACTCCAGCTCAGCGGACAAGGATGTGACAGAGAAGTGTGCCCCTTTCCCAGGGCCTCGGTTTCCTCACCTATGCAAAGAGGGATCCGGTGGCTCGAGCCAAGGCCCAGCCCACCTTCCTAAGGCAGGAACTGGCTGCCAGCTCGAAGCTTCACCCACTGCCCTGTACACTTTGGTCACATAAAAGTCTTGTCCAGCCAAGGCTGTAAGCCGGCAAACATTTATAAGGACGAGAGTAGGAACTAAGCTGCCTGATACGATTCTAACAGCAAACAGCTCCTGGAACTGTTTTTCCCTCTCTTCTCTGTCAGGCTGGTAGAGGCCCACCATCACCCACCCTGGAACTGAGCAGCAGCCTCCAATGGGGCTCCCGGCCTCTGCGCTTGCCCTGCCAGCACTCTGCTCTCTGCAACCCAGATCCACCACAACCCTCCTTTGCTCAAACAGTAACAAAAGCCCTCCTGTCCCCCACAATCACCATCATCCTTACTCCTGCCAGCCCCTTCCCCCCTAACCCTCCCAAGCCAGTCCCATCTTTCACCATGAGCTCCACACACACACTTCTATTCACCAAACACTTTAAGGCCTCAGGACAATACATAGATATCAAGGCCACTCTATCTGGAAAACTCTTCCATCCCTGATCCCCGCCTACCATATGAACTCCTACTCACTCTTCAAAACCCAACCAATGTCTTCTTCTCAATGAGCATTCTCCTGTTCTTCCCGGTGGTGGGTCACTCCTTGCTTAGTGCTCCCATCAGTCCTGTGTGTACCGCTTTAGTAGGGCCTTACTATGCTCTATTTTAGTCTCTCTCCTATACTGGAACGAAGAGCTGTAGAGACCGAGCCTCGGTTGTCTTTGTCAGCCAGTATCCAGCATTTCTGTCCGGCACACGTTAATCTAGTAGTACCCCCGAGCTGCACTGAACACAAGAGGCTGACATGTATGTGAACACACATGTATGTGGGGGACAAGGGGGCAAGGGGTCTGCAAACGGCTTCACAGCACAAGGTGGGTTTCGGCCTTGAATTTAAAGGGTCATAGGTGTACAACAGGCAGAGACTCTGGCCAGCCTGGAACACCAGGCAGAGAGAACAGCACAGGAAAAGCCACAGATCGAGAAAACAGAAGAAACGCCCCTCTGCACTGCCGGGCCCTGGTCGTCACCCTGATAGCGAGACTGCCCAATGCCAATGCCACCTGGGCAGGCTACGGTCTAGCTGGTCCTCCACCCAGTGCTGGGACTCCACGGGCCCAAGCTTCGATGAGCCAAGGTCCCTCTCCCCTATCACTACTATCGTGGGGTTGCAGTGAATCATATCAATCCCTTTCTTCATCAAACCAATGCTTCCAAAGCACCTACCAGGTGACAGGCACTCTTCTGGGCCTGGGGACATGGCCAGTAACAAAGCAGGCATTTTTGCAATCCTCAGGAAGCTTATGTTAAAGTGGAAGAGGGGCAGAGACTAGCAAACATATAAAGTCAAGTGGTGACTGGTGTCTATACTGTGTCAGTAAATGCTGTTCATTCACTGAACAAATTGTCCTGAACATCTTCAGAGCACCAGAGACTAGAGGGATTCCAAGATGAGATAGGCAAGGTCCTGTTTACTTTGTTGAGTGCCATTCCTAGCGTCTGTCTCCTCACCTGAAAATGCCTTTATCTCTGAGTTGGTGAAATGCAAACAATCCACCTGAGGCAGGCAGGCCACAGGCAGAACTTGTGCAGATCCCTCAGGGTCCTGAGCCAGAAAGCCATCTTGCAGGAAGGAGTCAGTGTGACCTGAGGAAGGGCAGGCAGGATCCAACAGGAGCTATGCAGCTCAAGTCCAGAGGACATCCAGCATTGTGGAAGGGGTCACAGGTCAAGGGCAAGGACAGGGATCAAGACCCTCCCTCACTTTGCTACTTGAGTGATTTGATTGCCCCAACTGCCTCTCTATAGGGATACATCAAAGCCTTATCACTACAGAGGGCCGGGGAGGGAATGATGTGGGGGTAGGTTCAGATGGTTTGCTGGAGAGGCTCTGTTCTGTGTGGCTAGGTTTGGGGAGAAAAGACACCCAGTGGGTAGAAAGAATGGTAGTATCTTGAGAGAGAAGGGGCTGGGCAGCCGCATGCGGAAGTGAGAAGCCTGTTCACACACTTAAACCTTCGACTGTGATCCCACCGGGCCCAGTGCATGTGAACTGAATTAAATTCCAAGGAAGACCACTGAAAAACACCACTGATTTGCACTTTCCGTCCTGTGGACACAGAGAGCGGTGATGAAGCTACGGATCAGGAAAAGGCTGGAAACTTAGCCACGTCACTAATGGTTATGTGACGCTACTTAACCAAAAACTCATTTTCTCATCTGCAAAATAAGACCGAAAATCATAAAGCCTCCTTTTAATCAATCAGTATGAGAATTACATAAGCACCTGGGAAGCACTCAGAATATTGTCAAAATTATTATATTATTATTACAGTTATTAAGAAAGAATGATAAAAAGATAAACGTTTTCCAGCTTCAATTCTGTGGTTTACCTGCTGCCAGGCATGAATCCCATTAAGCCTCCTGCCACCCACCCACCCTATTCACAGACAGGAGAGGTGAAGTCCTCATCAGTACGTCAGTGTGCTGTCTCACTTCTGTGACCTGCAAAGGAATACACCAGCCAATCGCCCCGCGCATCCAGGAAGTGTGGACCAGACTCCCATAACACACTTCCGTTCCCTTCTCCCTTGCCTCACCTCTACCTCATACACACCTCCCGCCCACAGATTTCCACCCGGATAGCAGCTTCCCACCTGCAACACAGCTTTACCTCCTCCCTCCTCACCTGGGTTTCTTCCAGCAAGGCGCAGCCTTCCAACGCCATATTCCTGAGAAAGTCCCCACCAACACTCACACACCCACCCACCAATGCACACACTGCGCGACTCCTAATTACTGACCAGGGTCAAAGTCTCAGGTTCACTCAGTTAATAAATGTGTTACTGTGCTTCCTGCATTACCATCCAAATACCTAATCCCAGCGATGCTTCCAGAACCCCTGCCCCAGCGCCTTCTCAAGTCAATCTCTAGAGAAACATGTAATGACCCTTTAGCCTACAAGATAAATTTAAATCTACTTAGCAAATTAAATTTAAATTTAAATCTCCGTTTCCCACAGCCCCCTTCACACTGCTCATTCCAAACACAGCCTCATGCATAAACCCTCCTTATGACTGCATATGCCTAACCTAACGCATCCACATCCGTATCTTACCTGTCCTTCTTCCACATGGGCAGGTCCTACTCAGCCCTAAAGATTGTCTTCAGACACCACTCCCTCTGTGGTTGTTCCCCTGAAGTCAACCCTCCTCAGTGCAGAGCAGCCAAAACATGCCCTTATAACAGCACACACACACTTGTGCTCCTCAAGGAGGACAGGGGCTGTGTTCCCTCATCTTTGCCCTCCCAGGGCCAGCCAGTTGAAAGAACTTGTGCACCTCACGCACTGCTCTTCTCCTTTCTGTGTAAAAATTAGCTGTGTGTGCCATCCCCTGCTTTTACCAGGTCACCAGGCATCTCTGTCTTGACCAAAAACCCATCATTATCCCAGCATCTTAAGCCATAGTTCTGGAATCAAATCCAACCAGGCGCGTCCCTGTTCCCAATTAACCGGTGCCAGGTTCACAGTGAAGTAAAGCCACATATTAACACCAAGATCAAAGTTCTGGGCTGTAATTTTGAGCACATCTCTAATTAGCCATGTGACCTTGGGCAAAGGTTCACATGCTGATGACAATGTCACCAGGCCCAATTCTAGGGGGATTGTTTGATATCCAAATGGAATATCTGATGGGAAACTGTTTAATCAAGTGCAGAGCCTTGCACATTCATAAAGGGTATAATGAACAAATTTTATCAAATCTAACCATCAACTGTTAAGATGTACCATTATCAACTTAGAATGAAAAACTGCTCAGCTATGACACATCTGTGATTATAAGAGAACCCAATTTCAGTCATATTAAAATGTGAAGTGTGTTTTAGAATTGATGAAATAAAATTTATTTGTCTCAGTAAAATATAGAAACCTGCTACAAATTTTTCATATTTGCCAATGGCCCATAATAGGTACTTGGTAATATATGCCAAGTAAATGAATGAACACCCACTGAGAATACTCTCAGGCCAAATTATTGCCTCTCTCGCTGGAATTGGGCAGCAGGAGGCCTCCAATGCCAGTTCCTCCCCCTCTCAATCATGTCCCAGCCTGATTAAAACCCTCCAAAGAGGACTTCAAGTCATATCCAGACTCCCTTCATAATGAAGCCTCCTCTCCACCAACCACTGCTTGGCACTGTCTACCTTCCCAGAACAGTGACTTCTCCACCAGAACATGTCACCACAAAAAGAGTCCTACTCAGTCCCAGCCATAGTAACCAGCACAGAAACTCAGCTTCTCCTCCTTCCAGCCATCCCCAAAGCCAACTCTAGGCCCACCCACTACTTACAAGGAGCAGGAGCCTGGGCGTATGCCTGACCCAAAGGGCCCAGGCCTGTACCCTCAACCATTCAGACAGCTAACCCCAACTACTCATCATCTCCCATCTAGAGTCTACATTCTGAACTATAAAAGCCTGGGTGTTGTGGAGGGGGGACTGCCTTGCAAAGATTTAATGCAAGGTACACACTCTTCCTCTTAACTGACCCATGGGGCTGGCAGGCTGGTTGTGGAGTGGAGAGAACCCTATTTCAAGTTCTGGGCCCCCCCCACCATCCACCATTACTCACTGTAGGCTTCAGAACTAGCACCCACCTCCTCTGGGCTTTATGTTTGTTTTCCTACCTGTAAGAGTGAGGGAGGGTAAGGAATTGGGGGTGGGGGCAGTTAGCTGCTTTCCCCCCTTTCACTTAGAGACTTCCCTAAAATGCACACGTGCTGGGAAAGGTAAGCCATTAAATCACTAACACCTTAGTGAGAATGAGTTTCATTAGGAGGCAAACAATTTAGAAAAGGGTATTGGAAACAAAGTTAAGTGAGTCTGGTACGAAGAAAGTAGCTCAGGGATGACCCCACATTTTTGCATTTTGTGTTGAGGACGGGAAGGCAGTGGATCCCTGGGAGGGGAAAGGAAGCCAGAGAGCCCTTTCAGTTCCCGGAGCACTCCCAAGTCCCAAAGGCGTCGCTCTGTCCAGTAGTACTCAGGCACAATTCCACCATTTATCTCATCTCATGCACCCCCTCCATCCAACACTATGACCCTAATACAGTCACATTTACAGTTACATCTCCACTCCCCACATTTTCTTTAGTTTTCTGTGGTCTGCATTCCCTACCCCCACCCCCGCGCAAATGGTCTTCCCGTCGCTGGCTGGCTTCAGGAAACCCCCTATCCTTCAAAGCCTTGATCAAGCGCGGCCCCTCCAAAGGGGGAAATCAAACTCCTTTCCTTAAGCGTCTGAAAACTTTATCCATGCCTTCCCCCCGCTCCCACACTCCGCACTTTATCTCGGGTCAGCTTGGCCACCTCGGTTGACTGCGCGCTCCCTGAGGTCAGGGACTGAGGCCTCTCTGACACCCCGTACACCAGCACAGCGCGTGGCACACAGTGGGTGCTAGAGAAATGCTTGCAGAAAAAGAACCAGGAGCTGGGAACCATCTATGTCACTTATGGCTCGGCCTCTAGAGAGTGACTCCGGGGAGGCCCTCCTTCTCTCTGGGCCTCAACTGAACCGACTGTAAAATGGGGGGACTTCAATTACCGGGTTCCTAGGCCCTTTCCACTGTGACAACTGAGATTCCGCGAAAGCTCCAAGCGGCTGGGTGTGGCCCCGCCCCCTGGACGCCCTGAAAAGCCCGGGCAGGGGGCGTTCAGGGAAGGGCGCCAACCCCGCCCAGCCCCAGGTCAGCGCTTCCCGAAAACTCGGGGTCCCCCTCCCCCATGCGTGCACCCCGTGATTGAGCTGCGGCCGGCACTTCCGCACCACGGGCCCTGGGGCCCGGGCTGGGCGCGCGCTCCGCGCCCTGCGCCCCGCGCTCCTGGCCTCCCCGGAGGCGCTCGCGCCCGGGGAGGGCCGGGGGTTCCCGAGGCGCCCGCGAGCAGAGGGTGGGGGGAAGGAAGGAGGATTTGCAACAATACCTCGGGGAGGAGGCAGCCGGGGCAGCGGCGGCGGCGGCGGCGGCGGCGGCTGGAGGCGGAGGCAGAGGCGAAGGAGGAGGTGCCCGGGCACTCCCCCTCCCATTGTCCCCGGCCCCGGACAGGCCCGGCCCCGCGCCCCGCACCGCGCCCCGCGCCCCGCTCCCCGGGCCGTGCAGCCAGCCCTTACCTTGCAGCGCCCGGCTCTCCCCTGCTCGCTAACGCTACTTATCCCGGGAAAGCTCGCGCGGGGCCCGGGAGCGGACCCAGAGACAAAAAGTGAAACTTCGGCAGGGCTGGAGCGGCTGCTGGTTGGTGCCTTTCCCCCTCCTTCCTCCCCACCGTCCCCACCCCCTCCCCTCGGGCTCCCGTGCGGTGCCCTGAGAGCTGGAGGCTGACGTCAGGGGCCTGAATTCCTGACTTTGCCTGCACGCATTTGTCCATGTAAGGTATGGGAAAGCGTGTGCCCGCGGGGCCGCCGCGCCGCGCTCGCCTGGCGGGGGAGGGGGCGCCCGCTGGGGCTGCGGCTAGTCCAGAAGGTGGGCGCGGGGAGGGCATGTTACTTCCTGGGAGGAAGAGGAGGAGACGCGGGGATGCAGGGAGCTTGCAAAGGAGGAAGGGAAAGAGGGAGGTGTGGAGGCTTTGCCTGCACTGGAGGAAGAGGAAGCAGACGTAGAAGGAGGAAGCGGCTGAGTGGAGGGGCTGCTGAAGGAATGGGGGACCGTGTCTACTGTGGAAGCGCCAATTTAGGGCTCCGAGCCTCAGCCCAAGAGATCCTGCCATGGAATTCCCTTCTGAGATCTTGCTCCCGAGCCTCGCCTTGGATTCCCAGCAACACTCAGAACCTACTGGATGGCAGAGCTGGCAAAGACCAACTTCCCAACCCGCCCACTTGACACAGGAGAACACGGAAGCCCTGGGAGGAGAAGTGACTTGCCCAGGGTCATACACAACACAGATCCAAGAGCAGGACCCGGATGCTTAGGCTTGCAGGGATGTTGCCGCCGCCAGGCAGGGCCCTGACTCCCTTTGTCCCACTGAGCAGTGACAGGGGCTACATGTCCCTGGACAACGCGGCCCACCCTTTGAAGAGCTTGCCAACTTCTCTTGGTCCCCGAGTCAGTTCCTGGAAGGTTCTGATTGACAGCCCTGAGAAGCAGCGACAGTCAGTTGCTTCAGGGCAGTTTCCTCTGTGCTGTAGTCAGAGGAACCCCTGCAGTTTAGCATTTACTTCCCAGCCCTGTCCCGAAGCCCAGAAAGCTTGCTGTGACCTTACAGCTTCAAAAAAAAAGAAAAAAAAAAAAAAGACTGTGAACTGGGTGAACTGGTTTGAATAGAGGCAAGCCTGTTCTTGGAAGGTTTGAGTCGGATTTTTTTCCCTCTGACCTTTGTAAATATGAGCAACCACGAAAATCACCATTTATTTTGTCAAGAGGTTGTAATGTTCGGCAGCTAGTGCCTGGAAGACGCTCCAAGGCTGAAGACTTCGTTTCTGTGTATTTCTGGCCTCCTGGTACCTAAAATAAGCAGCCCTCACCTCAGCACATCATCAAAGTGCTTTTTCACAGGTTTATTAGGTCTTTGTGTTGGGTGGGACCAACTGTGGTCCCTCTTTAACACCTGAGGATAAAAAAAACAGGTCAAGTGATTTGCCCAATACTAAATAAACAACTGAGCACATGAACTCACTTCCCCCCATCCAGGTCACATGACTAATGGGGGGGGGGTCCACCCAATAAGGAGGCCCTGACTCCCAGCAGGCCCTAATTCCCATTCATTGATGTTGAGAGTACCTATTCTTGAAACATCGGGAACTTGTCTTTTCTTGGATTTGGAGGCATTTTTTTCGACCAAGAATTAAAGAAGTGAATGTAGAAGCACAAGTTATTACACTTGCCATTTCTTGAGCACCTTCTTTGTGCAAATTCTTTTAATTCAGACATTCCTGGGTTTAGAATACTTAATCTCTCTTCCTCTCAATTTCCCATTCTACACCTGCAAAAATTGAAAATAGCAGAGATACGGTAAAGAGTACCCATGCCATGCAATCATGAAATATTTTTTTCTTTGCAACTAATATAGTTTGAAATAGGAAATACGAGCACTTAAAAGAGATTTTGTCCTGGGGCTTTCAAGAGATCAGATCCTATTACAACACAATTCACTTAGTCTATCTTAAACATTTCAGCAAACCCGTATTCTGAATGCTGTTGTTTAACCAAAAACCCCGGGTATCACTCGAAGTAAGAATGGGTTCACCCAATCCCCATTCAGTATAACGGGACTTGACCAGCATTTCTTTTTTCTTTTCCCTAGTAACCCATTTATAAAGAATAATAGGGCTCTAATGAGGATTAATAAGATTTAATAAGGTATAATTAGAGTCATTCATTTCCTCCATCATACACATTATAAGAGTGCTGTGTTGGATCCAGAAATGCTACTAATTATGTGGAAACTGTTGTATGGGTGTATTGGGGAAATATGTCTCTTCTAAAATATCGAGGAATTGCCCAGGTGGGCATAGTGTTAGCACAAGCATTAAAGTTAATCAAGAAAGATCATTTCAACTCATGAGGCACTCGCCAGGAGTATAAGAAGCAAAGTCATAAATTGGATGCTTGGTCAAGGGCATGGGGTGTAGTCATCAGTGCAAACCCAAGTCAAAAGCCTCATTCTCATTTGCTGATCTGGTTTCTTTTGTATTCTTACTTTTCTCAATGTGCCCATTAAAACCTGCTGTGTTCAGGGACTTAAGAAAGACGGAAACATTGTGTAAATTTGCAGACTCAATGCCAGAAAATACAGGATTACCCATTCAGAGACTAAAGGAAGCACAGGATTTGGGGGGGAGGGGGGCAGAGGTCATCTGATCTGAGGATTGCAAACTGGAGATCTGGAGGCCTACAAAAGCATTCTCACTGTTTCAGTGATGGCATACAAAACTTCCAGGAAGGCGGGCTGTGGTCCCACCATTCCCTTCCATCCGCTATAGCCCCTTACCCAAAAGCCTCTGTGTAGCTCCTGGCAGTCCAGTCTCCATGCTCAGGAGAAGTTAGGCAGTGTTCTGAAGATTTTTCATATGCATTTTATTTAACCTCAAAACCTTTCTAAGATCGGCAGTATTATTTTTCTCTATTTTGCCCTTTTGCTCACGAGGAAAGTAAAGCCCAGGGAGGTTAAGTAGCTTGCTCTTAACACAGAGCTAGTACGTGGGGAAGCTGAGACTCCCACCTGAGCCCAGGCAGCCCCGCAGTAGCTCACCCGTTGCCGAGTGGCCATCTGGTCTGTCGGAACGCTCCAGTGTACAGAGCTCATCATCTCCCACAGCTGAACAGGAGGAATAGCTATGAAGAGGCTACAGGAGAAATACTACGGACGAGAGGGGCAGGGAAGATGGAAGCTAAACACCAACCTGATGTTGCCTCTACCCAGCTTAAACGCATCAAGCCAAATGCCTTGGTGTGGTTAGCACAACCTTTCTGCCCCATCTCTGCCCGTCCTGCCCATGCCACCACCCTGCGGCCAATGGAGGTCATGTGGTTTTCCAAACACTTCTTACCTGTCCACAATCATCTGCCTTTTCATGGGTTCTTCTTTCTCACGGGAGTGCCCTTCCTTCTCCATCCACCTGGCAACGCTTACCTAACCTCTTTGGACTCCCCAAAAATGTCACCCCCTTTCTGCCCCTACCACCACCTCCAATGGATGCATTGCCCCCAAAAAAGGTTCCTATCACTCTGCTTACCCTCAGTCCATGTGGCTCTGGATGATGTCATTGGTCACCTTGTCTTTCTCTGCTACTGGACTGAAGCTAATTTGTCTCTGAGTCCTTAATACAGTGCCTGCCTTGATCATTGTACACAGCCAACTGGTTTTCCCCCTCCCCGTCACCTCCTTCTTCTTCCTGGTCAAAGGCAGAGGATTATGGAGGAGGTACAGGACCTATGTGTTTAAATAAAATCAGACATCTCCCTCAAGAGATGAGGCCTGACGGTCAGCAGACCAGAGCAAGGGAGAGGAAGAGTAATAGAAGCCTGAGCATTTGAAAGTAGAACCAGGATTGGCAGGGAGCGCAGGGGAGAGGAAGATTAGTACTCCTTTCCCTGCCCTGCAGTTGCTGTGTAATCTCATGGCAAGTCACTTTCTCTCTGGTCTCGAGTTCTTTATCCGTACAACAGGTTCTTGGATGTGATATTCTTGTACACTCTCCCAGCTCTTCAATTCAACGCTACTCTCAACCTATTGCCCAAATCCATCTTCTCAAAGGGGAGCATGCCACATTATCCTCTGAAACTGATAAAGTTTCATGATATCAACTGCATTAAGTCTGAACTCTTCACTGTCCCTTCCTGGTTGGGTGATCAAGTCCTAATGGGCTGTTCCACAGACTGCACCTCCAGCCCTCCACTGTCACCACCATGGACACACACGGACACACACGGACACACACGTGCACACACACTTGCACGCAGAGCTTCCAGCGCTTTTTGCTTCCAGCTTTTTCTCATTTAGTTTTCTCCTCCTAAAATACTTTCCTGGACCCATTTCCACAAATGCAGATTTTACCTATCCTGCCAGCTCCCTTTCAAGCAATCTTCTCCCTGTGGCTCCTTGCCTCCAGACCTTCTCCATTGATATGAAAATAACCGCTCTATCTTCTAGAAAATGTACATACTTGATTGTCCATTGCATTGTAAATTGTTTTAGGTATGTTTGATCTCTTCTTTCAAACATAAAATGCTTTGCAGTAGGCTTCCTCCCCAGCAACCAAGGCAGAATTTAGGACTTAGGACCAAATGCTATCCAGTGAACGAACGAATGAATCCTTTATCTTGGCTAGAAAAGCAACACGATTGATGGCTTCCCTCTGGAAGATCAGTCACATTATCTTAGACCATGACTCTGGGCAGGGGCTGGGAAGGATGAGGAGGAAGGAAAGGGTGATTTCTCATGTATTACAATGTGCCCTGGTGTGCACGGATTTAGGCCTTCCCATATTTAGCATGTATAAACTTCATAAGTTAAGTAAGGATAGAGTTCTATAGCAATAGACACAAAATTAAAGCATTGGTTATTTTGCCACTTCATATCACATAAATTCTTAAAAGAACACCCAAGTTTACCTTTTTCCATGAAAAGCTAAGCACAAGTGATGGTTTTAATATTTGATGTACCTGCTTTGTAATTGGACTTAGTTCTCTTCCTAAGACTGTTGCCTATGCAAACTGGACCTCTGGCCAGGTCAGATAAGCATCAGCCTTTTGTAAAGAGATGAAAACTTGACGTGGTAAACAGCAGTGGTAGGCTTTTTGTAAAGCATTAAAGATAATGAAGCCATTTACAAAAGGCTTTTTTACTCTGTTCTTCACACCTCATTGTACAATGGGGGAAGGGGGAATGATCTCAATGCAAAAAAAAAAAAAAAGGAATACATCATCAGACTTCCTAAATGGATATTTCTCCCTATTTTGAATACTAGGCCTTTTCTTGAGGGAAAATGATGTCACAATGTCTCCTGGCTTAGAGGAATCAAGCAAATATGGACACATAGTGACTTGTATCTGCCCCTGGATTTCTGCATGATTTTACCCAGTTTTCAAACCTGGCTTTCAGCCAGTAGCTATAGAGTAATCAGTGCTTGCATTTTGGCAGATCACAGGAGCACATTATCTGAACGTATTTGGCCTATTCCAAAACTCAGCCCCTTACACAAATCTGCTGGCTTTGGCTTCAGGTAAGCCCCGAACATACAAGAGTTGGGACCATGCCTGGAAGCCAGTGAGCTCAGGGGTCAGGCAGTTCGGTCTGACTGGGGGCCAGTCTGTGGTGGCAGAAATGCAGATGGATGGAGCTTTAGTGCCTCTTGAGTCCATTATCAATGAAAAGTTTTAGAGACTCCAAAACACAAAGAGAGATGGTTTACAACACCCTTTTATTCTAACAAGTGTCTGCTCTACACCTACTAACTGTATTAGGCCTCAGAATTCAGTGTTGAGAAAAATGGACACAACACCTATCCTACATGCTAACACAAAGACAATAGGTCATACCAATTCCAAGGGAAAGGGTCCGTGAGGTTGCTGGGCTGAGACTTCCCAGTGGACCACTGGACAGTCTGGACCTGACACTTCAGCTGACAGCCTCCCAATGGAACAGGTGACAGTGAACCTGGAGATAGACCCCAGGGCTTGTTGGGAGAATACCAATATGGAGCACACATTTTTGTCTTCACAACAGCAGCAAGGAGGTAAAGGACGCTTTCCAAAGGTTCAGTCTCTGCGGTCTTGGTCTTAATGGCCTCACTGGCCCCTAGAACACTGTGTGGGATTATATGACTGCTGACGAAGGTCTACTAGTTCTTTATGATCTGGGCATCCAAGAATATGCCGTAGGATGTGCTTTGCCTCATATATAGCTGCAATACACACCCTCACACACTTCTGAAAAATCGCAGCAGAAATCACGGTAGGAGAGAGCATCTCTGACCAACAATAGGGATTTGATTAGATTTATATTTTCAAGTATAGTTTTAAGTGAATGAAAAGAGGTCCACAGTATGTACTTTGACAGTTTAGTTAAGGTATAATTTATATACCATAAAATTCACTCATTTTAAACATTCACATGTTTATGGAATTATATAACCATTACTGCATTCTAACATTAGAACAGTGCTGTCATCTCAAAAAGAAAACTTGTACACATTACAATCATTCCCATTCCAATCTGCAGCCCCTGGCAACCCCTAATCTACTTTCTGTCTCTATAGCTTTGCATATTCTTGACATTTCACGTAAATGGAATCATGCAATGTGTTGACTTTTGTATATGGCTCCTTTCATCTAACAGTGTTTTCAAGATCCATCTATGCTGTAGCATGTATTAATACTTTGTTCTTTTTTATGGCCAAATAATATTCCACTGTATGGATAAATCATATTCTGTTTATCCATTCACCAGTTGCTGAATGTTTGGTTTTTATCCACTTTGGGAACATTATGAATGACGTTGCTATCAACATTTCATGTATGACTCTTTGTGTGGACATATATTTTCATTTCTCTTGGGTACGTGACATTTTAAAGTGGAAAAGAAAGTACAGATGTATGAAAAAGGATCTGAAAGATTATGAACCAAGGTTTTGAAAGTGGTTATCTTTTTTTTTTAAAGATTTTATTTATTTCTTTGACAGAGAGAGACAGCAAGAGATGGAACATAAGCAAGGGGAGTGTGAGAGGGAGAAGCAAGCTTCCTGCCAAATGGGAGCTCAATGCAGGGTTTGATCCCAGGACCCTGGGATCATGACCTGAGCTGAAGGCAGACACTTAATGGCTGAGTCACCCAGGCACCCCTTAAAGTGGTTATCTTTAAATGGTATGATTTCTTCTTTTGACTTACCTAAATTTTCTTACAATAAACATATATTATTTTAAATGGTCCTATGTGTCTATAATAACACAAGGACAATAAAGTGCTTTTTTTTTAAAGTAGGCTCCACACTGGGGTCCAGTGCAGGACTTGAACTCACAACCCTGAGATAGACACCTGAGCCAAGATCAAGAGTCAGATGCTCAACTGACTGAGCCACCCAGGTGCCCCAATAAAGTGCTTTTTAAAAAAGATTTTATTTGTTTATTTGAGAGAGAGAGAGAGAGAGCCTGCGCCCACGAGCACAATGGGGGGAGGGGCAGAGGGAGAAGCAGACTCCCCACTGAGCAGGGAGCCTGATGTGGGACTCGATCCCAGGACCTTGAGATCATGACCTGAGCCAAAGGCAGATGCTTACCTACAGCTACACCGCTGAAGTGTTGTTGTTGTTGTTTTGGGTTTTTTTTTTTTTTTGAAGACAAAAAACAATAATACATACTTGGAAAGTTGCATTCCTTCTTTCAACAATTGAATCTTCTCGGGAATCCATGCCAGATGGTTTGTGTTGGGTTATGATTTTGAAATATCCAGTCAGATTTTTACCCATATTTCTAACCTTTGGCCCTTCACTCACCCAATTAGCTTAAGACATTCTTCGCAAGTGCTTTCCCAGAGGAAGGGTGGGGTGGGCTTCAAATTGAATGACACTAGATTTCTCCTCCTTTGCACAATAAATTTAATTTTACTTGGAAGCTCTCGATTATAAACAATCTTCAAATTTTCATGTCTTGCTTTTGAGTTGTGGATTAAATTCATATGCTGTGTAAGTTACTCAGCCTTTATTCAAGAGCCTTCAAGCTCAGAATGGCTTCAAGACTTCAAGACAATGTCTTCATTGCACATGCCCCAGTTTTCTCTTCACACCTCCCTGTTTCCATCCCTGATACACCAACCTCCCCAGTCACAATCCAGGGTCATTCTTGACTTCTCTCTCTTTCCAACTCCTCTCCCCAATTCGTTATCAAGTCTGGTTAATTCTTCCCTAAAATGTTCTCTACCATTGTCACCTTCTTTGAAGTTAGGTTCCCGTTATTTGCTGTCCCATCATTTATGAATTTAACCTTCACATATTCAACAGGAGAGCAGAGAGAGGAGAGAGATAAGAGGTCAAATGCCACCAGTACTGCCCTCCACCAGAGCTTTTGTGAGCAGGGAATGTGAAAGGCAAACCTGCCCCGCATCGGATCTCCCATTCTCTGTAATGTGGTCTCTCACCTTGCTAATTCTGTTGTTCACGGAAACCCATTATTTATTCAGCATGGCCCCCAGTTAAAAGTCAGATGCTTCTTCTGGTGCTCAACAGAGAAACAGCATTAGTCCCAAAGCTGGAGGAAAAATAGGCTGGGTTGGGCTCCAACATGAAGCCTTCCTAACTATTTTCAAGGATAATTTCAAGCAAAAATGTCCGCTATATACTTTTATTTCAATCACTAACATTAGACAGGCACTGCATGGTGCACTGTATGGTCATCAGAAAATTTCAAGTGCATTTTGAATGCACAAAATTGGGACAATTCTACCAAACAGACAAACCTTGGTGTGCCTGGAGGCTCAAATACCTGCAGGCCCCTGGAAGGCTCTGGCTAAAGATCTAGCTGCATTTCATCAGGCGACTTCATTATTAGCTTTCTGTTTTCCTACAGCACGTGGCCTAATAGACAGCCAGGCAAAGAACCAGAACCCTGCAGGATATTCTGAACAGAAACGCAAGCAGCGTGAAGGCTTTTGGTAGCATTCACAAATGTCCAGTAGGTCCCCTATGCCAGTGCACAGATGAAACACCCAACCACATAACTGAACACAGCAGAGGACGTCAGGCTAGCCATCAAGAGACTTGGGTTCTAGTTCCAACTCTGTTAATGAAGATATCACCCTAAGAACGTTGTTTCTTGCCCCAGGGCCTTTGTCATTCATTCATTCATTCATTCATTCATTCATTCATCTGCTGGATGGGGACCTACTGTCCATCTTCTTCTGTAGCTTTATGACATGGATCTGATAAAATAATGACTATAAAAGCAAACTGCAAACACTATGAAACTATTGCCACTGGAGTTCATAATCCCCAGCACTGCTTTTCCCATCTCCACTCAACCTTTTCAACACTACCGTCAAAGTCATCCATCAGTGTTTTCTCATGGTGGATCTACTAAACCACAAACTGACCCAAACACGGTATATATTGAGCCTTGATTTCCCCCAAGTAGAGCATGGATGAGAAGACTTTCCAGCATCAAGCTCTTAAATATAGGATCACTGAACTTATATCTAAATGTTCTAAGTGCTTTTCTTTAAGGAAAAAAAAAAAGTGCTTACTGCTTTAGGGTGATGGATGAATCTCCATTAAATTCTTTAAAGCATATGGCTTTGACATTTTAGTCCCACCTCTGATTACAAGTAAAGGATTATGCTTCATTACTGTGGAAGAGGTAGGAAGAAGAAACAGATTTGATTTTGTTGCCTTCTTTTTTATAATGACTAATTATAAAAAATTATCTAAATTGCAATGTCTCCCATTCCATGTGCCCCACTTAATCAAAAGGCAAGTAGCATTCACTCCAGTAAAGAATAAAGGGAATCAAGAATCCTGGGCACTTTATCTGTCCTTGTCACTAACTCACTACTTGCTGTTTGACTAGGAGATGGTAATCTTTCATATCAGTTTGTCCTAGAGAGTAGTTATAATGCCAGAAGCTCTCCATGACCCAGCACCTTCTATCTTAAATCAAAGCCTACAAAACTACTCTTAATGATCTGGCAAAGGGGTATTGCTAGCTAAATAGTGTGATTGTATGTCCCACTTGCTCTGGGCAATCCCAGCTTCTGACTATGGTCTCAGAGTAATTATTAATAGCACCGTTTTTCACTCTTAGAGTGGTCCCCTTTAGAAAATTGATTTTTGTTTTTATGCTTACCCTATAACACAAGACTTCTCTAAGCAAATATTTCCTGAGTACCTGTTAATATGAAAGTTCCTGAACATAACATTAACATGAACCAGTCATCTATTTTACTCTAAAAGAACAGAGTCTAATATGCTATAAATACTTCACACAAAGAAGAAAGTCATTGTATTTTAAAGTGCTATGCATGTTTAGGGTTGGGGAGGAATTACTTCTAATTATTACTATATTTTTTTACAAATATTTTCAAATACCTATTACAAGGCAGACACCTGACTAAATTTTATGGAAACAACAGGAAATAAGACATAGCCAAGGGGTTTGCTAGAGGCTAGTCAAGGTTATGAACACACACACACACACACACACACACACACACACACAATCACTGTACAGAGTGATTTGTGTTAAGGATGAGTCAGCCCATAGAAGGAACACACAGGTCTTAGGGAGAGGAGGGCAGAGAAGATCTGTTGAAGGAAACAATAGATAAGATGGGACCCGAGAGAGGAAGGGTATTAGGCATAGAAATGTAGGGCAAGGAGGAATGCTCCAGGCAAAGCTTAAAGTACAAGGAAAGACTGAAAACTGTAGGATCAAGGAATTGAAA
The DNA here is from genome assembly GCF_002007445.2 of Ailuropoda melanoleuca. NCBI lineage: Eukaryota > Metazoa > Chordata > Mammalia > Carnivora > Ursidae > Ailuropoda > Ailuropoda melanoleuca. Next base: position 76,422,764 of record NC_048218.1, read on the forward strand.
ATAGTTCATTATGGCTTGAGCATAGAATGTGAGGAGTATAAGAAAAGATGGATTATGGGGTAGGAGGTAATGGAGCTAGCAAAATTTGGACCAAAGGGCGGAGAGAACATAATTCAGAGAAAAGAACAGGGGAAAGTATCAGGGTGTGGCATGGCAGCAGAAAATCTATCCTGGTCATTGACTTTCTCCAAAGTTCATGGAGAATTTCTGAGCAAGTGATGGGCTGCCCGTAGAAGTGCTCAGGATGGTTGTTCTAAGCAATGGGACTGGGAGTGTGTGAGCTTGCTTCCTGCCTCTGGTCCCTCTTAAACCTTCCTCGCCTGCATGCATACGTAAGTATGGAGCCCTTAGAGATCACTGAATCCCATCCTCTGATTTAATAGATGAGAAAACTAAGCCTCTGGGCAAAGCATGTACCCAACAGAGTACTGGGTCCCTTTCCCCATTAGACCTCTATTTTTGCTTTTTCAGAGTTACAAATCCCAGCCCCAACCAACAGATCTGCACAGAATGAAAGCCTAAAGACATCAGGAATTGGGCCAAAAAGGAGTATGACATCCAGCTTTTCCCTGGTAATGGGTTTGACCAGGACCCAGATGGACAGAGCAGAATCAATACCATGTAAGAATAGAAGATGCCCACTCATTTGAGGAATGGTAAGCAAAAAATAAGACCAGGACGGGGTCTATTTAAAAGATATGTATTGTATCATGCAGGGATATTAGTTGTAAGAAATGAATTGGACTCTGACAATATAAACAGAAAATACACTTATTAAATGGAAGTTGAGGAACTTAGTCGCTTGTACCACTGACATCCCCAACACTTGGTGCTTTCTTTGGAACTGCCACCATGCTGCCTCTGGAAACCGAAATTAGCCAGTTCTGCCCTGCTTCTTTGAACCCCTCGTATTAGTCAATGCAGATACGTCCAACTGGCAGAGTTGACTCTGTGTGCTCTAATTGTAAGGGAGACTGAGAAATCGAGTTTCTGGGATTTTCAGTTTCTATATGGAAGACAAGCTTTGCTTCATAAAATGGGAGATTCTCCAAGCATAGGAAGGGAGAAGAAGGAGATTCAGATGCTGAGATACAAAAACAATGACAAATGTTCATTACAGTACAGAACAAGGGAAAAGAGAACATTAGCCTGGAAGTACAAAGGGAGAACAACATTCTGGAAATGATTTGTTGGAAGAACCAGAAGAAAATGATAAAGAAGTTTTGGCATTCTCTAAAAGCTTAAAGGCGATGCCGTTTTTGAAAGAACAGAAGTAATAAAGAAAGAGTCCAACATGAAAAGACAAAAGAACAACAGAAATGGAAATGGATAAAATGGGAAAATATTTTGGGAAATTTAAAAAGTATAACAGCAGAATTAACATCCACAATGGGGGCAGAACCAGAGCAGAAATGACCTGGAAAAGCCTCATCTATGAAATAGAGGATAAACCTGAATCTTTTTTAGATTATAGAGAAAAGCCTAAAGAGATCAAAATAAAAAGAGAAAATGATCTACATAAGATAGGAGTCAGAGATCCAAACTGAGAATCACTGAAGGTCCTTGGGGGGAAAGCAGGACTTAGGTCAGAAGCAATATTGATCAGAAACAATGATTAAGAGCATACCTAGAGGAAACTTTCCTGAGCTGCCGAGAGTTTGCCTGAGTATGCCAACCAAAAAGTCCACTGCATTCAAGGCAAAGTACAAGAAATTCACACTGAGACACATCAGAGTGAAATGTCTGAAGCATACCAGTAAAGCACAACAATCCTTTAAACATCCAGGTGGCAAAAATTGTTTACCTAGAATGGAATTAAAATCACATTGACCTCAGGATGCCTGGGTGGCTCATTCAGTTAGGCATTCCACTCATGATTTCAGCTCAAGTCATGATCTCAGGGTCGTGGGCTCAAGCCTTCCCTGTCGGGCTCCGCACTCGGTGTGTAATCTGCTTAAGATGCTCTTTCTCCCTCTCCCTCTGCTCCCTGCCCCCCCCCCCCTGTGGGTGCTCTCTCTCTGAAAAAAAAAAAAAAATCACATTGACTCAGCTGTCTCAGCCACAATAAAAATTCCAAAAGCAAATAAAACAATATTTATATGGATTTGTGGAAGAAAGGTTTTGACCAATGAATTTGTTTTACTTGTATGAAAGCAACAAAGAGACATCTTAGGTATGAAAAAGAAAATACTCTAAGACCTTGCTTCTCCAAGTGTGGCCTGTGGACTGGTGACATCAACATCACCCGGGAGCTTGTTAGAAAGGCAGAATCCCCAGCCCACTACATTTTACCAGACCCCCAAGTAATTCCTAGGCACATGACCATGTGAGAAACACTGGTTTAAGACACACTCTACAGAGCAAAAACAAAGCAAAGAGAAGAACTCAAGAATGGTGAAGTGATGGTTTAAATGATTGGCGAACTGCTCTTCAAGCCATCAACAGAGCCCCACCTTGTCGGGAGGTCCCTGAGGAGCGGGGTCTCTGCAATAACAGGAAGACTGGTACCCCCTCGAAGCAGCATCAGGAACCAAGTGTACCCTTTATCCATTTCAAGTGGTTTCTTGTCTCTTGTGAGACTAATGCTATAAATAACTGAACATAAAAAATGTCTCTTGGGGGGCACCTGGGTGGTTCAGTCCATTAAGTGGCTGCCTTTGGCTCAGGTCATGATCCCAGAGTCCTGGATTCAGCCCTACACCACATCTGGCTCCCTGCTCAGTGGGGAGTCTGCTGCTCCTTCTCCCTCTGCCCCTCCCCCTGCTTGTGCTCTCTCTCTCACGCGCTCTCTCTCAAATGAATAAATAAAAATTTGTTTAAAAAAAGGTATGTCTCTTGAAGGATGGATCTCTTACATAAGGTTTAACATAACTGAAAAACCAATAAAGTATGATCAGAACAAACTTTAAAAAAATCCCAGCTATTGTGAAAAAAAATGGAAAGAAATAGAGCAAATTATTAAGTAATGAAATTATTCTTTCTTTTGAAATGCCTGTATTACCATGTTTTCTTGAATGAACTATTATAGATGATAAAAATAAACAAAAATATTTTCTAACATGAGAATACCAAAGCAAGAGAGCAAATTGTATCTTTCTATAAGCCTTCCTTTCCAGCATAATCTCTCACTGTTCCCTTCCTGCGCTCTGTGTTCTGACAAATCCACCTCATACTTTTCCATCTCAGCGTCTTAGCTTACGGGGAAATCCGCTTCTCCCAGCCCACCAAAGACGTCTATGGGCACGAATCCTTTAGTCCTTCAAAGCCAGTTGAGGTGCAGCCTTTCCGTGAAGACCTCGCTGATAGTTAGAACCATTGACATCCTAACTCCCCCGATGTCTCTTCAGGTCTTTAACACTTTATATCTCATGTTATCATATTATGAGTGTTGTTAGTACTAACCATAGTAGTAATGGTCATGGTAGCAGTAACATTTAAATACCTTTGCTGTACTGTGAACTCTTCAAGCCTTTTTGGAGTTTTGGAAACACCTTGATTATAGTATTAAAAACAAAGACAACAGGCCCCAAATGGAGTCACTCACACCAAGCCCCACATCATCAAACTAAGACTTAATGCTTGACTCAATTACAGTTTTGGGTATCCCAGAAAGGGAATCCTAAACTAGTCATTCAAAATCACCAGGTCAGCACTAGTGAGGAAATCTGCCTGACAGACCCCTCGCATCCCCTAAAAGAAAGTGACCTTGCTACAAACAATCCACTTCTTGCTGGTAAAACTTCGCTGTGCCCGCTCCCTTCTGCCTATAAAATTTTGCATTTTGTACAGCTCCTCGGAGCTCCTTTCTATCTGCCATATGGGATGTTGCTTGATTCATGAATCGCTGAATAAAGTTGATAAGATCCTTAAAATTTACTCGATTGAACTTTTTTCTTTTTTTAGCAGTTCTGGAATCTGAAGGATTCTGGGTCTGAAGGAAACTCCTGACAGCTTTGGGGACGATGAGAAACACAGGCTAATGCTCATGAACACTTTTGAGTGCTCCATCTTTCTAGCCATTTCTGAGGCCCATGGGTAGCTTCCTCTCAGTTCTGAGCTCCATCATCTTTGTGCTGGGCTTCTGATCTAATTGGCTTTCTAGTCCTGGGTGGGTCAGTTTGAGCTAGCAGAGGATGGTCCCCCCCCCCCAGGACCCCAGCCTCAGCCTTTGGTGCAATGTACTGTTCCCCATTTGATTAGAATCTCCATCCACGGTCCCCATTCATTTGGGTCTGCTAGTTCAGTCCTTTCCCCAGTCCCCAGTTCCACACTGGGGATTGCTGGTGGTATACACAAGCCTTCTCATGGCCTGGTCACTATTGGTTTCCATTAATGTGCACATGAGGTAAAGGCTGTTGCTAATGGGAATCTCAGAAGCCAAAGCCACAGAATTTGTGGGCATGGGTAAAGCACTTGAAAGCTTGGAGAGCACTCACCACCTAATGCTAAGACCCCCATGTTAAGATAAGTTGGTCACAGAATGGGTTAGATTGACACTAGGTCACTTGCCAACCTCAAGAAAATTTCCATGCAACAAGGTGCACTGTAAACACCACACCATCCCAAACCCAGGGACATATCCCTCTTAGGTATAAATTTGGCTTCCAGAGACCCAAGGGAACCTTAAGTTCTGACAAGCTGAGTATGCCGCCTTCTACCACACCTGCTTATTTTATGTCTAAGATGTAAATATCTTATGTCTACAGATATCTACAAAAATGGAAAAATCTTACTAAAAATAACCCCAAATTACAATGGCCATTCAAGATCATCCAGTTAAAGCATGTACTTGAAAGCAGGGGTACCCAAATCAAACAGAATGGGATCCATATTTTAATTGGTATGCAGAAGCTTCTGAAAGCTTCAGGATTCCAGAATAGCTTCATTGAAAGATTCACTGCAAAAGGCTAATGAAAAACTAAAGATATAAGTTGTACCTAAAAGAAAAAACGGTGAGACTGACATGATTTCTGCTCCCCTCTAACCTCCTTTATGTGAGTATTCATATTCTACTGGTGCTGTATCTAAATTGCCCTTCCACTAAAATGTACCGAACAGTTAAAATAACAGCACCGAACCTGCAGGTATCTTCCACTCCTTGGTCAAAGACCAAACTAAGGGCCATAGTTAAAGAGTTTCCTAAACCCAGGGACGTTCCTCAAGAAGTTAAAAATAGAGCTACCCTGTGACCCAGAAATTACCCTACTAGGCGCTTACCCACAGATATAGATGTAGTGATCCGAAGGGGCACATGCACCCCAATGTTCATAGCAGCATTGTCCACAATAGTTAAACTGTGGAAGGAGCCGAGATGTCCTTTGACAGACGAATGGATAAAGAAGATGCAGTCCATATATACAAAGGAATATTGCTCAGCCATCAAAAAGGGTGAAAGCTTACCATTTACATCAATGCGGATTGAACAGGAAAGTATTATGCTGAATGAAATAAGTCAATCAGAGAAAGACAATTATCATATGGTTTCATTCATATGTGGGATATAAGAAATAGCGCAGAGGATCATAGTGGAAGGGAGGGAAAATGGGGAAGAAATCAGAGAGGGAGACAAGCCATGAGAGACTTTTGACTCTGGGGAACAAAATGAGGGTTGCTGGAGGGGAGGGGGGTGGGGGGATGGGGTAACTGGGGGATGGGCGTTAAGGAGGGCACTTGATGAAACTAGCACCTGGTGCTATATGCAACTGATGAATCACTGACCTCTACCTCTGAAACTAATGATGTACAGTAAGTTGTCTAATTGAAGTTAAATTTTAAAAAAGGAAAAAAAGATGCTTTCTACACAGAAAACAAAAAAAGAGTTTTGAGTCCTTATCAGGGCCTATGACCTCAGGTTGTCAGATCTTTATCAGCTTGGGCAGGTGTTGATAGCACCTGGGGAAACCCAAAAATGGATGCAGGAAGCAGAATGGCATAACCCTGAGGGTGATATTCAAAATTCCCAGTCTTCAACACATTCCCCTCATGGACCAGAAAAGCCCACAAAAAGCAACTGATCTTTAAAGCCATTAGTAGGGTCTTCCCTGCCCACACCAGATTGGCCTATTGTTCAAACCTGCAAACAAAAGAAAGCTAAATCAGCCGCAGGCTTGTGTGTGTGTGTGTGTGTGTGTGTGTGTGTGTGTGTGTGTGTGAGAGAGAGAGAGAGAGAGAGAGACCCTAAAGCCCATCTGGAAGCTCTCTTCCTACAGCATTCTGGGCTCCCTACAATAGATGATTATCACCCAGCCTGCTCCGGCTGCCCTGTTTGTAAATGAATTCTCTCCTGAGATCCGTGGACTGATGAAAGGCAGAAAACAGGATGGGAAGCCACCGGTCTGACTGGGCTTGCAGCCGTAGCTGAACACTTCGAAAGGACCTTGGAACAACACTTACACAGAAGTCCGATGAGCTATTAACCTTACAATTTCAACAGCTCTAAGGCCAGAAACCTAAAATAACACCTGGGCCACCCCCATTGTCCGACATCAAAATGCCGACCCAGGGGGTCAGTGTCTCACTTGTAATTAATAGGGCACTAGAAAAAAAAAAAAAAGATTGTCCTCGAAGATTTCATGCAAATCTTTCAATGTCACCTCAAATGTTGGTAGACCTGGGGATATCTATTCTAGACGGAGGGCCCCCAGATGAGCGCCCCCCCCCCCAGATCTCACAGAACTCTTAAGAGATTCTCTAGCAAACTGCTACCAGTAATTCCCTAAAACAATTCCAAGGGGAAACTAAAGTTAGAATTAACGCAAACCTTTGCCAAACTCTGGTAGATACTGGGGCTTCACCCTGTCCTTTAAACCGCATCTCATGTACCTTTGGAGTAAAGAAAGTTCTACAGTGGGAGTACCTAATAAAATTCAGAGAGAGTTTCTATCTCAACCAGTATTAAGTGACTCTGGGACCTTTCACTGAAAAACGTTCCTTTTTGCTGTGTGATACAGCTGCTGTCAACCTGTTGGGCAGCGATCTCCATTACTAAAACAAGCAGGGCAAGAACCGCCTGCCCTCGGGCTACCGAGCTCTTCAAAGCCTTTCACCTTCTGCATGCTTGAAAGAGATAACCAAGCCCTGGGATTGCTCCGTAGTGGATTTAACCCCAGGACTAACCTCCTGTGAGATCCTTCTGAGTTCATCACCTAATCTGCATCTTAAACGGTGCCTCATTCTGAATCCTGCCAGAGGTTACTGCCCCCGCCCGAGGAGGTCCACCCCGTGACCGTGACCAAGAAGTGGGAATATCCCATTTCAGGACCCTGCATCCTGATGCACGAGGCACCCCTTTGACTAATCCTGAACTAACCTCGCTCGTCGATGGGTCAGACTGTAAAGAGGGAAAAGGGGGTTTCCAGGCTGGCCAGGCTGTTGTAACCCAGTCTGAACTCCTTGAGAGGGCGAGCCTCCCACCAGCTCTATCAGCCCCACAAGCAGAGCTCCGTGCCCCGACCAGAGCATGCCAGGTATCAGGAGGACGAACTGTTGTATCTATCCTGACAGCCAGTAGGCCTTCGGGGCCATCCATGATTTGGGGATGTTACAGAAACAAAGGGGTCTTCTTGCATCCACTGTAACGCCAGTTGTGATGGGCACTGGGTGTTACACATAACTAGTCAATCATGGAACACTACATCAAAAACTAATGATGGACTGTACAGTGGCCAACTGAACATAATACAAAAAAATTTGAAAAAAAATGAACAACAAGTAAATGACCTTCTGGGCGCTCTTCTCTTACCTTCTGAAACTGCTGTCATCAAAACTGAGGCTCCCACAGGAAAGACTGACTCTGAGGGTCGGGGACGTGCCCCGGCTGACTCCCGTGCAAAGGCAGCAGCAACCGCACATGTAAAGGTTGTGGCCCACGTGGACAAAGTCCATTCTGCTTCTACCACAAATGAATCTTCTCTGCCAGATCTTTGCCGTCCTGAGGGGCTTGAGACATGGCAACAGTCTGCTCCTGAATCAGAGAAATCGCTGTGAGCGAACGATGGTTGTATATTCAACCAACACTTGGGAAAACCTGACACAGACACTTGGTTCTTCCCAGTTTCTTGGCAAGAAGTGTTCCGTCTTTTAGGTGTTTTTTTTTCTTCCTTCTTTCAGCCAGCACTGTGCAGTCACGGTGACTGAGATGAGGAACAACACGGATGAGGAGACGTCTATAAAGTTGTAAAAAGTTTACTCCCAATGTCTCACCGTTAGGTCCACAATCCCAGGAAAACTCTCTTTGCTTCCAGAGGCCTCAGACCTCTGCTCTTTGAGCCTCTGCCACTGAACTTCATACAGTCGCCGCCTAGTACGCGTTACCGACATGTCCTTGTTGTCCGTGTGTTCTCTGGAGGTGTTGAAGCCTTCCCTTGCTTGCTTCCCTTGCAGCTGCCCTCACAGGGGCAAAAACAAACAAACAAACAAACAAACAAGTAAAAAAAAACTGTTGGGAAATGTGTTCTCACTTGGGCTACACCTTCCACAATCTTCAGTGACTGAGGCACCCACTTCACGGGGCAAATCATATAAGCCTTAACAAAAACTTTGCAAACTTCTTGGAGTTATCACCCTTGATCATCAGGCAAGGTCAAGAAAACTAATGAGATCCTCAAACTCAAAACTTTGAACCTACTGAAATGTTGGGACTACCCTGGCCTAAAGTGTTCTGTCTGGTCCTTCTGACTGCAGTACACCCATTTGGAAACAGAAACTCATGCCCCGTGAAATAGTCACCAGTGTGCCGATGTCTACTGGCCTATAACCTTCTGCTGATCCCTTGTTATCTCAATAATGTCACCAGCTACTCTAAGTTTGTAATATCTCACACTGAAGCCTGTCCTCGACAGGTAAAGACTCTTTCCCAGATCCCAAGGCAAAGGATACTCTTGGTTCCGGCCTGGAGCTTGGTGAGTAGGTATTCTGGAAATGTCACCAGAGGACGACAGCCCTGGAACTCCTTTAGAGGGGACCTTACCAAGTGTTCCTGACAAATGACACTACTTGGAAGCTAGAAGGCATTGGGCCTTGGGTACACATCTCACAGCTGAAGAAGGCCTTTCCCGATGTCTAGTCCTGCGCCAACACTGGAGAAGTCCAAATCAAATAGGCAAGGAAAATAACTAGCTCATGTTAAGGAAGGCTGTGTCTACACAAGATTCCAGATCAAGATTTTATACTTTAAATACAAAATTCTTTCCTCTTCTTTCTTTCCTTTAGTCTGGTATTGGATTGGAAAGATAATGCCATCTTATGTATCTACCAGGCCATTGTTAAGGGGGATGAACTTCCAGACTGCCAAATTTGTCATCAAAATCTCTCAAGTGTTCATGATGTTAGAGACCCCCTCGTCCTTCTTGTGACCAATTTTTCTTTTATTCCCGAAGTCACAATAAACTACAATGGGCCCCTTTCAGAAATTACTTAGTGTCTAACTTTTACAGCCAGAACATCCAGTGTCTTGTTTTTGCCTTTCTCTAATTATAACTTTACTTACCCGACTAGACACACATACCTATGCAAATCGCAGAACATGTGCCCCCCACATTTCTGTGATTATCTAAATCAGATCTGCCTCCAACCTCCAATTGTGAAAAGATCTCACCAGCAGCATCTTTCTTTGCAAGCAACATAAAACAACTTTTTACTTCAAGCTAGGAGATTTACTTCCCAAAGGTGTTAAAACTTAAACATCCCTGTTTGAACAGGCAGATGCAACAATTTCTGCAAATGAATCCATTAACAGGGCCACCTTAGCAAGAGTGGTTTGTGCCCTGATAGGATTTATCTTTGTCTATGTTGGTTATCCTTCTCCTTGGGCCTGTGAATGCCTAGATGACTGGTTCATAACTGGGAAATGCGTCCTAGGTTATCTAACTGTGCCCCTAACTGTCCACAGTTGAACTGAGACACCTCAGTGATCACATCCCCTGAGTTTACATTGTCAAGTTAGAAGGAGACTGCAGGAGACATTCATGATTCAGGTTTGCTTCCTTTGGCACATCCTCACTTCCTTGGCTAGGAGGAAGTATGAATGAGGCCATGATCAGGAGCTTTTTCTTAACTCGAAGATACCACAGAATCTACTGTTAAAGCAACAGCTGCCCAACAAGGATCCTAGACTCTCTGGCCAAAGCTGTTCTTGATGATAGGACAGCCCTTAATTATCTCTGAGCTGAGCAAGGAAGCATTTGCGCTATGGCCAACACCACCTGCTGTTCTTGGATCGACGCTTCTGGAGAAGATGAAACTCAGCCTAAGGAACTGACTCTTTCAACAGGGTCTTTCTTCAACTTTTTTGATTTTGATTGGTTTGGGTCTTGCAGCTATGGCACCAAAGTGCCCTCCAGACATTGGGAATTATCCTACTTATAACAAGCACAGTAGTCTCACTGGTGAGCTGTATTCTCTCAGAAGCTATAAATGCATGTTTGCAGCTATTAACCACCAAGCAAATGATCTCCCTCAGACTAGAATGTCAGAGAATGAATGGAGAAAATAACCGACTTAAAGTACGGGAGCCCAAAGTCATGACCTGTGAACGCCACAGGGAGGATGAGCAAGAACTGTGAGAACTTCAGAGTGATCGCTGGGAGTGACGCTAATGCCTTAAATTTTGATCACATCTCTTAGTGAGGCTGGGAGTCTGGTCCAAAGGAGGTGGGGATTGTAAAAACAAAGACAACAGGCCCCAAATGGAGTCCCTTACACCAAGCCCCACATCACCAAACTAAGACTTAATACTTAACTCAATTACAGTTTTGGGTCTCCCAGAAAGGGAATCTTAAAGCAGTCAGTCAGGAATCACCGGGTCAGCACTAGTGAGGAAACCTGCCTGACAGACCCCTCGCATCTCCTAAAAGAAAGTGACCTTGCTGCAAACAATCCACTTCTTGCTGGTAAAACTTCGCTGTGCCCGCTCCCTTCTGCCTATAAAAGTCTTTCATTTTGTACAGCTCCTTGGAACGCCATTCTATCTACTATACAAGACACTACTTGATTCATGAATCATTGAGAAAAGCCAATAAGGTCTTGAAAATTTACTCAGTTGAATTTTGTTCTTTTAAAACAATAGTAAGCATCAATAGGTGATTAAGTGAATGATTAAAAAATTTGTCCTAGGATTCGAATCAGGCCCGAAAGATTGTGGAAACATCATACCATTTCTTCTTTTATCTTTTACCAGCTGTTAGCATGGCTTTGAATTTGGTTTAATATAGCAACCCAGTGCTTTAAGTATCAATGCTTTTTAGGTTTGACAAATAGAAATCCCAAGAAAATACTTAAGTGTTTCTTTTTAAAAAGAAACACCAAAAGAACATGTTCTACCTCTCTTTATTTAGAACAATTTTCTATCCTACCTTGGGCAACTTGTTTCCCCCGCTCCAGAGAAACTGTTTGCTCTAAAATTAGACGAAATGAGTTTGGATCAGGAGCTCTCTAAGGCCCCTTCCAAATCTAGCCTTCCATAATCCTAAAATGATGATAAAGCCAAGTTTGGCTGGTAGGGACTTCAGTTGCTGTGGTCCAAATACTATAATGTCAAAATACAGTAATTTTCAATAATGCTTAATTATTTACAGAGTGCTCAATCGGTTTCTTTCTGGTTCCTCACATCATCCAGTCTCTGCTATAGTATTATTTTTTCTTTCTAGAACAACCTAAAGCCAAAGGCTTCTTCTCTGTTTGCTTTCTCAAGGGGAGGCGTGCCTTTTGCAGCCACAGCTGTCCCCAATTAACCTTTCTCCTAGCCACCAGAGCACGGGTCCCTGTGACTCAGCAATCCCAGCCTCTGAAGGAGCCCATCATCATGACAAAAAATCAGCAATTACATTTTCTCATACACTAGTCCTAACTTAGGCAAATACTACTTTCTTCACAATGCAGTGGAAATTTTATTGCGAATCTACTTAATACATAGTTATACTTTGTAAGCTGTGAATGATATGTAACACAAAATCTACCATAACCCAGACCCTAACATTTATTTCCAATTTTTCAGTTAATGGATGGCTTCCACACATATGAGTGCCATATTATCTCCTACAGTGAGATACTATTAATTTAGATTAATGATTACTCAATGATTGTTGAATTGACTTTCAAATGTGTTGTAGTTAAGAAGTCTCAAGAGAGGCCTCTGCTGACACTTTGTTGTGGCCAAACCAGCTGCCAGATCCAGCAGTGAGCCCTGTTGCGTAGATACAGATGGAGACATTCTATTTTATTCATCCATCCCTAGGTGATCACTCAGTTTATTCACATGTCAACTCAACCACTCAAGTTCAAATCAGATTTTTTTCTTCCTCTATAAAGTCCTCTAGATCTTCACCTTTCCAGCCAGAAATACTTTTCCCCTTCTGAATACGTATAGCACCTTTGCTGTTCTTCATCTACCCATTTTTATTTTTATTTTTAAAAAAATTGACGACATTGCTTTCTTCCTGTTTACATTTTATAGCCTCTATTGCTCTATGACTATCTACACCATACCTACTGAATGAAAATCTAAGGGGCATCTGTAACTATAAAAACCTCATGGTTCATATATGGACCCAGTGCAGGAACCATATACGTAGGTCACATATTTCTTGTGACAGTAGAAGACAGTGGTTAAGATCCCAGGCACCGGAGTGCCAGACTGCCTGCGTTCACATCCCAGCTCTGCCACTTACAAGTTAGGCCTTTGGCAAGTCACTTAAATACCATGAACTCAATGTGTAAATGGGGATATAATACTACCTGCTTCCGAGGCTTATTGTGAGCTTAAATGAGTCAACGTGTATAAGCACTAGGAGTGCTGTTTCTCTGTATGTGCTATGTGTTTCGCGTGTCATTGTCCTCTATGGTAGTCTGTACTCAGGAGTTGTTTTCTAAATGAATACATAAAAACAAGAGACCCACAATCCTATTGATGTGAAGCATATTATATGCATGTCCTTGTATTACATATTTCTCAGGGCATTTAGGGGAACTAACTGACTTAGATTAATAAATCAGAGCTCTCTGTGATCTTTACAGAGCATCCATACTAGTCTATGCATTATTTAATTTTTCATGTTTTTATAATAACTAACTACTTTCTTCTTTCTCTGGCAAACTTCATAGACCATGTCACTGTTGTCAACAAGCAAGTACAGGGCATTTCTGAAGACTTCACTGGCCCAGCCATGCCATGGCATGGGTTGAGAGTCCCCCAGCAGAGGAAATTCCACGGTCATTTCCCAGTGACATGTGACAAACTGGAATCCTGACCGAAGCCTGAGATGAGTGAGACATGAGTGCACAGAGCAGATATGAGGAAGCCGTGGGCAGGAGATCAGGCTTTGTCGTAGCACATACAAATTAAGAACTCCGATTATTTGTACTCTCCCTACAACTTGTACATATTTTGGTTACCAGATTACATTTTTTATATACTATACTTTCTTTAAATGACAGTGAGTGAGAAAATCAAATGTGATATCTTTAAGCAAAAATTAGCATTACTTACGACAGTAACATGTTTGTAAAATTGCCACAATAATCTTACCAGTCCTGTATGCATATGTCTTTGTGATGTGACTTTGCCATTTCTCCCCTAAAGAGGTGGAGTTTTGTTATCCACCCTTTCAATCTAGGCTGGCCTTGTGACTTCGATAGAAGAATACGACAGGAATAATATTTTGCAGTTTCTGAGCCTAGACCCCAAGAAGCCTTGCAACTTCTGCTCTTACCTTCTCTTGCTGGGTCTGCAATTCAGCTGTGTGTGGAGAAGAGTAGAATCTAGCAGTTAGCCTGCTAGAGACATACAGCTTTGCCGAAAGGAGCACCGATCAGCTCCAAGCCACAGACAGTTGACTGTAGATCCATGAGTGTACCTGGAAAGTTCTGTGGAATGATTGCTGCAGCTGATCCCGGACAAAATTACTGACCAAGAGAATTGTGGGCTAATCAGTGAGTATTTTAGGTCACTAAATTTTGGGCTGGTTTGTTACACAGCAAAGGCTAGCCAATACACATAGTGTATCTCATTGAAAGGAAAATCTGCTCTTTAGTTCAGTGAAGGTATTAGATGGTTAACAAGCCTCCCGGGCCTTTTAAAAGGGATCTGAAGTGAAAGTGGCAGATTATAACAGTGTGGGCACAAGCACATCTCAGAGAAAAAATATGTAATAGGACAGGGTTTTCATTGAAGAGGCACTGGCTTTTTGTGGCGATTAGGTAACTACAATGCAGGATTTACAAAGAGTTTCTCAAAATGATTCATACTTATCTCTACAGTTAGGGTCCAGTTTATAATTTTCCAAATAGTTTTAGCTACAATATCTCTTATGGTTTGGAATAAAAAAAATAACTGTTAAAGCTGTGAAAAGGGCCATAAATTCAAACTTGTCATCAGAGTTAGAAATGACTGGGGACTGTCACCCCAACCTTCCATTTTTATCAATTTTTAAATATTGAAGAACCAATTAAGACTTCATCTGAGGGAAGTCTACAAGCGTGTGCAATGACACTTGTACAACTCAAACAGTTCATTCACAGACAGAAACCAAAGTGAGTTAATGAGCCCCGCCCGCAGCACACGCTTGTGAACTCAGACGTCCAGACTTCTTTACCGCAGACTCTGCAGCTGCACCGTAATCGCTATTTTCCCACAGTCGAGGAACCTGGGCTCAGATGCCTGCTTGAGATCGTCTAGCCCGGGCAAGGCTCTAACACAAGTTTACTGATTCTAAACCCAGATATTTCACCCTGGCCGGTGATGTCTGGGAACTGGGAACTCTGCTGAGTCAAAGCTCAGCCATTGGAAAATTACACACTACATATACACAATTGCCCACTTGTCATGGTCCCCATAAACCAAGATTAATTCTCAGAGAGTGAAATGGCCTATGTTTCAACATTCTTGTAGAAATCCTTGCACCCTAATGTTACAAAAACAGTGGCATTCTTCCTTAAGCAAAGCACAGAAAAGAAATAAACTTGTCCTTGTTGATCCCTGAGGTACAGAAGTAGGATCAAAAGTTGGAAGTATAAGAGATAGATTGCAGTGTACATTTCTTATAATGGTTTTTAAAAAACCCTAACTGCTGTCATAAAATCAGCAGCTCCTGTCCCTGAAGGTGTCCAGAATGGTACAGATGAGACTTCAGGACTCATTAGGAGGCTGGATAATCTGACATCTGAGATTCCTGTCAGGAAGTTTATAAGAGCTCAGGTCCTTGGTCTCAAGTGAGGATTACTGCTTTTATTGAGTCTCTGAAAAATCTTGTCCCCAGAGAAGAGGCCTGTTGCATCTGTTTCCCCAAACAAGGAGGAAGACTTTATTCAGGAGTCTTAGAACAGAAAGAACATTTGCTCTGACTAGTGAGCCTGGGCCTGAAATTCGTCAGCCCTTTATATGGGCATGCTGTTTTATAGATAGTATTTCTGGTGGGGTCTTCAGGGCTCTTGGATATCCTTCGCCAAATGTCGTCTCTCCTGGGGAGACAGACTTCAATAGGAGCAAACACTTCCTCGTGGTTTTGCTTATTTCGATTCCCTCACGTATGCCAAGGCAGGGAGCAGTGAGGTGAGGAGGGGGCAGGAAAAGAAGGAACTTATACTGATCTTGAAGATGTGCCAGGCAGTGGGCCTGGGGCTTTGCAAAAGTTACCTTCTTTAATCCTCCAGGCAACCATAGAGACAGCCAGTTTAATTTCCCGATTTTGCAGAAACCTGACGCTCTGAGAGCTTAACTGTCGAAGTCACATTGCTAAAAGGGGTAAGCTGGCCCCAAGCCCCCACCTTTCACTCCAGCAGCTTGACTGGAAAGGCTTTGGGGAAAGTAGCCCAGTTTCTTCACTGGAGTTCAAAAGAATGATGGATTCGTATTCTCTAGCCACGTAATCTGTGTCATACGTGCACACCGTCATCACCTCAGGAAGTCCCTGAGGAGGGGAAAACAGTGTTCTCATTTAATGGAAAGCCCACTGGGCTGACCAAACGCCCTTCGCTCTGAGCTCGTCTGTCCACTTGTAAATAAAGGGATTTGGACTACATGCTTTCTTAGGCCCTATTTCTAGCTCTAAAAAGTTTCCATGGAATCAGTCAAAGCAAATATTACCTGACTAATGTGTGCTAAGGAATTTCTTTCAATGGCAGAGAATCCCTACCTCTATGAGTTTTATTTTTAAACTCTTTTTTTTTTTCATGTGCATTCTCGGTACAAGTAGAAGGTGTTAGAGCAGGGACCTTTATTTATTACCAGGGTGTTTTTGGCATAAGCAGGAACCGCAGTGAGAGCTTCCCACACACACATGAGTGTCACAGACACCTCTCTTAGGGGGTGCAAGCAGAGCCCCTCTCAGCCTTTGCTGAGAAGACAGCAGCCCGCCAGGTGGGGCTGTAGGTGACAGGGAATGTGGTGGGATACAGCCATTTTAGCATGAACCCTAGCTCAGAATGTGATGGCGGGCAAGACATGGTTCTTCCAGGCCTCTAGTTACTCCTCTCTGAAAGGATGCACTCAGGTGAATGGGTGGCTAAGGAACCTAATAAGATGGCCAGCACATGATAATATAATTTTATCCGTTGGTTATAGACTTCAGTCTTGCAGGGCTGGATTTGAAAATATGCCTTTCAGACCCTCTTCGGGCCTCCTAGATCACCTTGGCTAGTCTAGTCCACCTCGTAGAATATATAGTTATGAATTAGTTACCTTGTGTGTTACCTGATTAAAAATTCCAACCCCAGGAACAGAATAAGATTTTGCTCTTTATAGAGCAAAAAAAGGCATTACTGAGAACCAACTGGAAAGCACCTCTAATTAGACAAAAATGGCTCACAGACAAAACAAGAATGAATGGGGCTCACAATCACGCAATCAATAGATTTAACTCCATCTCAAGGAGACCAGAGAAAGATGTTAAGTTCAGCCTTTTCCACTGAGGCTCAGCCCAAGACCCTCGTCTTCCAGCTTGAGAGTCTTTGGTGAACCACAGCCAGCTGACAGGCATAGCTGGACAAGGACTATAGGTCTGTGGCTCGTGGAGAGCATTTTTGTTAAACTGGCTGGCTGGGTTCTAGTCCATTCTCCTGCTATATTCAAGAATCCTTTCCAGAGCGTCCCCGACAAATGGTTGTTCCCTCTTTGTTTTAACTTTTCCTACAACTGGAATGTACTGACTTAATGCAGTGGCTGGTCCCATTCTTTTATAGCAATTAATTAGAAAGTTATACCATCATACAGTCTCTCCATAACTGAATAAAAGACATCTTTCTATCATTCACTCATGTTAAACTTTCTGATGAAGGAACCATTTCCTTTAAAACTTATTAGAATTGTTGACTGGAAGCAACAGAAACAGACTCCGGTTATCACATGTGAAAAGGTATTGGTGTCAAAGTGGTAAGAGAGATCACAAAGTAAGCGGGAGATTGAAAGAGTATGCTTGCACAATAGGCACGACTGGCAGCCAAGATCATATGTCAGGAAGAGTCTGGTCTATGTGTGGGTGCTCTAAATGGCCTGACCTGCAAATGTTTCCTCTGCCTGGACCTCCTTCTCTAAAGAGTCAAAGTCCTGGGAGCAAGTACGTGATTGACAATACTCAAGGCACGTGCTTCAAGTTTAGGTCTTCTTCTAACGGGGTGACCATAAGCCTTTGTCACCGAACTCTCTGAATACATATAGATGGCTTACTTTTGTGTTCCCTAATTGTGCCTTGTTGCTCTGCCGGTCTCCAGTAGAGACACACAGTTCTATTCCAGAAGATTCTTTTAGAAATGTGACAAAATTAATTCTGCCATCAAATCCAGTTGTACCTTCCAGCTTGTTAATGCCATGTATAACTTTACACTTCTATTACCCGAAGTAAAACACACCAGTATCACTTAATGAACTTTTTAATTGACTCTTTAAAATAGTCGTGCAATCAGGCTCCTCATTTGATTCACGCACAAAAATCTGCAGCCAGGCTGAAAGGCAAAATGTGAATCACAGTTTAAATAGAAGCTCTTCGACTGCTCTGTAAGACAAACAGAGGTATTAATTAGCACATACTTTAGGGCATGTTTTATACTTAAATGGAGGAAGGAGAACAGAATATCGTTTCACCGGAGGCCATAAGAAAAATTTGAGCTCTGACCCTAGAAACAAAATGGCAACTTGTTTTCAGAAATGCCCATTTCTGAGAACAATGAATCAGGGGCTTAGAGTAGCCCTCCAACGGCTTGAACAGCCAGAGGAATGATCTCTGGATTTATGGAACAAGGAGGCGCTTGTCTAAGAGGTATATAAGGAGTAGACCACAGCTTTAGTAATGTGCGGAAAAGCCTTTTAACAAGACACGGATGAAGAAATCCAGTAGTCATCGAGCTAAGACATTTTAAAAAGCCTTTAGTAACACAATTGTGCTCTTATATGCCCAGAACTTAAGTATAAGGAGATTTAGGCTGAGGGTAGAGTGACATTCTGAGTGTGCGTGGTATTATGCTAAGTGTTATTGAGGTAATAAAATCGACAGGGTCCCTACCTGGCAGGTGATTTGATGGGATCCTTGGACACAGGCATGAATTTAACGCAGCATGTCTCCTTCTTATGGCAAATTCGTGTGTGCTTTTTTTTTTTTTAAAGATTTTATTTATTTATTTGACCAAGAGAGACAGCCAGCGAGAGAGGGAACACAAGCAGGGAGAGTGGGAGAGGGAGAAGCAGGCTTCTAGCAGAGGAGCCTGATGTGGGGCTCGATCCCAGAATGCTGGGATCATGCCCTGAGCCGAAGGCAGACGCTAAACGACTGAGCCACCCAGGCGCCCCTTGTGTGTACTTTTTTAACTGAAAGAGGAGAACACCTTTCCTTAGAACAATGATCATGTGAATCTTTCTTCCCTTGAGTTTTTCGTCACCCATCCCCAGCTACCTTAGGTCATTATATGTGGGTAGGTGTTCTCTTACTGGACTTCAGGCATGAGAAAAAGGGCTGTGTCTAATCTCTTTCTTTCTTCTACACCCTCCCCAGTTTTGCCTAGCCCATGAGGATTCTCAGTATGTGTGTGCTGAATGAGTGACTCCTGAACAGAATAAGGAAGACATAGGGCTCCTTGTATTCCAGGAAGAATTCTCCCAGATCACTTTAGACAAGGCAGTGTGAACTTGGCAAGTAAATTCATCTCTCTGGGGCTTTCCTATGAAATGAAGAGGTAAAGTGCTGGCCCGATTGAGGATGTAAAGAAATTTCAATTTACATGTCTGCTCACATTGGTAGTGGCTGAATTGAGATACAGTTCGAGAAGGATTTGGAGGCCGCACTTGGGTTTAGCCAGGTAAAGGACTGTGATCGATTAGCCATATTTGTCACGGGCATGAGAGTGGCAAGAGGCTGTGTGTGTCATCCCTCAGCCAGAAGATATATGCATCTGGACCTTTACCTTTTACTCAAACTGAGTGTGACAGTGAGAAAATAAGATGGAGATGGACCAAGGAAATGGCCAACTTCTCTGGGCTCTTGGATCAGATGCTTCTTGTGGCCAGATCGCACACTTCTGGTATGGGCAGGTAGGATGCTGCTCGATGGAAAAGAAACAGCACATTTTGAAGCTTCTGTGTTTCATGGTTTTAGAGAATGAGGAAGTACATGATTTACAAAAGAACAAACATTAACAAAACGCAAAAGGTATGGGAAAGTCATTGTCTGCCCTTCCATGTAGATAACGTCTTACCCTCTAGGCAGTTCCCACCAAAAATCATATTTATCAAGTGTGCAAGTGAAACTGAGCAGGGCAGCTTGTGGTATACCCTGGATTTCCAAATGCAGGTCGATGTGCTGACTAATAACCACCTAAGATGTGAGTTTTAGACATAGTTTCGAAGGCCCTACCATAGAACAGATGAATCAAAATCTTGAGAATAGAGCTCAGGAGAAATAGCCACACTCAAAAAATTTCCATGATGATTTTAATATGAAGCCAGGATTGGAAAACACTGTTATTGATGGCTGAATCATAGGCCAAATGTGTCTGAAAAGAGCGAACCGACGAGATAAAATGTCAGAGACAAATGTAAATTTCTCAAGTTTACAATAACAAGAGCTGGAAAAACCTAGCCTGACAACAGCGTGTGTAATAAATCTGTAGTATTTAGTTGTCTGTAAGCTCGGGATGAACTACCTCTGAGACATAGCCTCCCGAAATAGCTACGATGGTATCAGGCTGAATGCATATGATTGCTATATCTACATCGGGGGGGGCGGGGAGATCCCTTTTTCCTATTCCGTACTCTCAGAACACAACTGGATTGGGTTCTTGATTTACTAGCAGTAATTGTTATTTTTAGGAGTAATATCCAGTAGCAGTAATAATTTTTATGTAGCTCTTTATCATTTATAAGCTTGTTGTGTCCAATATTTTATTTGCCCTCAATAAAAACTTCACTTCCCTGCATTGATGGAATAAGGCCCATTGGTGGATGTCAACTCCAAGCTAGGTCTTTTATCGCTCAAGTCTAGGTTATACTTGAAAATTCGGAGAGTCTTTGGACCAGGAGAGTAGGATAGCTGAAAACCACGTTGTTAGAAAAAATAAGGCCCCTTATCTCGGTGAAGTCTTCATATAGTCTCCAAAGATTTGGTGACTTTCCATGGGAAAAGACAGGACAGACTTGTCAGGGGAGGTCTCGGAGGGGAGACCTGACCAATGTAGGAGTTGTAGGGAGATAGATCTTAACCCACACCTTGACCCGAGATATTTCTTATAGTCAAAGCCCCCTAAGATGGAACAGGCTGCCTTCAGGCCGAGGCTGGAAAACTATTTACCAGTAATGCATAGGCAAAGCTTTGGGGGTTAGTGATCTCAGAGGTCCTAGAAGGGCCCCTGACTTGGAAACCCAAGCCTGCCGATCTTCTGATGAGCAGGTTGCTAGAACAGCAGATCCAGAGGCAGGGGTTGTGGGGGACAAGGGTGCATTCAGACGTGGAAAGCTTCCACTCTGTGCCCACATGGCCCAAGAGACTCACTCCTTCATCTTGTGACCGGTACTGGAGAACCTTCTGCCTGAAGCTGAGCTAGAGAACTGCCAGCAGCCTGATAGCCCTTTTGCTTTTGGCAGTTACAGCCTCTCTGCTTTAATTTTGTTTAGTGAGCCCTGATTTAGTCATAGAATCAGATTTCTAGAGCTGGAGGGCACTGAGAGGACATTTGGTCCAACCTGGCCACATCACAGGTGAGCGAACAGTGAAATATGGGACTATTTCACCATCTGGCCATGTCCCTTTATTTCCCCGAGACCTGAGAGGGTCAGTGATCGCCTACAATAACACAATGAGTGATGGTGTGGCTGCAGTGGTGGCCGAGATCGTGGCCCAGTCCCTCCTCTCACAACACAGTGCTCTCCTTGGCTGCACATTTCACCTCGTGTTTCTCACTGAGGATACGTTCTTTCTGTCCATCCGTCCCTCTAGGACAGGACCCTGTGCTGTGGGATGGAGCTGAGCTTACGGGGCGGGGGAGGCAGCCCTGTCAGGCACAGTACCACCTCCACTCCAAGCTGGGCCGGCATTGCTATGGGGCCATGCAGAGCTCCCCAAGCCCACAGCAAAATGCAGGTGTTGTGTCAGCTGCAACTCACATCACTGAGGGCTGCAGACAAACAGACTAAACATTTTTTCGGGGTATTCTACCTATCTATTCTGATCCCTTCCTGGGTTAGTTTTATGTGTGTATTTGTGTGTTGGAGACCAGAGTTAAGACAATGGGTAAGAAGATAGAATTTATTCTTAAAATAGTTGAGAATTTTTTAATGGGGGTGAGGAGAGAAACAGCATTTGGTGATTTTCTTCTTCCTTCCTCACCCCCTTCCTTCTTTCCTCTTGAATTTTCCAACTCAGGACAGCAGGTATTCATCAATTGCACAATGAGTGTCCTCACTCGAAGAGCTGGTTATATCCTCTAATTTAAGGGTGCTCTATTATGCCTTTCAGCTTCCTTGCCCATCTAAGAACACAACTCTAGAGAACTGGGCCATCAGACACTTTTCTTTGTGAAAGTCTATATCCAAAGCCAGTGCAAAATCCCTCTTAAGTCTGACTAACACACTCATTTGTTCTGAAGTTATTATCTCTTCAAGGCCTAGCATTTGCAGTAACAAATTCCAAGAGGTTACCAAATGGCTGTCCTGTCTATTTCAAAATTCCTCTTCACAATTGCTCACTGCTCTTTAAGAAATTTTCCTTTCTTCACTGGAATTTTCCATAGAGTACTCTACACTAAAGGTGAATTTTTCTAATGAGGAAATGTGAATATACCATTTACAGATTGTTTTGTATTAATCATGACTGTGCTTACCATTTTTAGCAGGAAAAAAAAGTTCCCAAACCAGAAGACCTGCCTCTGTCACATCTAAATGCCCTAGGACATGACTCTCTAGGGTAGGAACTAGTCTCCCTAAATGTACTCAAGAAAGAAGAGTTTGGAAATGTGATGTCACCTCCTGAGACAATGGAACGGATGTGGGAGAGCAGGGCCATCTTTGGGATGGAAGACCTGGGCTCACCTTTTGTTTCCATTCTTTACAACCTAGACTGGCAGCTCTACCATTTACAACCTGTGTGACCTCAAGCAAGTGACTTATCCTCTCTCTGCCTCACATGGAGATAAGACTGTTGCATCCCTCATGAGTTTGTTGTGAGGAATAAATGAGTTGCTCAGTCTAAAATACAGTGAGAGGGCTTCGCTGGTAACAGAGGAGCCAGAGTAAGGCCTGGAGGCCTGAAGGCATGTGTGGGTGCCAGGGTAGTGAGAGGAGAGAGCATGCAATGTGGGCAGGGCTTTGGCAAAGAGCAGTGGGGCAGCAGGAGGCCTGGGCTGGCCAGATTTCTCCCTGGGGACCTTGGGAACATCAGGCTAACAGAGAAGGCATAATGAAGCTGGGATTCCCTCTTCTCAAATGAAGAGATGGGATTCACAGCTGGCGTGGGCCATGCATGACTTTAGAAATTAAATCATAAAACAAATGACCAGACTTGGAAAGAGCATCGGCCTGGAAGGTAGGAGATCTCCACCCCGTCTCAGCACGCTAAGAACTTGCTCCTTGACTGTGGGCAGGTAACTTCCTCTTTCTGAGGCTCCTCTGTCTCCAATAGTCAGTGATTTCTGATTTGTGAGAGTTCTCCTTAGTGTTTAACAAGGACAGAAAACAGTATGCTGAATTATAATTCAAAAACGAAAGGAAGGAAGAAAGGAAACCTTTACGATTTAATAGAACCAGTGAACTGCACACCATTTCTAGCAATCCCTGGCAAATGTTTCATAACAGTAGCAGCTTGCTCACCCCTTATGGAATATTCGTAGAAAAGGCGGTACAGATTGTAAGCAGGAAGACACCCGAGATGTTGAATATCTTTGAATGTCTGATAAGAAAAGGGAAAAGAGGAAATGGCATTGGATGTTAATTCTCTTCATTCAGTAAACATATGTCAAGTGCATGCTGTGAGCCCGTGTACCAGGCCCACATGAATCCCACCTGATTTGGGTCCTCAAAATGTCATGGTCTAGTATAGGAGACAGACGTATAATAGAAAATCCAGTCTACAGACTGAGTGAAGAAAGAGCTGGGGAAAGGAAGGGTTCATCCCAATGGGGCCTTAGGAAAGGCCTCATACGGATGATGCTGAACTAGCCCTTAAATAATGAGTAAGATCTTACAGACTGAGAATGCAGAAAAAGGGGCATTCCAGGCTGAGACACTTACATGAATAAAGGATGGCAAGTGGGAAAGTCTGGGTGTTTTAGGGGGCAGAGGTAGGCTGCTTTTCAGAAACACAGAAGCATGGGAGAACTCAGAGAAGTGACTAGAAAAATAAGATGTCTGGTTTGTTTTTTAGTTGCTTTAGTTGTAATTGACTTCCTTTATGGTTTTTACCAGAAAATTTTACCCAATATTCATTTTAGGGGCAAAGAAGCATTAATAAGCTGCTTGGGAAGATGGTGTCAATATTTAATAATCCAGCCCAGGTGTGATCTGCGAAGCTATGGTAGAGAGGCATATGGAAATGACTGACATTCTGAAGAAATGGATCTTGGCTTTCATTCTTTGGCTTATTAATAGGAGGAAATCTGTGGTGCTCAGAGTGACAGATGGGGGACTCAGTGATTGTGGTTAGGGGACTTGGAGAATTTACAACTCCAGGTCTCTGTAGATGAATGACCTGGAGTGAGTTACAGGAGCCATTTACAAAAATAAAGATTCTGTGCCCACATTTTCAAAGCTGATCTAGCCCAGCCACAGATGAACTCTGTGACTTTAGGCCCAATCAACTGACCTTTTGTTCCTTTAGCTTCTTCCTCAGAAAACTGTGGCAATGCTACAGTGCCCTGAGTCACTGTGGGAGGCCCCGGCTGGGGTTGTGAGGAGGCCCAGAACAGGTGTCAGGAGATGGGGCTTTGATGGGAAGGTAAATCGGGTTACCTGGGCTGACCTTGAGCTCCCATAGCCCTGCGTGTAAGCCTGCTATCCTGATTCTAAGAGCCGTGACAGCACCATTCATGGCATAGGCTTGCATGAGAATTAAATGAGATCATGAATATGTAATAAAAACTATAACAAGACCACAAAAATGTGATTAGATATAATTACTTAAAAATTAGCTAATTTATATATATATATATGATTATTAAAATTAGTTAATAAACATACATTTGGGGCATATTCAATCAAATCACACATTTGCTAGCCAAATCACATATATTTAGTATAAAATTCACCTATAGTGCAACAATCATAAAAATTGAAGATGGACGATTGGAAAGAATGTTCAGACTTTTCTTGAAGAATTCTTTGGGATAAAAATTGCAAGATGCAAAAGCACTTGTTCAGGTCTAGTTTACGACCTGCGTTGGCAGATGCCTCAGAAATCGTCCCCTCGGCACACGGAGGCTGAGCACTGTTGGCACAGGGCAGGCCCGTCCTGCGAGGAGACGCATCTCCCTTGGGGCAGCTCTCAAGTTTGAAAGGTTCCTTCTTGTGTTTGCTCCCTTGACTTTTGAAATCTTAGAAATTCAGAAAAAGTCATGCCTTTGAAGTTCATCTGAGCCCACCCCCCAAGAGGGCAGAGATAATCTTCTATAACCCAGCTTCCTGGGACACGGGTTCCCTGGCTTTGACCAGCATATCTTCTCTGATGAGTTTCTCAGTTCTCCAAGACAAAGCCATGCCACTATGGAGCTTGGCCTAATTGTTAGGAAAGATGTCCATCTTTCTTGGCAGTGGTCCTCGTTCCTGAGACCACTACTGACTTGGTGGTTGAACTGATACTCAGAATCTTAACTTCACAGAGCAAGTCCTACCTGCCTGTGATTGGATCATCCTTCAGAGACATGGAAACCTAGAACTGTCTTTTTCTTTTTTCTTCCTAGTGAATTATTTTCAGTTCCTTTAGGCATTCCTCATTTCACCACTTTCCCCAAATCCTTCCTCACTTTGGGTCCCAGCACTTAACCTCTGACTCAGCTCCCTCTCTCCTAACATCTTCCTACTTGAGTCCTCCCATTCATGGAAGCCTGGGCCCTTTCTCCAAGCCACTTTCCCTGACCTCCCTCAGAAATGATCACTCCTTGGCCCAGACTCCTATCACACTCTACTGTCTACCCTCTGCATTTCTGCCTTACCTATGTGTCTGTGACTATATGGTAAAAGAAAAGGTGACAGTTCCTTCTCATTGACCTACATTTTGGGGAGTGTGGAAGCTATCATTCATCTTCGACTTGAAGAGAATGTAACGTCCTTTTTGTATCAGCCCTGGCTAATTATGCTACTTAATATTTACATCCATGGTGGGGATCAAGGAAAAAGAGCATCATTCCTTAACTTACTACTGTAGGAAAATGAGGTGGGATGGCTGACATTATATGAGCTGCCGTATGCTGTCTTGAGCACAAACTGAAAGACTCCGGTGCTAGCCGATGGACAATGTCATGTCTGCGGCTTCACTTTCCTGTGCCATGTTTTATTTCAACTCGAACATGTGAGTAATAATATCCCCAAGATAGGGCTGTTTTGAGGCTCAAATGAGGTCCTTTGTGGCAGTTCCTGGCTTATAGGAGCTGCTCCATAAATGGTAGGCGAAGCCAAGTAAAGTAGAATTACAATTCAGTCTGACCCCTTAAATTAGAGAAGTTGACATGGATGTGCAGGATTATGCTTAATTGAGGGAAAATGAGTTCTCTGACAGAAGAAGAGTAAACAACTATTATACAAGAAGGGGGGATGACTGCTTATGCTCAAAATAAATACCAGAGTACCATGCAAATATCAGGAGATATTATGTGAAGAATGCAAAAATTAGAAATTAGCATAAGTTAAATATTATTCAGTGATATGTTATCATCAAAATTCTTCAGGCCTTGTTGATAGTTGTTTGTTGCAACACTATTGTCGTAACCTTAAGCAACATCATGTCCATCAGAACCTCGACTTTCCGGCCTGCAGAATCTAGATGTTTGGAAGAAGTGATCTCTAAGACGTCATCCAGCTCTAAGATTCTCAGACTCTAGCATTTTTAACTCAGTGCAGAAAGTCTTAGATTAAAAAACCATACCAAAACCCACTGCATTTATGTACAATAAGCATTGGGAAATGCTACGGAAAGACTATCTCAATACCAGCCATCAGGCATCGGAAAGGATATTACGGTAAGGCTGGGGGTATGGGTGTGTGTGTGAATAGCTTTCTTTCCATTTCCATTGAAGACAGAGCCAAAGCAAACTCACTCAAATTGCATAAGGGATGTCTTTCCAACTATCCGGGGTGTGTAACCCAGAAACTGTTACCAAAGAGAGCTTGGGAAATCAGATCTTTAAGAATAGCAGAGCAAAGGGTTTCATCAAGTAGCTTCATGAAGGCCTTCCCATCCTCTGAGCGCTCAGGCATATCTCTGTACTAGGTTGGCTGTGGGCACCTCCTAGCTCTGTGTCCTGGCCTGGTTCTAGTTCCCTCGCGTTCACTCAGCGTTAGTAGGGTGTGTGATTCAGAGCCAAATGGGTGAGCTAGATTCCTAGTTGCTCAATGTTTTATTATTAGCAGGTAGATTATACTGTGTTTAGTGCTAATGTGCTTTACGATGCGTTTTATTAGATGCTCTTTGCAATTATCTTGAAGCACATTAGCTGTCTCCCATTTTTTAAGATGGAAATGCTGATACCCAGAGAGATGAGGGCAAAGTTGGAAATGACGCTGGAACATATAACCTCCCAGGCCTGAGCCCTTAACTTGGACTCCTTATAGTCATGTTACCCATTTAACAAATAGGAGAAATGAAGCATGAAATTGTGAGGGGCAGGAAAATGCAGAGAACTTTGTCACGTACGTTTTGAGATAGAAGGAGAATATAGAAAATCCAGCCACATGCTGTAAACATTTGGTGTTATTAGAATAACTGTGACAGCAGTAAACGTGGTCTTTGGCCTGTGCCAAAGTTTGTGGCCTGGGTACTTGGGGCCATGTTCTTCCTTGAAAAACCCAGAGTGGCTCAAGGGAAATGATGTGATGCAGGAGTGGTATTCAGAGAGCTGGGTTCTAGGCCTGACAATGCCATGAACTTGCTGTGGGAACTTGGGCACATCTCTTCCTGGTTTTGGGCCTGTTTCCTTTCCTGTGCTGAAGCAGGTCTGCAGATGTTGGGAGGCAAGAGCTGTGGTCAGGTGGTAAGTGAGCAACCTCTTTCTGCTCCTGTGTAGTGAATGATATCACTGTGGGCATATGGGTGCTTCTGGAGCCAGGTGCTCTTGGGAAGTGGGTCTCACATTCTCTGGAAGATTGTGGGTATCAGAATCATCCAGGGCTATCGGACCACAGGTGGCACCACCATGCCACAGCAGTACCATATACACAGTGGGTATTCAGTAAATGCCTGCCACAAGAATGCATTAGGTTCAGCTATGGGCAAAAGACCCCCCCCCCAAAAAAAACCAGTGGTTTGGACAAGATAGAAGTTTGTTTCTCTACCACTGTGGTAGGCAGAAAAATGGTCTCACAAAGATGCCCATATCCTAATCTCCAGAACCTGTGAATATGTCAGGTTATATGGCAAAGGGGAGTCAAGGAGGCAGGTGAAATAAAGGTTGCTACTAAACACACCTTAAAATATGGAGATAAGCCTGGATTATCTACGTAGGCCCCACGTACTCCCAAGGGTCCCTAAAAGCGGAAGAGGGGATCATAAGAAGGAATCAAAATGAGGATAGCAGGAAGAGAATTGCTCTCATGGTACTGGCTTTGAAGATAGAATAAAAGGGCCATGAGCCAATGAATGTAGGTAGATTCTAGAAGCTAGAAATGGCAAGGAAACAGATTATCCCCTATAGTCTCCAGAAAGGAATGTACCCTATGGCACCTTGATCTTAGCCCAGTGAGATCCCTATCAGACTTCTGACCTATTGAAGTGTAAGATTTTAAAAATTATGTTGTTTTATGCCACTGAGGTTATGGTAATTTTTCAGAGCAACAATAAGAACCTAATAAAATCACCTAACAGACCTCTAAGGTAGGCAGCCTGAGATAAGGAGCTATAGTCCCAGGGATCAGGGATTCAAGCTCCTTCCCTTTTGTTGCTCTACTGTGTGACTTCCATTCTCAAGGCCACACTCAGGACAAAGTTGGTTGCTGGAGCTCCAACCACTGCATCTGCAGTCTGAGTAGAAAAAATGGTTAAGAGTGAAGTTCTCTAAGAAGAGTTTCTGGAAGTCACACATACTTCTGCTGACTTCTCACTGACTAGGACTGAGGCATATGGGCACACCAAGCTGGAGGAGAGGCTGTGCTCAGGTGAAAACCAGAGTAATTACTGAAAAGGAGAGACTAGACGTGGAGAGGCAACCAGTAGACTCTGCCACTATCATGATGGGCCTTTTCTCCCTCTAAGAGATTTTTAAGGGTCTGAGTTCTACTCTCAACCTGCTTCTGATGCACAGTGGAGGAGCTCAGAGACCCTCAGGGGACGTTTACATGTTTTCCCACCCTTTCTTCTTGGCCCAACATGCTCTCAGCATTCCTCTTCACTTAGCTGCCTTTTGGAGCTTATGGCTCTCCGTCCCGATTGCCACGGTCTTTGTGCAGGCAGAGGCTCATTGCCTCTTGTCTGGATTCTTTCTGAAGGCTTTGGCAACTTTCGAAGTAGATGGAGTAGTTGCAATTATCCCTTTTCCTTCAGATGAGGAAAGTGAGCCTAAGGAGGGACTTGTCCAAGGTCACAGCTGGTGAATGGCAGGGAAGCAGTGTCCAGAGTGCTGGGCTGCGTGTTGGCTGCTTAATTGCACCAGAGTCACTTTCCGTTGCTAAAGAGGCCTCTGGATGGGAAATGAATTTACTGATCATATTCTGGGATAACTTTTTTAACTTATCAAAAATGGTGGCAACTTACAACCTGTAATACAGAGTGCCGAGCACGGAGGGTAGGAGTGAGAGAAGAAGAGATAAAAAACAAGGTAGGGGTTGGCCATAAATTGGGCTTCATCATTCTGAGTGTGCTGATATGTAGGTATGCCCCAAATGGGATTTCTCCATAACTCTACTTTCCCACCCCCACCTCTGTCACCAAAGTCTCTACGTCGATGTTTCCAGGGTAGAAACATTGAGAATGTTTTTTATTCCTTTCTTTCCAACTCCCTCACCCTATCCCATCATCTAGTGATTGGCAAACCCTAAGGAATGTAAGTCAGCGAGGCTGCTTTTCTCAATTCCTCCTTGCCATTTCCACTGCCACTGCTCTTCTGTTTATATTTTGATAGCTTCCCAAGGGTCTACCTTCCTCCTGTCTGTCCCTCCCTTCTTTCCTGCAATGCTGTCAAACGAACTTTCTAAACTGTAGCTAATCCTTCCACCACTCAGAAAATGTCGTGGCTCTCCTACTTCTCCGGAACGTAGACCCAACCCTGCCCTTTCCAGCTTTGCTGCCTTCATTCACACCATGCCCCTAAATGGAGTCCCCTTCTCCTACCACCATTCAATATCCAAATCGTATACAATCTTCAAAACTGGCAAAAATGACATTTGATCTATGAAATCTTCTTTGATACGCTTCCCCATGCATCCTAGGTGGGAGAAATTCCCCTGCAAATGTGTGATCGTCTGGAATTTCATTTTTCTCTTCGTAATTGTGTTTACTTGCATAATTATTTGGCTAAGCTCTACTTTCTCCAAACCCTATTTAAGTTCCATGAAGATATGGTCCCTGTCCTTTTTGGGTCACCATTTTATGACCAGAGCACAGTGCCTGGCATATTGTAGGTACTCCAGAAATAGTTCTTGATCTTAAGTACAGCCACTCTGGAAAACAGTGTGGAGGTCCCATAAAAAAAAAGTTAAAAATTGAGCTACCCTATGATCCAGCCATTGCATTACTGGGTATCTACCCCAAAGATACAGATGTAGTGAAGAGAAGGGCCATATGCACCCCAATGTTCATAGCAGCATTGTCCACAATAGCTAAATCATGGAAGGAGCCAAGATGCCCTTCAACAGATGACTGGATTAAGAAGTTGTGGTCCATATATACAATGGAATATTACTCAGCTATCAGAAAGAACGATTTCTCAACATTTGCTGCAACATGGACAGCACTGGAGGAGATAATGCTAAGTGAAATAAGTCAAGCAGAGAAAGACATTTATCATATGGTTTCTCTCATCTATGGAACATAAGAATAGGAATATCGGTAGGCGAAAAAAGGGATAAAGAAAGGGGGGGTAATCGGAAGGGGGAATGAAGCATGAGAGACTATGGATTCTGAGAAACAAACTGAGGGCTTCAGAGGGGAGGGGGGTAGGGGAATGGGATAGGCTGGTGATGGGTAGTAAGGAGGGCACGTATTGCATGTTGCACTAATGAATCATCGAACTTTACATCAAAAACCAGGGATGTACTGTATGGTGACTAACATAATATAATAAAAAATTATTATAAAAAAATAAATAAAACCATCCAAACAAACAAACAAAAAAGAAATATTTCTCGAATGAACGAATGTATCACATGGTTAGTTCCCATGGTTGCCTGGTTATATCAGTATTACTTGAATATTTATACAAATATCTGTAGCTACATAGATATAGAACTATCTATATTTTTTACCTCTCTCTCTATTGTTCAAGAGGCGCTGAAGTTCCTCACACCCACCTACCTACCAATTAGCCAATCAGCCAACATAAAAGTAAACAAAATCATTCTGAATAAGAAACTCAAGTGAAAAGGGGGTTCAACATATTCTGAACATCTCTTTAAATGATTCCAACAAGAATGCTTTCTTACTCCCACCTCTTAGGCTACTGCCCCTGGTGAGGGTTACAACAATCACTTTCTTTTTTTTTTTTTAATGATTTTTTTATTATATTATGTTAGTCATCATACAGTACATCCCTGGATTCCGATGTAAAGTTCGATGCTCCATTAGTTGCGTATAACACCCAGTGCACCATGCAATACGTGCCATCCTTACCACCCATCACCAGTCTATCCCATTCCCCCACCCCCCTCCCCTCTGAAGTCCTCAGTTTGTAACAATCACTTTCTACCTTGTATTAAAGTTATTTGTGTGCATGCCTTTTTCTGCCTACCCAGGCTAAACTCTTACGGTACCGGATTGTGTCTCACTCACCTCTGTGTCTCTACCCTCCAGCACCTTGGACGTCTCCCACATTTAGGAAGGGAAAGGCAAGGGAACTAGATGCTTCAGAGGAATTCACGTTGTAAATTTAGGAAACGTCATACTCTCTTTTTTTGCCCAGAGCAAAGGAATATTTAGAAAACCCAACCTCTTGCCTCTGCCCAAGAGAGTCCTTTTGATAAAGAGAATGCTTGGTTATAAAAAAAAAAAGTTTCAAAGCAAAGGCCAAACATTTCAAAAGGCGAGCAGATGGGCCCTGCAGGTAGTGTTCACTGCCTAACTGGGATGCTTTCAACTGCCCGAGCTAAAATTGGTGCTAGGGGCTAATGTCTGCTTGTCTTACCTCATTAGAAAGTCTTTCTCTTTCTAAGACGTGTTCCAGGAAAAGAAGAGAAATGAAGGAGAGAGAGAAAAAGGCAGCTGCTAGACTGCCACTGGAGGGAAACAGGGTCTAGAGATGGAGAATGAAGTTGAGGAGCCAACTGGTCCGTCTCACCTTTCATCTCTCTTTATTACTACTGCGTGCTCCCATGCCAAGCATCATTTCCCATTAGCATCCTTCCAAAGAGAGAAGCCTGTCTTTCTCTTGCCTCTCCTAAGCTTCCAAAGGCATTTCTGATCTCTTTAGCTAGAACTAGCTGAGCAGGGCCACGACCCCTCTCTTGCCTGCCACTCTGAGGAGGAGCAGAAAGCAGAGAAGGTGACGGGCAGGTGACCTACCTTCCAGTGGGAGTAGGGAGTGCCTTGCCGAAATTAGCATCCCAGAGAGAGTTCGAGGCTCTCCTTTCCATTTCTGGCAGAAGAGTCTGGCTCACAGTGGCAGTCTGAAGCGGATGCTGTGGGGGTGCAGGAAAGAGAGGTAGAAATAGTATCGTAGTTAATTTACCATTCGGCACACAGAGAGAGGGCAGAAGGAGGGTGGCAAAAATACAAGTGACAACAAATAGTGGATAATCCCCAATCTACATACATTAGTATCTACTGAAGCCATGGCACAGAGCTGGCTTGGGATTGGAAAGAAGCTGGCTTGGGAAGCAGCATTTGTCACTGATTTTCCACAAAGTGGGCAAGTGAGAATTTACCCATTTGGGCAAAATATACTTGTATAATTGTAATATTCTTCTTTATACTTTTTATTGTTGAAAGAACACTTAATTGAGGGTTGCTTGGCTATTGATACATTAATCTTAAACCCACTTTTGGAGGGAGTAACTCTGGATTAGAAGGCAGTTTAAAGCACACCAAGAGGAATTGTGATTGTCCGCTCTAGGAACACTGGCCACATTATGAATTATTGGGCACCACAGACCTTTCTCTTTTGAGTCATTGACAGGTGGAGGAGACATCCAGTTTAAAACCATGGCTTAGTGAATATCATTCTCAATAGGGAAAAACTAAGAACTTTTCCTTTCAGGTCAGGAACATGACAGGGATGCCCATTCTCACCACTATTGTTCAACATAGTACTAGAAGTCTTAGCCTCAGCAATCAGACCACAAAAAGAAATAAAAGGCATTCAAATAGGCAAAGAAGAAGTCAAATTCTCACTCTTTGAAGATGACAAGATACTTTATGTGGAAATCCCAAAAGACTCCACCCCCAAAATTGCTAGAACTCATACAGCAATTCAGCAACATGGCAGGATACAAAATCAATGCACAGAAGTCAGCTGCATTTCTATACACTAACAATGTGACTGAAGAAAGAGAAATTAAGGAATCAATCCCATTTACAACTGCACCAAAAAACATAAGATACTTAGGAATAAACCAAACCAAAGAGGTAAAGAATTGGTACTCTAGAAGTTACAGAACACTTATGAAAGAAATTGAGGAAGACGCAAAGAGATGGACAAACATTCCATGCTCTTGGATTGGAAGAATAAACATTGTTAAAATGTCTATGCTACCCAGAGCAATCTACACACGTTCAACGCAATCCCTATCAAAATACCATTGGCCTTTTTCAAAAAGCTGGAACAAACAATCCTAAAATTTGTATGGAACCAGAAAAGACCCCAAATAGCCAGTGGAAGGTTGAAAAAGAAAACCAAAGCTTGTGACATCACAATGCCTGACTTCAAGCTACGTTACAAAGCTAGATCATCAAGACCACATGATACTGGCATAAAAACAGACACAAAAATCAGTAGAACAGAATAGAGAGCCCAGAAATGGACCCTCAACTCTATGGCCAACTAATCTTCTACAAAGAAGAAAAGAATATCCAATGGAAAAAAGAGTCTCTCTTCAATAAGTGGTGCTGGGAAAATTGGACAGCCACATACAAAAGAATGAAACTGGACCATTCTCTTACACTATACAGAAAGATAAACTCAAAATGGATGAAAGACCTAAATGTGAGACAGGAATCCATCAAAATCCTAGATCAGAACACAGGCAGTAACCTCTTCGACCCCAGCCACAGCAACTTTTTTCAAGACACATCTCTAACGGCAAGGAAAGCAAAAGCAAAAATGAACTATAGGGACTTCGTCAAGATAAAAAGCTTCCGCATGGTAAAGGAATCAGTCAACAAAACTAAAAAGCAACCTACGGAATGGGAGAAGATATTTGCAAATGACATAACAGATAAAAGGCTGGTATCCACGGGGCACCTGGGTGGCACAGCGGTTAAGCATCTGCCTTCGGCTCAGGGCGTGATCCCGGCGTT
The DNA here is from genome assembly GCF_002007445.2 of Ailuropoda melanoleuca. Lineage (NCBI taxonomy): Eukaryota > Metazoa > Chordata > Mammalia > Carnivora > Ursidae > Ailuropoda > Ailuropoda melanoleuca. The sequence goes on from NC_048218.1 coordinate 76,457,041, forward strand.
ATGGGATCGAGCCCCACATCAGGCTCTTCCTCTATGAGCCTGCTTCTTCCTCTCCCACTCCCTGCTTGTGTTCCCTCTCTCGCTGGCTGTCTCTATCTCTGTCGAATAAAGAAATTAAAAAATCTTTAAAAAAAAAAAAAGGCTGGTATCCAAGATCTAGAAAGAACTTACCAAACTCAACACCTAAAAAACAAATAATCCAGTCAAGAAATGGGTAGAAGACATGAACAGACATCCAAATGGCCAACAGACACACGAAAAAATTGTTCAACATCACTAGCCATCATGGAAATACAAATCAAAACCACGATGAGATACTACCCTATACCAGTTAGAATGGTTACAATTAATAAGACAGAGAACAAAAAATGTTGGTGAGGATGTGGAGAAAGGGGAACCCTCTTATACTGTCGGTGGGAATGTAAGCTGGTAAAGTCACTCTGGAAAACAATATGGAGGTTCCTCAAGAAGTTAAAAATAGAGTTACCCTACAACCCAGCAATTGCACTATTGGATATTTACCCCAAAGATACAGAGGTAGTGAAAAGGAGGGGCACCTGAACCCCAATGTCATAGCAGCAATGTCCATAATAGTCAAACTGTGGAAGGAATCAAGATGTCCTTCAATAGATGAATGGATAAAGAAGATGTGGTGTGTATATATATAATGGAATATTACTCTTCCATAAGAATGGATGAATACCTACCATTTACATTGACATGGATGGAACTGGAGGGTGTTATGCTAAGTGAAATAAGTCAATGAGAAAAAAATAATTATTATATGGTTTTACTCATATGTGGAATATAAGAAACAGCCCAAAGGATCATAGGGGAAGAGAAGGAAAACTGAATGGGAAGAAATCAGAGAGGGAGAAAAACCATGAGAGACTCTTGACTCTGGAAAAAAAACTGAAGGTTGTGGAAAGGGAGGTGGGTGGGGGGATGGGGTAACTGGGGGATGGGCATTAAGGAGGGCGTGTGCTGTGATGAGCACTGGGCGTTATACACAACTAATGAATCATTGAACACTATATCAAAAACTAATGATGGTACTATATACTGGCTAATTGAATTTAAATAAAAAAAAACACAGGAAACAATAGGTGTTGGTGAGGTTGGGGAGAAAGGGGAACCCTCTTACGCTGTTGGTGCAGCCACCATGGAAAATAGTATGAAGTTTCCTCAAAAGATTAAAAATAGAACTACCCTATGATCCAGCAATTGCATTACTGGATATTTACCCAAAGAATACAAAAATACTAATTCAAAGGGATACATGCACCCCAATGTTTATAGCAGCATTATCAACAATGGCTAGATTATGGAAAGAGCCCAAATGTCCATCAGTCAATGAATGGATAAAGAAGAGGTGGTATGTACATGGAATGGAATAGTACTGAGCCATAGAAAAGAGTGAAATCTTGTCATTTGCAATGACATGGATGAAACTAGAGAGTATAATGCTAAGTGAAATAAGTCAGTCAGAGAAAGATAAAAACCATATGATTTCACTCATACATGGAATTTAAGAAGCAAAACAAATGATGATGGGGGAGAAAAGAGAGGCAAACCAAGAAACATACTCCTAACTATAGAGAACAAACTGATGGTTACTGGAGGCGAGATGGGTGGGGGGATGGGTTGAATGGGTGATGGGGATGAAGGAGGGCACTTGTGGCGAGCACCGGGTGTTGTATGTAAGTGAATTGCTAAATTCGACACCTGAAACTTACACTGTATGTTCACTAACTGGAATTTAAATAGAAACTTAAAAAAAAAAAAAAACCCAAAAAATTCTGGCTTAGGCTCTGGCCAGTGAAGACGTGCAGACTATGCCGGATTAACAACAAATACCTCCTCCTTTTTGCGGGGAGATGACTAGGTGGCAGAAACAGGAGTTTCCTTCTCAACACACCACAGTGCCCACCCTAGAGAAAGAACTCAAAAGCAGGGTCAGGAGGGATATACACACAGCGCAGACACACTGCCCTCCAGCAAAGGTTCTTAGAGAAGAGTTCTGAGTATGAGACAATCAAAAGACCCTGGGGGAACACTCTACCTCATCCACGAACCACATACCAAGCCTGAAATTGGAGGTGAGGAAAAGAGAAAGAGGCACAACATGTGCCCTTTTAAAAAGTTCTATCCCGTAAAAGGAGTACATTGCACTCGAGATGCAGAGAGAAGACACACATTTGGAAAAGACTTACTGAGGAGCCCAGGTGTGTAGTCACACCGACTTGCAGCCTTCTTACACATAGCTGTGAGATCTAGAGCCAGGCCCTGCAGAGAGGCAAATGAAATCATTGAAGTTGGAATGCAGGCTGCTTTTGCGGGACAAGAGCCCTGCTCTCAGAGCTCTTGTGCCCTTCACCTTCAGTCTTGCCTCTCTGCGATCTCTGAAGCATGGACCTTGCACTCATGGTCTCAGATAGTGGCTAAAGTTCCAACCACCACATTAACATTCCAGGCATAAGGATAAGAGAAAAGATAAAATAGCACACTCATTATCTTTTAAGCCAGGTTACCAGGAACTGCTATACAATACTTCCGCTTCTATTCTATTGGTCAGATTTTATCACATGGACACCCTTAATGGCAAGAGATACACGCTAGTATTATATTTGTTTAAAGTTCATATCCTTATCTTATTTAAACAAGTGGGATCGCTCTGCTATGCAATTTACATTCCTTCTCAAACTGCCTTGCACACACTTCGTTGTTTCTAATAGTTAAATGGATGTACATTTATTGAATTAATCGTTTGACATTTAAATGATCTCCTCCTCCTCCTTGTTCTTCCCACCACCCCAACCAATCTTGCAGTAAATATCCTTGACTATCCCTCTAGTGTACATTGTGAGCAGTCCTTTTCCTATTGTAATCTTTGTCTTAGCCCACACTCCCCAAAAGTCAGATCAATTATGTCATTTTACTTTATTAAGGACTCCCATCTCAGCCAACATGAGTGAAAAAAGGGAGCAAAGCAGGGAAGGAGGGACAGTCATTACAAAAATGGTTGTTGTGTTGGTCATTACTGTGATATACACTGATTGTTCAATAAATGGGACTCTACCCCTAAACAGCCGTAGAAACTGCATCTGAAGACTATCCATTAATGGGCGGGGTGGAGAATAGAGAAGGAGTTTATCCCCTTGCTCCTGTCTTCCATTGGACAAAGGATGAACACCACAGGGTGTTACCCCCCTACATCAAGGTCATGCATGCATATTCGGGGCTAGGGACCTGGTCCTGCTGCAGTGTTAAGAAAGTCCCCAGGGTAGGATATGAGCAGCATGACTGGACCAGAGATGGTCAGTGTGGACCTAGAGAGTTCACCAGAATCAAGAAATGTGTAGGGCCAAGAGGGTCTGCTCTAGTAGAAGGGGTGGACTGTATTAGATATCTGCTAAGGGGGCGCCTGGGTGGCACAGCAGTTAAGCGTCTGCCTTCGGCTCAGGGCGTGATCCCGGCGTTCTGGGATCGAGCCCCACATCAGGCTCCTTCGCTATGAGCCTGCTTCTTCCTCTCCCACTCCCCCTGCTTGTGTTCCCTCTCTCGCTGGCTGTCTCTGTCTCTTTCGAATAAATAAATAAAATCTTAAAAAAAAAAAAAGGATATCTGCTAAGCGTCCCCTGGTTATTAGCCTCTGGATACTGGGTTCTCATATGGCAAGAGGGAATAATCTGTACGAGTACAAGATGCCTTTACCTTTTTTTTATGAGGGGAGATAAAGGTTCAATCAGTCAGAGTTTTCTTCAAGATGGTCTTAAGCCATGATCGACCTTCCTCACAGCTAGCTCTCTCGAACCACTCATTCTAGATTTCCCTCTGCTTGGCCAGCACTTAGCTGGTGTGGTTTGTGTGCCTGGTGGAGTGACTGGTTACACATCTTACTTTAACATCAAAATATACTCTCCAGCCACAGTCATGCTACCACTGCCTTAGTTCAGATATGCTTCACCTCTTGCCTTGATTATCACAGAAACCTTTTAACCGATCTCTCTGGCCCACCATTCCATACACACAGCTATTACCAGATGAACATTTATAAAACTATAGCTTACTTTATATGTTTCTACAAACAAAAGGAGCTTCCCATTGCTCATGCAATGACGTCTGAACTCTGTAGCTTCAAATGTAAAGCCCTGGTGAATTATGATCTGACACCTGCTCAATTCCCCAGCATTATCTCCTTCTTCACCTGCCTCCCCCCCATCTCATGTACTCCAGTCCCAGATAACCTCTCTGATTCTGTTCTTCCCTGTTGTCATGCCTTTTCTCATGCTATTGCCATTACTTGCGTGCATATTGAAACCCTACTTATCTCCCAAGGCCCAATGTAATAAAGATACCTACTAAGCTGGGGGTGAGAGATAAAGTTAGTGGGAAGTTGAAGAGAAGGGTTGGGGGCTACTACAAGGTAAACAGGGATCTCGGTCAATAGCCAGTTTAGGGTCCCCTCGCCCTATCACTGAGTATCTTCCTCTCTCTAACACATTACCCATAACATTCCTTTTAGAAATTTTTGTTTTTAACATACTTCTCTGGTTTTGATACACCAATCTTTGTTTAGGTCAATGACTTCAAAACCTGAAACAGATTTAATGATGAAAATCAATATGTAATATTTTAGATGACATAGGATAAAAATAATTTCCGTGAATTCTTTGATTAACAAGGGACATCACCGTAATACACTCTAATGTTTCATTGGTTATGACACTTACACAACTTTGCTTCTTTTTTTCTTTTTTTAGATAGTCCGATGCAAAAGAGGGATTTGAAGGGCTTTACATATATGTGTGTGCTGAGCAATAAATCACTTATATTTTCTGGATTTTTTTCTTGAGAATGTATTCAATAAATGCAGGAACAATTATTTCTTGATTAACTAGTATATTCCAGGCACTGTGCTAGTGGTGAGTAGGACATACCCTTTGCCACTAAGGGGATTAAACACTATCAGTAAAATAGACATGTGGGCAGGAGGTGAAATATAGGAGGAAAAATGATACTGTGAAACTAACCTGGGGGGCTAGCAAGGGGATGGGAATGTGTGGCACCTGCAGAGGGGACCAGGAAAAGTGACTGGTGAGGTGTGAGTCAGTCTAGGAGAAGGTCTCTGCATCAAACATTCATTTACCTGTTTCTCTAGTGCTTATCCAATCATTCACTTTTGTTCCTTCCTGTGGCAGACACTCTTGGTTGGTACAACTTTCACTTCTGACAATTTTTCCTAACGGCTTTCCACATAAGGGTGGCCATTTGACCCATCTGTAGCCAATAAGGGAAAAGGGTAAAATTATTGCAGGGGTCCTCGAAATGTTTTGATTTCTTGACAAAGATATCACCATTTTCCTTTCCTCTTTCTTTTCACTGAATTATATATGTGATGGTGTAGCTGCAGCAGTCAGAATGTAACCATGAGGAAAAAGCTCAGAGAATGTCAATTAATAGAATTGCCTTTAAACTGGCACCTGCAATCCTCTTCCTATCTGTCTTATGTGAGAAAAAGAAACCTCCGTTTGTTTGAGTCATTGTAGTTGTGTTTTCTGTTACTTGCAACTGAAAGCATTCGTAACAAAGCTGGGAGGGTGCTTTGGGCCAGGCCTTTTGTTTGGTGAGCTCTTAATAAAGCTGTCTGTTGCAAACAGTTTAAAAAAGAGAGTCCACCAACAAGGAACAGGTGATAACATCTCTTCAGTAGCTCCTCTTCTGTGAGTGAGGAAGATTTATAACTGGGAGAGTGGGACAAGAGTTATAGGTGTCTGGCCCCTTGTCTCAGCACCATCGTATATTTCTTTAATGAAGTGTGAGACCAGAGCTCCATAAATTCACATAGTAGCAGAAGCGGGCAGCAGCTCGTCAGCAGAGCTATTCAGGGAGCACAGCATCACCCTTGACGTATTAGAGAAGTTCACAGCTGGTTAAAAATAGGCTTGGAGAGAAGTCGCTTTTAGACCACAGCTCATTTTGGATTTCTCTGGAGCCCCATTCTGGGCCACAGTGTATTTCCTTTTTTCTTTCGCTTGAGTAGGAGCGCCCAGGCGGTTCAGAGACAAGAGATGCATGGTTATCTCCAGGTCTGTTGTCAGTGAAAGCGGAACTAAAGAGAACAACAGTAACCCTTGGGCACGTGGAGGCCTGCAGCTTTGTAATAAATCCAACACTGACTGAGCCTTGACTGTGGGCCAGGCTTTGGGCTCTACGTTCTCAAAACAACCCCATGGGGAAAATACTATTAATTGTCTCCTTTCTCTGATGAGGAACCTGAGGTAGACGGCAGATAAGCAACTTATTGAAGGTCATATAGCTGGTAAGCAGCAGGACCAGGATTTGAACCAAGGTCTGTCTGATTGAGAGCCTGTGCCCTTAATCTTCACGCATGCTGGTTGCATGGGGTTTTCCACATCACTTCGTGTTGATTCTCGGGGCAGCCTTGCGAAGGCAGTAGGCAGGACAGGGAGAGGACCCCAGTCCCCAGAGGAGAAAACTGAGGACCGGAAAAGTGAAATGATTTGCCAAGGTCAACCAGCCCATGCACAGTAAAACGAAGACATGAACTGTACAAGGTATGTATGTAACTTCTGACTTGGAGTCCTGTGCTGTTCCAGGGCCAGCTGAATGCTCAAGCCCTTCTTTCTGAAAGAACATTCTGAACTTCAGGGGGTTGACTTCTGAGATTTCAACAGTGGGCCCTGTATCAAGCAACCAAATATCTCAGGGCTAACCTGATTTATTTGGTCTCTTGTAGATAAATTCCTACCTGGTACATCAGTTAAATGATGTTTGGCACTGACATTTAAAATTCCAAATATAATATTATTTTCACTGTTAATTTAAGAGTCCTTCGAATAATGGGAGGAGAGTGAGCTGGAAGGGATAGACGTCTCTAATAGGGGACTGCCAATTTGGCTGATAAAGCTAGAATAATATCTCTTTGAACATTTAAATTATCTAGTGACAAGGAAGCTGAGAATTCGCTTTTAAGGGGGAGAGGGTCGGTATTGTACATGTGAATATTTTTTTGAACACCCGAATTTTGAAAAATAAAAGTGGTCTGCCCACATTTTCAAGCACAGTGGTAATCAAAAGAGAGCTGTGGAGGTAATAATACCTTGTATTTAAATACTGCTTGTCTCTGAGGAGCTCAAAGCACTCTATAATCATTTCCTTATTATGATTCTCAACACTTCCTGGGTCAAAAAGTTACAAAGTTTATATCTTAGCTGTCTGGCCTCAGTTTCCTCTCTGGAAATCTGAGGTGGAAAAACAGGCTGCTCTCCAAGAACTCCATCGTGCCTAAACACGTCCCACTCCTCCCTCTGCCCTCCCCTCCTGCCTCCCCAGCCCCTGTCCTTATCATCCTACTTCCCAATTCCGACCATTTCTTTTTTTCCTACATCTACTTGTTCCTCTCATGACATAGAACTATACAGTATTTTAGTTAGAAAAGTTTGATTCCAGTGAGCTGGAGTCTGAGCGCATAGATGTGGGTGGGAATGGGGAAGGGTCCCTTCAGAGTGGTTCCATTTTTATTTGCTTTTATACATTAGGGATCTGCATGGCATTTTATCTTTATTTTTTTATTTTATTTTTTAAAAGAGTTTATTTATTTATTTGAGAGAGAGAGAGACAGCATAAGCAGGGGGAGCGGCAGAGGAAGAGGGAGAAGCAGGTTCCGTGCTGAGCAGGGAGCGCGATGCGGGGCTCGATCCCAGGACCCTGAGATCATGACCCGAGCTGAAGGCAGATGCTTAACCAACTGAGCCACTCAGGTGCCCCGCATTTTATCTTTAAAAAGGATTTTGCCGTTAAAAATCTGTTAATCCAGTTTAACACCTTCATTTTGCGGATGGAAACACGGAGGCCCTGAGCAGGGGAGTAACTGGTTTGAGTTACTCCGCTCCAACTCTTGAGTGGCCCACTTATCCCTGAACCTTGGGCTCTGGGTGCCACTCTGGGGCTCCTGGCAGGCCACCAAGTCGTTTTCCCTCCGCTGTCGCTTTCCCGGACATAACCCCAGTAAAATGCAGACCGCAGCTGCTGGTTCCCACCTAGGGTGGTTTGAGTGCACCTGGTAGAACAAAATCGACTTCCTTTTTTAGAGTAAAGGGACTCGTTTTACCTGGAAACACCAGACTAGGTCATGCAGGAAGAAACAGGTAGAATTAGTATGTGCCATTTTCACCTAGTCCCAAAATGTTTCTCCACCTCAACTAGGTCATGAAGAAAAAAAGTGTAAGTACAAACATACACATATATTTATATAGTTACTGCCTTCCAGTGAGCTCAAAGCACACACACACACACACACACACACACACACACGTATGCACGTGCGGGGCACGCACACGCTTTATTAGTTAGAGCAATATTGGCAGCCTCTTTTTGCAGTGAGAAAATCAATGCACAGAAGAAACTGATCTTGACTCAAATCATCACCCGAATTGGTGATGTTGGCATAGAATAGCTCTAATTTGTTGTATCAGTGTGCAACAGGAGCAGAATCTGGGAAGTTGGGGACCCAAGCTCTAGATCTGGGTTGGGGTTGGACTACAACCTTGAGCAAGTGCTTTACCCTCTGAGCTTCAGTGTCCCCATATGGTGAAAGATAGCGGAGGGGTTTTGTCCATTTTCTTTCTGTGGCTCACTTCTCTGTATCAGAAGCTCTGTGTGGGGAGATTCAAGAAGCAGGGCTGAGCCGGGGGCAGCCCATTTGGATGGGAGGTGGCGGCCCCTCCCTTCCCTAACCTTGGGTATTCCAGCCTTTGCAGAGGGTGTGCATCCAGCAGAATAGGTTTTGGGGTCTTGGACCAGACCGCATACCGAGGGTTGGGGCTATCCTATGAAGGGACTCCAATTCCCAGCTGCTGTAATGTAATCCTGGGGTCAAAAATGAGAATGGGGTGTGTTTATGTGTGTTGGTTTGATGGAGTGTTCAGTGTGTTGTGTATAGTGAGCACTGTATAGTGGGTCCAAACGCTAAGGCATGGGGATGGCTGATGGCTTCTGTTGGTGTGAAGTTTGCCACCCTGGCCTTCGGGAAGAGGCTAGAAGCAAGATGGGGGGCTGGCTGTATTAGATACCACAAAAGTACTCTGGGCATTAGACATAGTTTAACCTAGTCTTAGCTTTCTTCCTTTTCATTGTCCTGAGAATATTAGTTACCTCATTAAGTTATCCCTGATATTGCTCCAAAGAAGATAGAGCCAATAAGCACTTGAGAAGATGTTCAATGATTGTCACTAGGGAAATACAAATCAAAACCACAATGTGATACCACCTCCCACCCATTAGAATGGCTAATATTTTTTTTTAAGATTTTATTTATTTATTTGACAGAGAGAGAGAGAGCCAGTGAGAGAGCAAGCACAAGCAGGGGGAGTGGGAGAGGAAGAGGCAGGCTCCCAGCAGAGCAGGGAGCCCGATGCGGGGCCCAATCCCAGGACTCTGGGATCACACCATGAGCCGAAGGTAGATGCTTAACGACTGAGCCACCCAGGCGCCCCAGGCTAATATTTTTATAAAAGGAAAATAACAAGTGTTGGCAAGGATGTGGAGAAATGGAACCTTTGTATATTGCTGGTGGGAAAGTAATATGGTGCAGCCACTTGTTTGCCAAACAGTTTGGCAATTACTCAAAAGATGAAACATAGAAATACCATATGATCCAGGAATTTCACCCTTAGGTATATACCCCTAAAAGTTGAAAGCATGGACTCAAACCGATACTTGTACACCAACGAACATAGCCACATTATTCACAATAGGTAAAAGGTGGAAACAACCAAATAGCCATCAGTGGATGCTGGACGAACTGGCATATACCTACAATGGAATATAATGCAGCCATAAAAAGGAAAGAAGTGCTGTGGCTTCAGAATGTGCACTGGACTAGGGTAGGTAGGGATTAGAAATGCAGAAGAGAGAGGGAACAAGGTCTGTCCCTAAAGTTGGTGAAGTCCAAGGCAAGTGTACAAAATGAGGTCCCTGGGTTATATAGCTTGCCTTCTTTTTCCCACCCCCATTTGCCAATGCATTGTAAGGGTCTGACACTCATGTATGTGGTCTCCAACCTCTTGACAAACATCTATCCAGAACCCCATCCCCTCCCCAACCTATCCCTACACGCCACACACAGTTGTCACTTGGCCTAAAGATACATATACTAGCATCAGGTTTTATCCTCCACAGTTCAGTCCTGGGGAAGCAAGATCCTCAGTGTGGGTTCAGAGCCAAGTGGGCAAGGAATTCTGGAATCTTAGGAACTGAACATGACTCTGGGTGGGCGTGTCCCCTAGGCTCTGTGGACTCCTCACCCAGGGGAGAGAACACCTGGAGACAAACCAGCCTAAGGTTTTGAAAATGCTGGGTCCTGCTATACCAACCGGGTCAGGCGCTTGCTCTCGTCTAAGCAAGTCTAGAAGGAACCATGATTTATTGAGCCAGACCATAGCAGGGCATTTTTTTTTTCTGGTCTTTGGATCCTTATCACCATCTGAGAAAGTATTATTTGCCCCATTTTACAGGAAAGACTCATGAAAGTGAAAGTGAAGTGACTTGTCTACACAGTGAGTGACAGTGATTTTACAGTCTGTGTTTTTGTTTTTTTTTTCAAGAGCTGTACTCTTCCATGGGACAACTGGAGAATGCACCAGAATATTCTAAGGATGCTTTCGAGACAGAGGTGGAGTTTTTTGCCCCCGGGAGCCAGTCAGGCTGCGGAGCGTGCTAGGTAGGCTTTTGTCCTCATGTTTGCTTGCTAAGAAGAGGGTGTCTTTTGCAGGCTTCCTCCGCTGCTCTGCTCAGGGCCGCCCAGTGCATGTTGCATGGTGTTCCCAGTGGTTCAGGTTGAGAGTCTGACAGTGAGCCATGGCCCAGCCACATCTGTCCGGGACCACACAGTCTTCTATCTAAACACTTCCACTCAGCACAGCTGTGCGAAAAGCACCCTTGAGTGCTCTGGTAAACAAGGCTGGGTGGTTGCCTTGGTGTCTTTCCATCCCTCTCAGTCTCTTAGGAGATTATCCACATCATAGTCCAAAAGCTGAGAAGCCTCTGAGCAGCACAGTGAGTTAAATTAAACCAGAACTTTCCTTTGCTACTTAAGAGAAAGGTTCTTATTCTCTTAGGGTGCCTTGGTTTCCTTGTTTGGAAAGGAGACAGGTAGGTACTAGCTTCACATGACGAAGGGCTTTTAACTGTGCTCTTATTGTTGCTTTTTAAATACTCTGAGCTGTTCAAGTTTAGAAATGTAGAGTGGGCTGCGTGGGAAGCAGTGGGTTCTCCCAAACGGTGGAGTTTGAAACAGATGATGGAAGACTTGGCTGTGCTGTGCAGAAGGTTTAAGAACTAGACAGTCTCTTAAGTCCCTTTTAGCCTCATGGCTAAATTATAAATATTCTTCATTATAAAAGAAAAGAAATTGTGTTAAGTACCATAAAGAGGCACAGATTGGGCCCTGCCTGTTAAAGATCTTGCACAGAGAAGTGGTTGCTTCTGGCTGGGAGGATTGTAGGAGGCTTCCTAGAAAGAATGTCTTTTGACTTTGGCCTGTCGAAATGGCTAGAACTTGATGGGAGGAACAGCAGGAGGAAAGGTGCGGACTGCTGGGCAGCGATGTACGAGAACCATCTGTGCAGTGAAATGCGAGCTGTTGCTTCCTTGTGAAACGCGTAGGAAGTGGGAGATGCTGCTGGTTTAGTTACCTGAGGTTAGATGAGAGGGTGGAAGATCTTAACGCCTAAGGCATTTTGACTTTGTCCTGAAAAACAGAGGAAGTGATCAGTGTGCTTGCTTTTGAAGCAAAAGAATAACACAATAGTTGTTAGTGCTGCTCGTTAAATGGCTCTGCATCCGCTTCTTCTGAACACACGATAGGATTGTACTTCCCGGCCACCTGCGGATGGGGCCATGAGACCAGTTCCGCTCAATGCGTCGTGAGCAGAAGTGACTTTCATCACCCCCAGGATAATGTTTAACTAGCAGTGGGAGACCTTCTAGAACTCTCTCTTCTCTCTTCTACGGCCCCAGCAGGCCTTCAGATAGTGGCTTGTTTCCCGGCCTTGGTCTCAGAGCATGGACAATAATGACATGGAACCGAATGCCCAGCTGTCAAGTCATGGATGTGTAAAGAGAGAGTGAGAAATAAGCCTTTACTGTTTGAAGCCACTGTACCGTAAGGTTTGTGTGTTACTGCTGCATAGCCTCACCTATCCTGACTGATGCAAGTAACAAGGTCAGGGTTGTACATCAGGAGAATTAAGCTTGGTGTGATGTGCAAGATAGATGTTTTTCGGAGAGACTGGAGGCAGGAAGAAGAGTTAAGAGGGAGTGCAGTAGGCCAAACAAGAGAGAACAAACATGAGAGAGAGAGTGGCCCGGAAGATGGGCAGGTAGAGTATAATACAGATGCCATGACTTTCAAAGGCAACTTTGAAAATGAAAGAGTCACAGGGCCTGGTGAAGGATTCGATTTTCTGCTACTTCCAGTGTCCCGCTCTGCTGTTGCAAGCAAGATTGCCTACACGTGTTCCTGGGAACACATCCTGGCTTACCTGGACAATTAATTCTTTGGGACCAGAGGCTTCCCTTTCTCCCAGCAGGAGGAGCTGCACCCAAATTCATCTTCCAATGGGACCTGGCAAGAGGTTTCCTCTCCGGGTAGGAGGGTCTGTTTCTGAACCCAAGTTCCTATGATCCCCAGAGCTTGCAGGTGCTAGGTAGTTAGCTTTCATAGGTAATTCCTGTAAACATCAAAACTCACTGGAATATAAAAGCCAGACAGCCTGGCACCCATGCAATCCACAGTTCCCCACCTGCTTAAGTATGCTCTCGAGCGTGACCTTCCAAAGGGAACATGCAGCTATTGGCAGATCCAGCAGGGTGTCCTGGCCCCAGGATACCTCTCCATGGAAAAGCAAGAGATTGGTTCACGTGCTTCCCACGGCTGAACTTCATTTTGTAAGTTTTCCAGGTAAACTCTGTTCTGTAACCCCTGCTATGTCCCAAGCCCTGTTGCATGACAGATGCGACACCAAAGGGACCCCTGGTGCACAACCGCCGCAGACGTACATTTACCGTGCTACTACTCAGACGAGGGAGGCAGGAAGACAGGCATGCAGAGGGCCTGACAGATGGACCTTGGCTCCTGAGTCAAAAAGGAAGGCTGAGAACATTCCAGATCGGAGTGGAAGACCGTGGCTCACGTGACAATATAATGCTCCTCCAAGACATATACTGCAGTCTACCCTGGTAAACATTGTTTGAATTCAACAATTCACTGTTTTTAGAAAAAGGGTCAACAGTGTTCAGGGTGATTAGTCTGCCCATCTTCATTTTGCATCTCCACCACGGAACTCCTTGAGGAATTCTCTGAGGATCACAAAGCATGAGCAGCTTACCTGTGACTCGGTTCTTTGGGGCTCAGGGCGTGCCTCTTAGATAATGCTTAAATGGTAAACAGAGCCCCAGCCCATCTCTCTAAAGTCTCTGGGCCCCATAATAGAATTGAAGCATAGTATGTTTGTGGTAAAAATAGTAAAACACGTTCTAGTAATTTAAAATATAGGGCGGTAGTTTTGTTTGAGTTTTTAGGTAGCACACTGGTACCTGAGGAAAACAGAAGATGAGGGTATTGATAGAGATTTTGGTAGAATTTCTCAGAGTAGCTTCTGGATATTTTGAAGGACTTCGAGGGGCTGATGAAACAGGTTCTTTGTAATGTGAATTTCACTACAAAATGAAAGCCTTCCTTTGCCTTTAACTTGGGGTATCACTAGCCCTACTGGTCGGACTGTCAGTCTGAGAGTGGTTTAGGACTCATGCCAGAGTGTATGAAGGAGAAAGAAGGAAAAAGAGAGATGTTCCTGTGGCAAATGGGAGGGAGCTGAACAAGAGACAGGAGATGGTCAGGTGGACGGTGTTTGCACATGCAGAAGAGCCTGGCACGAGGGGCACCATCTTAGTGGGAAGTGGGGAATGAGAAGAGGGGAAAGGTATGGTAAATATAAGATTCCCCTAAGGGAGAAGAAACCTTGTGGGAGAGCCCATGCCAGCCCAGCCATTTTGGTTTCTATAAGAGGGTGAGATGAAGCCGGAGCCTCATGGGTGGGAATGTGCCGCAGGTGGCATGCTTGTGGTATTTGACAGACTGGAGTGTGTTTCCTGCTGATCACAGCAGCCAGTGGGGTGTAAGAGGCTCAAAATCAAAACATCTAAGTTCTTGCCCTGACTTACTTTCGTTCACTAACTGTATAATGAGAGCCCGCTATACGTGCCTGGCCTGGCAGCAGGTGCTGGGGGATGAAGAGTGATGTGCACATCTTACGGAGCTGGAACTTGAGGCTGATGAGACAGCTGCTCCCACCTGCTGGGTTCCATGCTTGTGTCACTTCCCCTTCTTGGAGAGTATGGTTTATGTTCATGGGCAAGTGGACTTCCTAATACCAAACCCAGGACTATATTGACTTATCTGTCTTCCCCCCAGCAGTGCTGGAGCAGTAGAGACCTCCCACGTGTCCAAGGCCTTGATTGCTGCGCTTACGTCAGGACAAGAGCAATCAAGAACACGTGTTATCTGAGGGCAGGCTATAAAGGGGAAGAAAGTGGGAAGGTGCATAGGCCATGGCCCCACTTCCAAATGGTCCAGCACAACATACTCTGGTTCTCCCTACCCAGGTAAGGGTGTGAAGAGGCCAGTGTATCCCGCCTTTGTAGCTCCCTACACTGAAGGAACCATTAGAATAGAGAGTAGGGAACAGGTCTCCCCCCCACCACAAGAGACATATGGTAGGGAAATTTATTCTAGCCCACAACTGTCTTAGCAGTTCACACTGGGATAACAGTCCTCTAAACTTGATAGGAAATGAGAGGGAATTGGGACCAAAACACATATCAATCTCAACACATTCTAGTGGGAAAGAAAGAATTTAATGCTGATCAAAAGATTGCTCCAGTATCTACCTGGTCTCAGATTACTATAAAAAGATATAAATGATATTCACTAATTTCATTTGAAACACAATAACTTACCTGTTTGCACATCCAGTTCTTTTTTTTTTTTTTTGCATACTATAGAACTGAACAACAAAGTTCCTCTAAACTGAAATAGATCGGAGACTTGATATGATCAATAAAAGAAACTTGGCTACAAAGTGTCCTCAAGCTGTTGGAGCATAAACCTGAACCGATATTGTGTGTCAGTTGCAATTTGCTTTTATTTATCCATCAGCGTGCTCTCCAACTAAATATAAGTGTGTGAGAACAGCAGTTGCAGACATAGACAGGCATCGACGTCTCTAGAATTATTAAGACTCACTGACCTGTGAAATATTAGTGTTCAAAAGTTCTGATTTCTCCTGAGAGGTACTTTTCATATCTTATTTTGATAACGGAATGCAAATAAGCCCCAGTAAACCCTTCCTCACCTGTGTTCTTTGCATGGCGGTGCAACTGCATCTGTTTATTACAGACTATTAACAAATAGACAGCCCAGTTTAGATTTATACAAATCAACTACAATTGGGGAGTTACCAAAAAATATCTGAAGGTAAAAACAAGCCCATTCTTACTTGCGGCTCTGTTGATTTTTGGCCTTCTATAATTATTATGATTTGTAACAATGGGTAGGTATGATCAATGCCAAGAACTCCAAACCAAGAATGAAGAGTTTGAGCCCAGGCTTTTGACCACTTTTTAATTCTTGGGTCTGAAGCAGTCACTTCCCTGTCTCATCTGGGGATGATTGGGATAAACATCCTTTCTGGGCCTATCTCACAGGCTTTCTGAGGGCCTGAGACAACAGGATCGATGTGATAGCTCACGGTGAGATTATCTCAACAGGAAAGGAGGAGCATGACCCTGCTTAAGAGAGCCCGGGAGCACAAGGGGTACATCAGCCTGGGTCTTAGGAGGCGCACAGACACCAAAAGATCTTGGGAACATTTACTTTGCTGTGGCTGGTTTCAGTCATTTTCATTATTTAACAGCCAGGACCATAGGTAATAGGACTCCCACCCGTCCCTATAAGGTGCCTCATACATCTCGCATATATTCAGTTCAGCAAGCACTGACAGGGCCCCCCATGCACCAGGCACTGTTGCTGGGCATACGGAGCCGGGTCAGAAGTGCTCTTACAGCAACAAGGGATTGTAATGAAGGGCAGAAGTGCAAACAGACTCTTGGCAGGGCATGGGACTGTTTGTTGAAGAAGAGTTTAATTCCCCTGGGAGGGGTGGATTGGAGAAGTTTTCATAGAGAAGATGAGATTTACATAGGAGGTCCTTAAAGGGCCCAACACAGGTGTCTACTAGATACTTACTGGATGCGTGAACAAAAAAATCACTTTTAGTAGCATGGGTAGCTGAATCTGGCCCTGTTTGGGAACTTGGTGTGGTCTTTTCTCCTCTTCTTCATGCCTGAATGTCCGGGGTTTAGCAGAGGACCAGCACGTGGTAGGCACTCCGCAAACATCATGGAGAAAAAAGTCATATTGTGTCTGGAGTATAGTTGGGTGGGTCTGAAGAGAGGGGGTTCACCTTGCTCCAAGACCTTGGCCAGATCACTTTCCTTCTTTCCTCCTTAGGACACAGGAGAGGCACGTCTGATCTGCCTGAGAGGCTTGTGAGCACTTTGCTCTCTGGGAGGTCTCTGGAATTGATTGTCACGTAGCACGAATAAAGCAACTTTTTGGAGGCATGCTGGGGACGATAATGACTATTATATGAGATTTAGGATGGTGAGAGCATCACAGGGAGTGGCCATCACTGTCCTGTACAGGAGGACTAACCCCAACGCTAATACTAGAATAAAAGAAAAAGGTGATTAACAAAGATAATTGTCTATTGTGTCGAGGAAAACTTCCTGGGGCACTTTCCTTTACAAAGGTTAATTATCTTCCGCAGATAGCTAGAATATTAGGGTTATTAGAGGGCAAAAAACTGCTGATGTTTAATCTGTAATTACTGATGGCATGCTAATGAGTTGAGAAAAATAAAGCAGATTGGCCCAAAGGCTTAGGATGGAAAGCTTGCTGTGGAATAACATGGAGTGGGTTGGTCAACCCTTGGGTTATCACCACGCAATTATCAAGTAGTCAGTGCTTCCTGTGTTAGCAGAGGCCGTGTCTGAAGAGTAGGCAGGGGCTTGAGGGCCCAATGATTGTACTTTTGGAGGAGCCTCTGAAAGGTGCTGACAGCACAGTCAAGAGTAGCCCATGCCTACATCCTCACCCACCTGCAAGACTAATTTTGTCTTTGTTTTGGCTGCTAGTGGAGTCTTTCAGCTGCAAGTCTTGCTTGCATAAAGCATGGTGTTTTATAAGTATGTAAAACACTTTTATATATTTGGATTCATTCTGTCCAGTTTGCAAGAGTCAGAGAAATGCTGTTTATGTCAGGCTATGGGAGTTGAATAGAATGGAGAAATCAAGAGTAAGGCCTCTTGGTGGCTTTGAGGCTGAGACTTAGACTATGAGAAAAGGTGGGCTGCCATTCTGGAAGTGGCCGCTATGACGTCTGGCCATCCCCCTGTCCATGGAGGCCCACCGCTGCTCCTCCCATCACGGGCACTGCCTGCCTCAGCTTGTCCTTGTGGCTGTTACTTCTTCCTGCAGTGCCCAGTGACCGCCCCACTCTACTTTTCTCCTATCCCATGGCTCCTCCTGTCTGCTGGCTTCAGCTCATCTTGGGTCTCTCAGAGATTCCATCTCTGCAGCACTAATTGTCCCCACTTGTGTTCACGCTCCCCTCAAGAGAGAAACTATGCAACCTGCAGGATCTCGTTGGCAAGACTGGCTTCGTGTACACTCTGCCATCCCACGGTGCCCTGTGCTCAGAAGGGGTCAGCACTGGCTCAAATTTCCTCTTCCGGGAAGACTCTCAGCAGTGTTACATCTCCATAAAAGCACACGTCATACTGTAATGTTTTGGTCTGCTTGCTTGTCTGTCTTGTCTCATAATACAGTGTTCATTCCTTGAGAGTAAGAAACCAATCTTTTTCATTTCTGTGTCCCTGGCACCTAGCACAATATTTAGCATATAGTAGGTGCTCATTAAATATCTGTGAAATGACAATAAGGACCCGCCGTTGGTCGGTGGCACCGAGACTATAACCCAAGTCTCGCATATCTCTATCTTGGGCTTGGTCAACTGCACCAAAATATCCAAATGGATTTTTAAATGACACTTCTTATGCAGACTTTCTTCTTTTAAGTCTTTTTTGGAGTGGGTCCCTGAAGAAGCAAAATTGCACCTTCTGTTCAATCCTTCCTTGAAAGTCAAATCACGTTCAGGTGAGCTCTGAATTTCCAGCTGGACAGGCACTGCCCATAGGGTGATGAGGGCTTAAAAGGACCAAAAGTGGACCAGTATGGATCTTGCCGAGATATAGGTCGCAAGCATCAGAGGTGGGCAAAGAAGAAAACACAAAGAAAAGTCCAGTTTTGGAAGGCCAGAAAGGGAAAGGAAGTTGTGGAATATAGAGAGTGGCCATTCTTCTCTTTCTCCAGGTTTCTTGGCTCCTACCATGGTTCTATTATTTAATAACTGTGTGACTGAGAGCAGGCCACTTAACCTTGATGAAATTAGTCAACAGAATAAGGTAATGATCTTCTTATTGTCCACTGTATGCTGTCTTAATAGAACCAAATTTGAAAGTGCTTATAAAATATTTTGTAAAAATTATAAAGCATGACACTCATAAGAAGGGCCTGTTATTACCATAAATGCTTATCACACATCTGGCTTTTCATGAAGCTCCTTCACTGAATTTTGACCAGGCCTGAACCTCCCAACTGAAAGTTGGCTCCTAGGGTAAAAAGAGAGATTTTGGCAGTCATGAAAGCCCAGAAGTGCCTTTATTCACACGAAAATATGGGTTGTAGGCAGGCCTTATTGTTGTCTCTGGGGAAAACAAACGTTATCAACTTTGGTCCTTGCACCTTGTAGAAGCTGTCTGCAGCTCTGACTTTTTCCCACCAACTGCACTTCAAATAAACTAAAAAAAATATTTACTTATCACCTTGTGCTTGTACCAAGCATAAAAGATAATGTAAGATCCTTGTCTGAAGTCTTAAGAGAAAAACCAGATGCCAACGTAAATAATTATGACCCAAGGTAAAGCATAAAAGAGTAACAACAATGATTTTTGACAGCTTTGAAGAGGAGAAATGACATCCCACTGGAAGACTGAGGAATGATTCATGGAGTCTTGCGGTTTTTGGACCCAGTGCCTTCGACAAGGGAAAAGCCCTTCCAGGTTTCTACAGAGCTTGTGGAGCATTGGGCGGGGAATGCTTTTAGGGTCTTCCTTCTCAGAGCCTGGGAACAACACTGTCAGATTGTCTCAGGCTCTCTCTGTGAGACCCAGAGCTCTGCACAACTGAAGTTGGAAGCACTTGGCCTCCTAGAATCTTGGTTGGGTAGCCCCTGGCAAGCCCCTTAGACTCTCAGTTTTCTCGTCTGGAAAATGGACCTAATAATACTTACTTCAAAGGAATGCTGTAACATTTAATTGATGTTTGCAAAGCCTGCTGAGATCTACAGATGAAAGACCTTGGAGAAGAATACAACAAGATTATTATACAGGAGTTAATCCCTTCATCAGCCTTTGGGAATTCTTTGTGTTTGTTCAGTCTGTACCCCTTTTGGGGGACATTTGACTGCACTTCCAGATGCAAAACATTCTTACAGGAAGAAACAAGTGGTTCTTGATTTCCTGCTCACCCTCTGGGACTTTCTGAATTCACATCATCCCAAGACTATTACCTTCTCTCTTCTTTCTTTCCCACTCCTGGGGCAAAAGCCTTGCTCCACCCCTGGTCGGTGGTCATCATCCTCTCACCCTGGAGCATGATGTGAGTGAGAAGAAGCTGATCCATTAACTTCAAAGACAGTATTTTCTGCTTTTTTTCATGCCCAATATTGGATATCAGTGACAGCTTCTTAGCCCCTCAGAAAACATATCTCTCTCATGTGGAATCTGATACTCTTCAACTCTTCATTCTGAGAATGAGACAAATGTTCTTGGCCTGTGATTCCATAGTTTGAAGAGTGGGACCCCATTGGTGTCTGATAATTTCCTTGATTTTATCATTGATTTGCTTCTCTCAGCCTTTCCTTTCTTCAGATTCCTCAACTATTAAATGAGTGTAATAATTCTATTAATTTTATCAAACATCTGTCCTGAGGAGTTAATGAGCTCATGCAATCGAAAGCACTGTCTGAACTCTAAAGACGTGTAGATAAAAAGAAGTGAAGTAGAGAATTATCTAATCTGCAATGCACGAATCAATGGACACAACCAACACTCATGAAAACAGATTTGGAGTGGTATGTAAAGCCATTAAGATTAACCCCACTATTTCCAAGCTTGTTAAAAAATATATATATATATCCTTTACAAATCCTCTGTTTGTCGATCACCTGACCTCTGAATACATCCTAGTAGTAGGGAGCACACTACCTATTGATACAGTCTACTTCATACTTGGAAGCTTCTCACTGTTAAAACGTCCTTTCTCTGGCTAAGATGACATCAGTGACAGTCATCAGTGATGTCATCCTTGACAATATCTCTGTCCCTTCCAGAACTGGTTTTTAATTCTGGTTCCTGGCTCCACATACACAAAATATCCACCCCTCCTTCCCTGTGATGGTCCTTCAGATCTGTGAAATCGAGGATCATTTCTAGTGGGTTCTCTGGTCACCAGCTAAAACTTCCCAGTTCCTTTAATTTGTCCCATGGCACTGTTTCCAGGCCTTTCACCATTCCAGAGGTAGAATCAGTGTTTTGACCAACAAGTGGAAGTAGACGCTTTGGGACTAGAGGTAGAGCAGGGTGCAAACAGTGTGCTCAACAGAGTGTGTCCTCGAGTTCACAAGGAACAGCATGAAAAGGACGTTTTAATCACCTAGACGAGAGCCAGTGTGCAGGACTGTTGGTGTCTTGCACAGAGCTGGAGCTGAATGAATAAATACTGTGGATTAATAAATGTGGTGAAAGCTTTGTTGTCCATAATATATACTTCATTCCTCCAGAACACCGTGATTTTGGGGTGTCTTTTAATAATTTTTCAGGCACTATATCACTGTGGATGGACCAGACAGCCTCTCTCTTCTTCTTCAACCCTGAGCTATACTGACTCATTCTAAAGTTCTGCTTTTAGGGCTCATACTTCAGGTGCACAAGAAAAAAAAATGCGGCATGAGGCCAAACTGGAGAGTGGTTCAGATAGGGTGGCATCCCAAGATCTTTCCTATCGCTATCCGTAGCTCTTTCCTATGCCCAGTCTTAAAGTGACAAAAGTTTTGGCCTAGAACAGAAATGAGGTGCCAAAGCATTAAAAAGGGGGAGAGCCCCTTCCTTCTATATAATAAGAAAGACGTTATGGTCTCCTAGAATGTGGAGAGATTTGTCATTAACAGCACTGACCTGTGGTTAGCATTCTCCTCATCTTCCAAGGGAGCAGACTTCATTCATTAATTGAGAAATGTCTGTGAATCCTTCAGCAATGGTTCCCAGACTCTGGATTCTATTAAGCCTATGGAATTACTGCAAAAGAATCTCTGAATCAATGTGTGCTCAGGATTGTCTAGAGGAAAAGATGGGTATATTTTACTCATATGTGCTTGTATTTCTCAAGTGTGTATGATGCTCTTGTGATTAGTCAAATATAATTTTTGAGGCCATGCTACTAAAACCATGCTTTTGTCATCACATATTTTATCAATAATTAGAATTTAAAAATTAATATGCAGTTTTTAAAAGTGGTTTTACATTTAGAGAAAGGTTGAGTGGAAAGTACAGAATTCCCATATATCCCCTTGTCCTCTCCCCCAAGTTTTCCCCTATTTTTATTTTTTGTGTTGATGTGGTATATTTGTTATAGTTGATGAGTCAATATTGATACATTATTATTAAATAAAGCCTGTATAGTTCACATTAGGGATGATTCTTTGTGTTGCATACTCCATGGATTTTGACAAATGTATATATATACACATATAGTCACCATTACAGTATCATATAGAATAGTTTAATGACCCTAAAAATCTCTTGGGCTCCACCATTTCACCCCTCCTTTCCTCTCCATGAACCACTAGTATTTTTATGGTCTTTATAGTTTTGCCTTTTCCAGAATATCATATAGTTGGAATCATGTCGTATTTAACCTTTTCAAATTGGCTTCTTCCATGTAGCAATATGCATTTAAGTTTCCTCTGTATTTTTTCATGGCTTGATAGTTCATTTCTTTTTATCACTGAAAAATATTTCATTGTATGGATGAACCATAGTTTATATAGCACTCTCTAATGGAAGAACATCTCAGTTGCTTCCTAGGTTTAACATGAAATATGAAAAAGTTTTCTATAAACATCCATATGGAGAATTTTGTGTGGACAAAAGTTTTCAGCTCATCTGAGAAAATACCAAGGAATGCAATTGCTGGATTATGTGGCAAGGGCGTGTTTATTTTTGTAAAAAACTGACAAACTGTCTTCCATAGTGGCTGTACCAACCTGCATTCCCACCAACAATGAGTGAGAGTTCCTGTTGCTCTACTTCCTCATCAGCATTTTGTGTTCTCAGTGTTCTGGATTTCGGTCATCCTAATGGGTTCATAGTGGTATCTCATTATTGTATTAATTTGAAATTCCCTATTACAGATGTTGCTAAGTATCTTTTCACATACTAATTTTTTGTTTATTTCTTTGTTTTTTTTTTGCCATATATATATCTTCTTTGGTGCAGTGTCTGTCCAAATGTGTTGCTCATTTTTAAGTTGGGTTGCTTGTTTCCTGAGTTTTAAGAGTTCTTCGTATACTTTGGATAACAGTCTTTTATCAGATATGTGTTTTGCAAATATTTTCTCCCAGTCTGTGGCTTATATTTTCACCCTCTTAACAGTGTCTTTCATAGAGTAGGAGTTTTTAATTTTAATGAAGTCTTATTTCCAATTTTTTCTTTCATGTATTGTGCTTTTGGTGTTTCTAAATAGTCATTGTCAGACTCAAAGTCACCAACATTTCTTTCTATGTTATCTGCTACGAGTTGTATAGTTTGGGGTTATATTTAGGTATTTTTGTAAAAGGTATAAAGTTGTGTCTAAATTTGTTTTGTTTTTTTGTTTTTTGGTGTTTTTGCATGTGGAAGTCCAATTGTTCCAGCACCATTTGCTGAAAAGACTCTCCTTTCTCCATTGAATTGCTGTTGCTCCTTTGTTAAAGATCAGCTGGCTATAGTTGTGTGAGCCTATTTCTGGTCTCTCTCTTCTGTTCCATTGGTATATTTGTCTTATTTTATTTTATTTTTTTTCCAGTGTCACACTGTCTTCATTACTGTAACTTTATAGTAAGTGTTACAGTTAGGTAATGTTAATCCTCCAACTTGGTTCTTCTTTAATGTCGTGTTGGTTATCCTGGCTCTTTTACCTTTCCATAGAAACTTTAGAATTACTTAGCTGATATACACAAAATAACTTTTTGGGATCACTAATCCCTTGATTGAGATTGCATTGAATTTTTAGATCAAGTTGGGAAGATCTGATTTCTTGACAATATTGACTTTTCAATCCATGTACATGGACTATTTCACCATTTATGTAGATCTTTTTAAATTTCTATCATTTGAGTTCTGTGGTTGTTCTTATATAGACCTTGTACATGTTTTTTTAAAAATTTTATCTAAAAATTTCTGGTTCTTTTGGTGCCAATATAAAGGGGATTGTGTCATTAAATTTTAGAAGTATTAACTAATATCAAGTGGGAGTGGTATTTTTCAGGTTAAAATGTGGTCTGCATAATCCAAAGATGAAAAACTAGTGGCTTACGTGACTTTGGACATGAAGTAAGTAACAGCAGGGCTCTGAGGTCCTGCTGCCAAAAGGGTGTCTAATGGTATTACTGTGGCAATGTCACAGTACACTGGAAGGAGAAATCTCATTTGCAGCTGAGAGTCTAAGAGTGAAATAACTTTTTCCATCCAAAAGAGTTTAAAACTCTTCTCCCTTGCCTCAGATCCCATAGAAATAAATGGGCAACAATCAGCCTTTGCAGAGAGGGTGCAGATTACAGGAATGGAGAGCTATGGCATCACCCAACCATTTTTCCTGCTAGCAGAGTAATTAACTCATATTGTTTGTAGATAAAGATAAAAATTCTCTCTTTTTTTAAAGATTTTATTTATTTATTTGACAGAGATAGAGATAGCCAGCGAGAGAGGGAACACGAGCAGGGGGAGTGGGAGAGGAAGAAGCAGGCTCATAGCGGAGGAGCCTGATGTGGGGCTCGATCCCAGAACGCTGGGATCACGCCCTGAGCTGAAGGCAGATGCTTAACGACTGCACCACCAGGTGCCCCAAAGATAAAAATTCTTGCATAGGTTACAAGCCTAGAGTGGTCTGACCTCTATCAACCTCTTAAACCACATGCTCCCTCTTCTGCTTGACTTGTCTGGACTTACAAATTATTTTCTTTGCCACACTTCTTCCACAGGGCCTTTGCATATGCTGTTTCTTCCCCTCTTTAGCTGGGTCATGTATCACTTCCTTGATTCTCCCAGGCCAAGCCTTTGAAAGTGCTGTATACTTCTGAGCATTTGCCACATGTGAGTTTACATTTATTTATGTGATTAGTTGATTACAAGACTGTAAATTCCATGAGGGAAGGCACTGTGTCTGTTTTGTTCGCCATTATGGTTCTAGTGCCATAATTGTTGAGTGAATGGATGATTGATTGGATATCCTATAGAATCATGAACTGCATATTTTTCATTTTAGAGTATGGGGACCACTCAATGAATCATTTTTCTTGTCCTAAAGGACTCCTCTAAGTATTATGGCACAAACAGATTCCTGGTATGGGTGGTTCCCCACCCAAACACTATAATCAATATTCTGGTTCCTAGACCAGTGGAAATGGAGTCAATAACCTCCTTTATAGAGTGTTGGCTTGGGTAAACATTAATTTGATTTTTTTTAAGTTTCTTTAGCAAGCACTTATTAAATGTCCACTGTCTGCCGCACACTGTGTTAAATGAGAACCATGTATGAAACCTCTCAGCCATGGTCTCCATCTTGGAAGACTGGTGTTACAGTGTAGGTGAGATGTGCATCAATTCCACGCCAAGCTGAATAGTCTAGGTGAAGTCATAGTAGGTACTCTAACTGTTGGCTCTGGGGCCCAGGCTGCGTTTTTTTTGGCTGTACATTTTCTGAACCTTTGGGAACTGAGTGCCTTAGGCGGATCCTGCACGTTTTGTTCCCTCCGTCTCCTACCACTCCCTACTCTCTCATACCTGGCTTGGGATTTCTTCCGTTTCCATTCCCTGCCTGCTCCCCAAGTGCAATAAATTTGTGGCCCTTGGCTGGGTCCAGTCTTCCCCTGGGGTCAGTGGCTGGCCAGAGAGAAGGACTGCTTTTCTCATTCCTATTTTGAGAAAGGAACTGTGGGAGCCACCAGCAGGATCACACAGGCCCTGATGAAGAACTCACAGTTCAGTCAAAGAAGTGACAGGCACACAAAGAGCCAGAACACTCTGTCTCTGAGTGTTTACAAAGGCAGCTGTGAGAAGGGCAGGGACCGGAGCACATTCTCTGGTCTGTGTGTTTGTGGGTCCCGTTTATGGGAGAAGGGTGGCAGAAGGTGAGGTAAGAGCAGCCATACAGGCCCTTACCTTGTCCTCAGTCGGTGACATTAACTGTGGCTCTGTGGCTGTGGGACCGTAGGCAAGTCACCTCGACTTCACCTCTTTGAGCTTCAGCTTCTGTAGCTATAAACTGCTGCTGATATCAGGGTGCAACAGGGCTGTTGTGAGGTTTGCAAAAAGGGTGACTACGCAAAGGCTTAGCCTAATACTTCAGAGAGTACAGACAACCAGCTACTGTAGAATATGAGTCCTGCTTTATAGAAGCCTTTACAGGGATCATTGCAGATTATGTGTTGGCAACTCTGGGGCCCACCTATCATAGGAAGCCTCAGTAGGGGGGTCGGGCAATCCTCTTCCTTGCCCAGCCATCGGTGGCACAGAACATCCTGTGCCAGCAGGAGGCCTGGCCATGTGACCTCTTCTTCTTGGCTGTTCCCACTGGCAAGCCATGAATAGCAAGAAACACCCTCCATAGTGCTGAGAGCTTTTCCCAAGGAACCCAGAGGGAAGAATATTCTGTGGTTTTGCCAAGCCTGAGCCTCTTTTGGAGCCAGTTCTGGGGGAGATACAGAGAACCTGATTGTTTCATGTTCTTCAGGTCCCCTCCATTGGTGGCCACCTAAGCCCTCTTTTAACACAATGAATGGGATGCTTCAAAGAGTCAGCGTTTGACAGTCTCAGCTTCTAGTGGCCACAGGAGCACCAGGAATGGCAGGTTTATGGATTCAGAGAGTTTCAGAGCAGGAAGGTGTCCCAAGTTTATCTGTCCAGCTCTCTCAATTTATAGCTATGGAAATTGAAGCCCAAAGAGACAAAGCCAGTCACAGAGCTAGATCTCCTACTTTCCAGGCCTTGGCTTCTGCGATGATATCACCCTGCCTTCCATGTACGGAAAGAAGCATTGAACATGATTGTGTGTATATGGTTTCACCAGTGCCAGTTATTACAAATGACAGAACATCAGGTTCAGAAAAAAAGTAACAAAGTTGTATGCCTGAAGGAGGCATTTATTAGCTTGTGTAACTGAGCTCTCCAGGAGGACACCTGGCTTTGGCGACATTCGTAGGATCTGATTTCACCCTCTAGATCACTAAGGCCCTCTTCCTTGATATCACCTCCATTCCAAGACTCTCTTTTCCCTCAAGAAGGCTGCCAGAAGTTTCCAGGGCTAAATCCTTTCATGATCATGTGTCATGGGGAAAATACAGAAGGTCTCTATCTCAGCTTTCTCGGCAAAGATCCCAAGGATCACTCTGATTGGGTTTCTGGTAGCACATGTTCTGATGTTAGCCAATCACTAGGGCTGGAGATCTCAAAGTTCTAATTGATGTAAGCCCGAGCCTCGTGCTCCACCCCTGGGCTGGGGATGGGCTGCTCAGCCCCTGGGGACTGAGAGTGGGGTGCTACTTAGGAAAGGGAAATGGGGCTCCATGGCCAAAAAAATAAATAAAACATCCTCTTTGTCTTCACAGTGCTCCTAGGTGTGATTATGAATTTGAGTGTGTCTTAGCTTTATCAAATCTTCCATCTCCCTGGATTGGGGAGTACTTTACTCTCTAGCAAGCTGTGTGCTTGTGGCCGTAGAAACGAACTTGGAGAGGGTGGAGCATTTCCACAGGTGAAGCCAAGGTCTGGAGTTTAGGTAACATGATGCCTTCCAGTTCATCAGCTACCCGAGGTCTTGTTCTGCTTGTGCTTCTGTTAAATAAAACATGAGACAAACAAACAAAAATCAAAACCAACCAACCAACAGATCAACAAAATCTCAACAGCCCCTTCTTTCTGATTACTAAAAAAGTCTGACTAAACATATTCCAATATAAGACAGGGCTATTGTAGCTATAAAGGGAGATTTCTTGATGCTTGGGAATACGCAACCCACCTCACTGAGCGCCAGTTTATTCACCTGATAAAAGTCAGGGAATATTTAATACTGGCCCAGAGCTAACCACGTATGGAGCACTTTCATGACAATCATTGCCCAACCTGGATGAAGGCAAAGTCTTACCTATCCCCATTCTACAGATAGGAAAGTGAAGCCCAGAGATGTTGAGCAACCTGACAGAGCCCCCCCCTGCCCCCAGTGTGTTAGCAGCAGACCTAGGAAGCCAATCCAGGCCCTTTGACCCCAGAGACTTTTATCTTTCGATATGTCATGTTTTCCCTGAAGAAGATGAACACATTTTAAGTGTTAACACTTCATTATTTCCCGTTTTAAAGGGAAAGACATTTGAAATGCAAATTAACATCAACAATGTAATTCTACCAGATTGGCAAAAAAAAAAAAAAATTAAAAAGAGTGATGATATCAAGTTTTAGCAAGAGTGTAAAAAAATAAGTCCTCTCATACACCATTGGTCCATCTGCAAATCAGTACAAATTTGGTAATTATCTTTTATAATGCAATATAAAGCATGTGCGTGTGGGGGTGTTTCTAAAGTGGCACATACAAATATGTTCATTGTGCCATTGTTTGTAATTGAAAAAAAGATAGAGACTACCAAAGGTCCATTCATAGAGAGACGGCTTAACTGTGGTGTAGTCATATCCCGAAATATTAGGGAAGATTCACATTCCATTTGTGAATTTAAGATATTAAAATATAAAATAACGTGAGGTTCTTACTAAAATGTGTTAAATCATTCGAATTAAGAAACGTCTTATTGGTAGCTGAGTTTAAAGGGAAAAAGTGCTGACTTAAAACCAGTTTTATTGGTACCAGGTAGCCTTCAAGAACCCTTTGTCAAATGTGAAGCTCCCCAGAACTTTAATGCTGGAAGGAAGTTAGAGATCACAGGTGATCACCTGCACAGAAGCAGGCCACTGGGGACTACAGTCTAGTTACCGCCCTAGTTCTTTTCCAGGTTGCCCATCTGGGAGTCAGGTCGGGACCACATGACTGGGACTCCAGCTCTTGAAGCCTCAGGAGAGAGAATCACAATGCTTCTTTCCCTGCTTTCTCAGAAGGATGAAATCAGCCAGTCGTCACGGAATTATTAGAGAGCTGTAGACATAACAGAAATGCTGGAGAGTGATGTCATTCGTCTTGTTTCCATTTTTCTGAAGCTCAAAGCTGAAATGGTTTGCCCAAGTCCCAGTGGCTGCAGGACACCGGCTCAGTCTTTGTCACAGTCCTGGTAGCGCTTTTCAACACTGCTCATCTCACATGGCCCACAAATCGTGAATGTGCCTGTGTTCCCTACTGGGTAGAAGGTTCTGCAGAGTCTAAGACCAGATCCCTGGCCACTTTTCAGCCCACCTCTCCTCTCCTGTCCAGCCGGCCTTTGGGGAATGTGAATTATATAGGAAACTTTCTGGACTCAGCTTCTTTTTCTCTAAATAAAGGGTGTGTGCTGAATTGCTACTTTTCTTTTCAGTTGGAAGGGTCTGTGATTTTAAGATTGAAGTCTTCCCTTCAGTGACGGTCCTCATCTTTAACCAGATGGTCAACTCCTTCCACGTCCTGCAGAGCTTGGCAATCAGCTGGACGAGAAGACCAAGGACCCGGCTGTCCTTTCTCGTGTGGGGAGAGAGGAGGTTTCTGTAGGAACCTTCATGGTGATGTCCTTGGCTGATGCGGGCTGAGAAGTAATAACACCTTGTGTTTATGCAGCCTCTCGCCACGGAGGAGCTCAAAGGGCTTCCCAGACATTATCTCACTGTTTCTCATTATCGTTCCCTGGCATGCCTGGCACCAATGGGTTAACTGGCTTTCCCACAACTATCTAATGGCGGAGTTAGGACCAGGACGCAGGTCGCCAGACTTCTGGCCTTCCAGCATGCTCGTTGCATCCTGTGGCTTTTGGGATGGAAGATGTGCCCTCACGAAGAAGAAACGATTTCCTATCACTGTTGTCCATTTTGGGACATCTGCAGAGAAGCCCTGGGAGAAACGACTCCTCTCTCCTCCCGGCTCCTGAAGCTGACGCCGTAAGCACTGATTACAGGGAGAAATTTGAGCAAGGGGTGACTCATTCCCCGGAGGAATCTGGCAATGAATCAGGAAACATGTATCGATGCGAGCGTGAACTACGAGGGGACATTGGAAAGCTGGAGCAGTGGCCTTACAGGTTCAGTGGTTCAGTGGGTATCATGCTTCAACAATGCAACATTAGAAACAGTGGGCCGGCCAGTTCACGCCTCGATTATTTCCTAAAAGAGCAAATTAACGTTATGGAAGCTGGGTAAAAGGACTGGCCTTCCAGTCTGGAGATCTGTGTTTCATTCAAGTATTATGTGTTTGGGTGCCATGTGCTATTGGAAAAATTATTAATCTCTCTGTTCTCCAATGTCCCCATTCATTAAAATGGGTCATGCCTCCCTCTGGTGTATTATAAAGAACAGATAAGAAAGAATATAAGCCAGCCCTGTTTTTCCAGACATTTGGGATACTTGATAATGCCAGCGAATACTCAAAGCCATAGTGATATCAACTTTGGCAAAGATTTTAGGGAAATTGATTTTATATTAAAATAAGCACAAATTTATTGTCAAGCAGCCAAAGTGCACACATTTTAAAGATAAAATTCACCTTGCCCTAGAGGCAGAGGGGGTCAGACTGACCCCTATCTCCCAATCCTATGGGGTAGAATTCCATTTTTCTCTTCACAGGGTGAAGAAGTTTGAGAAGTGCTTGTCTAAATAGTCCACTGTTTGGATTTTTCGGAGTTCTGTTCCTGTGTCTATTTTGGTCAGTTAAATGGCATTAGCTCAGGTTCCTGTAGCAATGACTTCCCAATTTTTTTTTTCTAATATCATGGCCTCAGATTTTATCAAGTGTCAATATAATAAATGATGGCGTGGAGCACGATTCTGCATTTTGCCGGCAAGATCACTGTTGAAGATCCGGTCTCTGGTCTCCTACGTAAGCCTGCAGGTGATAAACCTCTTCCTCAAATTTCCTGCCTGGGGAAAAGGTTATCTCCTCTGAAAAATAGGTATTTGAACTTTTGATCACATAATAAAAACCAGGTAGCAAATCACTTTCTATTTTTGCCTTGACAGTCAGGAGGCTCAGAACTGTTTTATTCTTCTATTTAGTAAAAAGCGTTCCTGGCGTGATTCACTCCACTCCTTCACACACTGGCAGGTCTGTATATGTCACCCTCTGGTGTTTTACTATAAGCCTTCTTCAGTTTTTTGTTTTTGTTTTTTTAGAAATAGATAGGGTCTCAGTGGTAAGGAAGCTGATTCTGAAATAGCTTTATTCCGAAGCAAGTGAAAGAGATACTGAGACTCACGTTTAAAATATAAAATCAGGGACACCTGGGTGGCTCACTCTTTAAGCATCTGCCTTCGGCTCAGGGCGTGATCGCGGCGTTATGGGATCGAGCCCCACATCAGGCTCCTCCGCTATGAGCCTGCTTCTTCCTCTCCCTCCCCCTGCTTGTGTTCCCTCTCTCGCTGGCTGTCTCTCTCTGTGTCAAATAAATAAATAAAATCTTAAAAAAAAAATATAAAATCAGATTCCTCCAGAGGTGAGGCCCAGAGCAAGCTTGGGAGGGAGCCTGGTTTGCCAGTCAGCCTGTGGCACGTCCCATTGGACAGCTCCTCCTTAGGAAAGGTGGCCACTCTGCACCTGCTCTTCTTCCCATCCCCTCGCCACATGGGTCCTCCTCAGCCTGTCGTGCTGTGGCGGCCAGCCCCCACCCCAGCAGCTGCAGGCCAGGTAAG